>NC_058371.1:98471062-98804396 GCF_018350175.1 Felis catus
AAGTAGGTATATATTCCCTTGGGATTCTGTCACAGAGCTGTTATTTCTTTCTAGACCCCCCACACTATGTAAAGATATAGATTTAATAAACAAACCATTTCTGATCTCAGCAAGGAACTTAGCAGGGATTTTGAAAGTCAAACACACAGGAGCCATGCTTGACTGTGGTGGTAAAAGTAACATCTGCCTGAGAATTTTAAACAACAGGCTTTTTAAATCACTTTTAAAGCCACAGTAGGAGATGTGACAACCATAAGCAATACCTCAAGCAGATCAGGACTAGGAAAGCTGGAAGAAGTCAATTGCACTCAAAAACTGAAATAATCCCTATTAGGGGAAAACAAGAAGAATAACTTAAAGTTCTTGTTTATTTCTGTCTACCCAAGCTTTTTTATACCCCTTCAGGTCCCCACTAATGAATGTAAACTGACTTGAAAGAAAGAAAATGATTAATGCTGGAAAAATGTTAACTTTGTAATAAAGCTGCAATAGTGACTTATTTCAAAGTCAAATTTAATTCTTAAGGCACTAATTTTACATACCTAGGATATATAGGATATCAAGCAATATGTACCAATTAATGCTGGCCTGGATGATAAGGAAGTAGAAAGGAATCTAGCAATGGAATAACAACAAATTTCTGGAAAAGCAGGGTGAAAATATTACCCAAAATACCTCAGATCTTTGAAACTCATTTAAATGCATTATGCCTTCTCTATTGTACCTGCAAAACAAGGAGAGACTTGTGAAGTTCTCGTATGTATTTTTACTTTATCTGCTATGTTGTACTAAACCTGTTATTGGATAATTCACTTGATTAAATACAGCAATTAAAGCTTAGGGCATGGTGTAGACTCCAAGAAAATAAAAAGTACTCTTTACTTTCTCTTATACATGTCAACAAAAAGAAAGAAAATCATTTTTTATGTTGACATAAATAAATTATATGTTCAGATCTTAAAACACTGTATCACATTTTTATTATTAAAAAACATAGTGTGGTCAATGCAAGCAAAGAAAATTTAAGAGACTGAATAGAGAGGAATAAAGGGAGAGACTGTTTCTCAGTAAATAAAAAAAAATGCAATATATACATTCCCTTTATCCTGTAAGATATTTAATAGTAACTCAGACATTCACAATGGTAGCTCATTAAATCTTGCCAAAAATGACCCATGTAATGGTATAAAAATGAACGTTAAAATATTTTTATAGGAAAGAATTCACTACAGAGCCAACTATGAGAATATAGTTAAAAGGCAGTAGATGTATAATAATGATAATTCAATAGGTTGTAATTAATAGATGATAATTTATTTGAAAGCTCTCTCTGATCATCCACCAGTCCTAAGGAAAATAAGATATAGGGACAAAGTTTCACCACAAATGGTCAAGAGTTCTTCCCAGAAATATTTTGAACTGTTTTTCTCTGTTATCTGAACAAGTTGGCAGATACAAATCATCAACTATCTAATGCAAAAGAGTCATAAATATGCTAGTAGCTTACTAAAAATTCTTACTTTAGACTGAAGGACTAAGACCAAGGAACACAACCCGTAAGTGATTATGTGATAGTTAGGACTGGAACAAATTTGGATAGCTGTAACACCAAATTCAGTAATATTTCTGCTATATTACAAATGGCAATTTATCTACTAAAATTAAAGTTTCTTAAATTACTTTAATGTGCTAAATATTTATGTGATAATTTCCAAAAGAATGACCTGATTACAAGATCAATGTAAATATACTTATTATTTATTTTCTTCTTCTCCATGGCATTTATGGAGATCAATTTATTGATACGTTAGTAAATCACTAAGGAATTTATGTAATCAATCTATTCCTGGAGAAAAATCTATTGAAATTAAAACAAATAAATCTGAGGAAATATTCTGAAATATCCACTCCTATTTAAAAATTTTTGGCTATAGGGGCTCCTGGGTGGATCAGTGGGTTAAGGGTCTGACTTCGGCTGAGGTCAGGATCTCACCGTTTGTGAATTCAAGCACCACGTCAGGCTCTGTGGTGACAGTTCAGAGCCTGGAGCCTGCTTCAGATTCTGTGTCTCCCTTCTTTCTGCTCCTCCCCTGCTCATGCTCTCTCTGTCTCTCAAAAATAAACGTTAAAATTTTTTTTAAAAAACATAAAATTTCTGGCTATACATAAAATCAAAATCATTTTGTGTCCATGTCTATCCATCTATTTCATATTTAACAGACAATACTTTCTTACTAAGGTCTGATAAAATAAAATCCAGATGTGATGAAACAAATACTCATTTATTTTCATGTACCTTGAATTTGTTAGGGATGCCCTTAGATAAGGTTAATATCTTTTCAGAGAAATTTGCTTTGTTCTTGTATGTATGTTATCCTCTAAAGATTGCAACATTTTATAAAACATGATTGATTTAAAAATTGATTAGGTGGAAAAAGGTAAAAAAAAAAGCTACAATTTGTGAATTCTTTCATGATTGTAAATAAACCCTGCTGACTTTACAGATTACCAAAAAGTTGTAAAGAATATTTATTTGAAAGTATTTTCTTCTGGAATATAAAACATAAACATGAAACAATAGTTGCCCTTGCTTTTACTAGTCTGAAAAATTTCAAGGTTATTTAAAGCATATCTAACTGTCTGAGAATGCAGGAATCATAACATGATTCTGGGTACCTTATAACCACATCTAATGATGTAAGATTTGGCAACAAATAACACCTACATTTTTACAGAATACAAATATATTCATACATTTTTCTTGAGTGCTCTCTCGCTCTCTTTTCTTCTCTGTATCTGGAATGTGTATAGATTTCAAGGGATTGATGATTTCTAATAGAAACATTTTCCAATCATTATTTCCACTGCATGCTGATTTTTTCAAAAAGTAAAATATGCTATCAAAACCCTAAGCATCAACAATAATTCAGATGAAAATGAAAGAGTGTAAAATGTGTTATTGGATAGTTTTCCTTAAATAACCATCTGCATAATAACCTATTTAACAAATAATCATGAAAACCTATGAAGAACAAACTGTTGGTTACCAATTCAGATTTATGAATAACTTTTTTTATTTATTTAAAAAAATGTAATGTATATTTATTTTTGAGAGTGAGAGAGACAGAGTGCAAGCAGGGAAGGGGCCAAGGGAGAGGGAGACATAGAATCTGGAACAGGGTCCAGAATCCGAGCTGTCAGCAGAGAGCCTGACCTGCAGTTCGAACTCATGAACCATGAGATCATGACCTGAGCTGAAGTCGGATACTTAACTGACTCAGCTATCCAGGCTCCCTGAATAACTTTCTTTTTTAGACTGAGCGTGAAAAATTATGAAACTAACCATTTATTTCAGAAATAAATAATCAGGGGCACCTGGGTGACTCAGTCGGTTGAGCATCCGACTTTGACTCAGGTCATGATCTCATATTCTGTTGAGTTCAAGCCCCATGTGGGACTCTGTGCTGACATCTCAGAGCCTGGAGCCTGCTTCAGATTCTGTGTCTCCCTCTCTCTCTGCCCCTTCCCTGCTCATGCTCTGTCTCAAAAAAAATAAAAACACTTAAAAAAATTAAAAAATAAGAAATAATCAATCTTTGTTGTCTCCATCTGCATATAAGTTTATTTAATTGAACAAATACTTAATTTTAACATGTTTTAAAACAGTATTTACACCCTTATATATGATTTCTGATTATTTGAGAATCAAAACTGTAGTTTCATCAAAATTAGTATTTTTTTAGAAATTATTATCAGTTTTCTTTTATTCAAAAGATTTTCATGCAATATTGAATATAGAAAACAGTAAATGGTTGCTAATTCATCATAGAAAGTGCAGTGATATCCATTGTATTCACACTGCATATTTAGCACTTGTCTACCAGCTCTTTAGTCTGACTTTTTTAGTTTCTTGAAATTTATATTAAAAATGTTAGTTTTAAAGGTACAGAATCACATCCTTTATGAAGAAGTAAAAGAGGGTGCAGTTCATACATAAAGGTGGATCATTTGTTTTAATCTGATGGCTTCCAGTAATTAAGGAGTGGACTTTTTCTGAATTTTGAAATGTACCAAATTTGGACTGTGAAATAATGTTATGTAGGAGATATGACATATACCTAACAACTCATGAATATTTATTAAAAATATTTTTCAAAATTATATTGAAAGTAATATTAATATATTATCAATATATTACCTGTTGTATAACAGTATACTTTTGTTGTCAGGAGATCACAGTAGAGTTAAAATTATTTTGGGTCTATATTATATTTGTAGACTTCTGGTATATGATACAGGATGGGGAAGAGGTAGATAGTCCTTAGGAAAGATCACTTTAAGTATAATAAAAGGAATTTGAAAGAAAAATTTGACAGAAAACCCACAATAATGGATAAAATTGAATGCTATAGATCATTTTTATTCCAATCACTGCCTATAGATTTGTTGAGAATGATGAAAAAAACCCCACAAGGTTTGAGGTATTAAAATCTATAAGAGGGGTGTTTGGGTAGCTCAATCAATTAAGTATCCAACTCTTGCTTTCAACTCAGGTCATGATCTCATGGTTCCTGAGTTCAAACCCCATGTCAGGCTCTGTGCTGACAGTGAGGAGCCTGTTTGAGAGTCTCTCTCTTTGCACCTCCCCTGCTCAGACCTGTGCTCTCACTCTCTCTCTCTCTCAAAATAATTAAATAAACTTAAGAAAAAAATAAATAAAAGCTATAAGAACTTGGAAGATAAGCCAGAATTAGTGGCTCAAATAAACCACAACTTCACATATAGCCCTTTTGGACTCGATATGTCCAATTTTTCTAACACCATTTATTGAAAAGACTATTTTTTTCTTATTGTATGCCCTTGGCTCCTTTGTCATGGATTAATTATCTATATATATGTGGATTTATATCTGGGCTCTGAATTCGGTTCCATTGATCCTTTGGACTGTTTTCTGTACCAATACCATACTGTTTTGATTGTCATAGTTTGCAGTATAGTTTGAAATCAGGAAGCATGATAACTCCAGTTTCATTCTTTCTCAAGATTGCATTGTCTATTCTGGATCTTTTGTGGCTTCATTAAAATATTCAAATTATTTTTCTAGCTCTGTGAAGTATACTACTTGAATTTTGATAGATATTGCATTGAATCTGTAGATTGCTTTGGGTAATATGGTCATTTTCACAATATTGATTTTTCCAATCACTGAGGATGGGATATCTTTCTATTTATTTGTGTCTTCTTCAGTTTCTTTCATCAATTTCTTATAGTTTTCAGGTCTTTCACTGCTTTGGCTAAATTTAAGCCTAGGTATTCTTTTTAAAGCAATGTATTGATTATACTACACCTTCATCTGTCACATCCATGTTCCCTTAGGGACATTTATAGTTATCCTGAGTTTCTATTTTATATTGTCACAATGAGATAAGGATAAAAATGGGACCAGATAGATTTATGGGGAACAAGTTGAAGGAAAGCCAGGAATGTGCCAAAAGGTGAAAATGCTGGCTGGAGATCAAAGGCTTAGTGGGTTTGGAAATCAGTAATGAGGTTTGGGAGCTAAGCTATCAATGTGACCAATTTATTTAAAGTATAATTAATGAGACTGTTTTAAAACTTGGGAATACAAAAAGATGAATGTGAATGACCTTTACCTTTAACTAATTTCCTTTCGAAATGTGAGCTGAACTTCCAAGGATGACAAAGTGTGGCAGGTGGACACAGGGATAAAAAAATGCAAACTGCTGCCAAAATCCACTGTCTTCCCAACTTACCCCACTGTACTCTTCAGCATCAGTTGGTTCTATTAAAATTATCTTAATTTGGAGAAGAGTAGTAAAAAAAAATAGTGTTCTTGAAGCATATTGAAGAAAAAAAGAGGGGATGACCATGCAAATAAAATACAAAGGACGTATTTTAATTAGAAGGATTGCCCTTGGAAAATTTCAGGAAAAAAAAAATACTTCTCAATGATCCCAAAGTAAGCAGTTCACGAATTATTTTAAAGAGCTAAAAGAGTGAGACATGATTAATGAAAGAAGAGATAATTACTCTATACAAAATGGACTAAAAAAGTGAGGGAACAGAGCTTGAGGAGAATTTATGGTAAAATTAAATCATTTCAAAAAGTAACGCCACTTTAGAGGGAAAAAATAGATTCTGTTGAAAATGAGTTGGGGCATGGATAAGAACAGTCACATTAAATGAAATTGAAAAGAACTAAGAAATAAAAGCACAATGATGATAGACATAAAAGTTAAAGGAAATCTATATAACTGGCATTCTAAATAGGAGAACAGAGATTTGAAAAAAAAAAAATCTAAGCTGTAGAAAGAATTACTTCCTTAAATAAAGAATGGAATGTATAAATCAGAATGTATATTTTGTACTAGGAAACATCACTAACAAATAATCCTCACATATTTATATCTTGGTAAATATTATGAATTTAAGGCAACAAGAAAATATCCATTCAAGATGTAAGAACATCTAAGAGAGAGAGAAATATAGCTGACTTCAGAATTCCTAGAGCATTGTTCACAGACAGAAGAAACTGCAACTATGTCTACAAATTTCTGGGGACAAGAAATATAAGTGTTTTATATCTTCAAACATGTAAGAACTTATAGATTATAGCCCAACAATGTTAGCTTTTGGGAAAACTATTAAAACAGTGAAGAATTATTTAACCAATGGAAAATGAAGAAAAGTAAAGAACTCAGGAATGGAAAAGTAAAACTTGTTTTTGTTTTTCCTTTTAAAGGTGGTGAGCACCAAATACCAATAATTAAACTAAAGATTCAACAACAGATGGAATTAGTAAAAGAATTTGAAAATGTAAAAAATCTGAAAATGGTAAATTCAGAGTAAAGATGACAAATAAATGTAGATTGAAATACAGGTGTTCAAATTTTCTCCTTTTTCCTAGTGAAGTGTTACTGTTTATTAGCCACAATGGATAAAGTGGGAACTGTAAGTTCTAAGTATACAATTGGTAGTTGTGAAGAATAGAGATCATAATATGTGTATCTTCTAAAACCATATATTAATAAGGAAGCAGAGCTTCCAGCAATAGGCAGAAACCAAACAACAGTAATAAAATATCAAATGTAACTTATAATAAGGTGATTAAACTAGAAACAATAATATCTGTAATATTAAAGTATTAAAAGATGAAGTTAAATATATGTCTTTAAAATGCTGTGTGAGGGGCGCCTGGGTGGCGCAGTCGGTTGAGCGTCCGACTTCAGCCAGGTCACGATCTCGCGGTCCGTGAGTTCGAGCCCCGTGTCAGGCTCTGGGCTGATGGCTCAGAGCCTGGAACCTGTTCCCGATTCTGTGTCTCCCTCTCTCTCTGCCCCTCCCCCGTTCATGCTCTGTCTCTCTCTGTCCCAAAAATAAATAAACATTGAAAAAAATTTTTTTTAAAAAAATAAAATGCTGTGTGATAAACCTACAATAGTTAAAATGCAATTGTAGAAAGTTGCTGATGGGTATGTGGATATTCACTGCAAAATTCTTAAGACTTTTCTGTATGCTTGATACTTTTCACAGTAACATGTTTAGAAATTCTACTTCATATATTAAAACAAAAAAAAACCCGACTTACATGAAAATATGTAAACATTTGGAAAAAATAGAAGGCTAGAAGAAACCATGGTGAATTACAACAAAGATAAGACCTTTTCATGCATGCTACAGAACGGAGAAGACATATAAAAGGTTTGAAAAATTGCTACTTTAAGAATATGCATGGAAAATAAATGATAGATCCAATTTTTGGAAAGTGAAGTTGGCAAAACATAACAAATTACTAATATGGTTTTGTGATATTATATTAGAAATCATAAAGAGAAAGACTACAACTCCAGAATCAATCATTAAAAGATAAGAACAGACATTTCACAACAAAGTACATAAATATGCCTATAAACAGAAAGAAATTATCAACCTCACTTAAAAGTAAAGAATTAAAAGCAAAAGTCCAGTTAGAGATTTTATCTTCCCCATCAGTTCAGTAAAAATCAAAAAGTGTGATGATGATTGTGTTTGTCCAAGGCGAAGAGCCACAGGCAGCGTCATACATTGTTGGCAGAGTATAGAGTTGTATCAACTTCGGCAAGAAATTTGGCAGGATCTGCTCAACATAAACTTGTGTAAGCCCTTAGACCCAGAAATTCCACTTCTAGGAGTTTACACTAGGAGAATATTAACACAATATGTAAAGGTAGAGGAAGGTATTTGTTGTAGCACCGTTATAACAGACAATTAGAACAATGTAATTTTATACCAACAGAAGATAGGTTAAGTATCTTGAACCTGAATAATGTGCAGTTAGAACAGTAACAAATCAGATCTAATGTGGTAATATGCACAGAAGATATTATAAAGGGAAAAACAAAGCATTGAACAGAACAATCTTAATGAGCAGTGTGTGACCCTAGTTTTGGGAAAAAGAAAGCAAATATATCTTAGAACATTCATAAAGTAATCCAGAAATGATATACAAAAATGACATTAAGAATGTACTTTGGAGGGGTGCCTGGGTGGCTAAGCTGGTTGGGCTTCGGACTTGGGCTCAGGTCATGATCTTGCAGCTCCTGAGTTCGAGCCCCATGTCCAGCTCTGGGCTGTCAGCTCAGAGCCTGGAGCCTACTTCAGATTCTATGTCTCCCTCTCTCTCTGACCCTCCCCTGCTGGTGCTCTGTCTCTCTCTCAAAAATAAATAAACATTAAGAAAAATCTTTTGTAAAAACAGAATGGACTTTGGACATGTAAAAGAGATGAAACTTTATTTTTTATATATTTTTATATTAAAAAGATTTTTAATGTGTACTTGATTTGGGCCCAAACCTGTTTGTTTTTTTTTAAGTAAGGTTTCTCAGATAATTTTGTTATACTACTGATTAAGATCAGTAGCATCTGTCAATAGCACTGAGTAGTTTGTACACAGAAGAGTTAGAAATCTTTAATGTGATGATAAGTTAGGGTAACAAAAACAAAAATTTTGTACCAGGCTATACCACTTGTCTACAATAAGCAGAAGTTCTGGAAATGGGAATGTGGTTAAACTAATCAGATTTCAAAGAACAAGAAAGGCAAATGTGAGTATGTTAGGACACCAGTGGCTGGCCCAGATACAGAGCCAAAAATAGCTGCTCAGAAGTAAGTCTTCTAAATTCTTCTTTCTGCTGGTTATAAAAGGAGTCAGCTTGCTTTCTCGTTAGTACAATGTCTTTGTTAGTGTAGGCAATAGATAACTGTATCTTTGGGAACGGCCTCAGTGGGTATGTTCTCATATCACCAATTCTAGTCATATTTGGGGCATAGGATATTATAGTTATTGGTGTGTGTTTACAGTGATCAACAATATTTAGGCCACAATCCTTCAAGCTGAGATACTCGTTAATGTAAAATCTTTGATAGCATATCTTTCAGTCCAGTTCTCAAATGAGCCAGACTTTTACTTAACAATTGCAGTAAGGATCCTGTTGTTCTCTACCAAGTGACTTATTGCCTTAGTGTGACTTACCCACACTCACCCCTAGAAATCTAATCATCTGGTAAGTGAAATCATTGTTGAGACTAGGCATGAAAAGTGTATCAAGCCAGAATGGTACTTTTTCACACAGAAAATCAATGAACATTTTAAATTATGATAAAGATATACAGACTTGTTTTAATAAGCATACATTGTCATCAAAACGGACATTTGTGTCTATATTCTGTTTTCACAAATTTAAGTCATAAAATATATTGGCCGAGTCAGATCTCATGTCTTTTTTGTGTAACTCTTTATGAACCCAGCAGTTAATTATCACATCTAAACCTGGCAGAATATTTAAAAGCCACATATGAGCCATCATGAGGAAGAATTAGAACTTTGTCCGCAATTTGGATTTTATATAGGGGAACAAAAGGAATCATATAAAACATTGTTAAAATGTAAAATAGTAATAATAATAATAATTAATAAAGTTTAGCACTGGGAAGCAGACCTGAAGCCAAAGCTCAGGAGTTTTAAAACAAAATGGTTTCAAATTCAATATAAAATGGAAATGTCTCCTCCCCTGACTCTGGTCCAAACCCTACCTGTTTCCCATCAGTGAGAGTTCTTAGACAAACTTAGGAAAGATGGATACAAGATAAGTTGATGAGACTTTGTCTTCAGAATCCTCAATTCCTTTTATGTGGATTCTCCTTTGGAAAAGCTGGACGGTAGAAAAGGAAGAATTTTCTCTCTTCTTTTGGGGGAGAGCAATAGAAGTGGCAGGGGCTCTAGTCCTGGACAGCTATATTTGAGAGTGCACAAATACCCCCTCAGACATGGGAGATAAATTTTAATTCGTGCCCCCTTCCCCAGCACATGACTTGAGTAAACATTTTTTCACTTTGAAAAGGAAAAAGAAAAAAAAAAGAGAGAGAGAGAGAGAGAGAAGGAGAACCAAAGAAAGAGAGGAGACTAAGGAGTACAACCATGATCTCTAATTAAGTGATAAATCCACTAAAAAGACAAAAAGAAGGAAGTGCAGTAGATAGGTAGAAGCTATTAATTATCAAGCCAAAGGTAACGGACTTCATATTCAGGTTTTCTTCTTATGATAGAAAAAAATCATGTCAGCATGATAGTGTAATGTTGTCTACATTTTCATCCAATGAGTGAATTTCCTCTGATAAGAATATGTTATTCCCAATACTTGATTTGATTCAATTTTATTTTGTGTTACATGAATAGGACCACTCTGAGGAACTTTTCTATTAGATGGCATAGACAATATCAAAGTGCTTATCTTTGATTGTATAAATAGCTAATCACATTTAAATCATGAAGATAAAAGCTATGCATTTCACATTAGTGAAAAGCAAATAGAAAAAAATGAATTTACTCCATATAGATACATTCTTTAGAATTTAGTAAATAATCTTACTTATATGATCTACTGTTTATAGTCTTTATCTCTTCTGGAATTCCACAGCTTCTAGAACAGTTTAGTACTAGTTTTGCATTCGACTCATGATATTTGTGTTCATCTCCCCATTAATTTTTAAAATTTCAGGTGGTCTGGGTTCTTGTTTATTATAACATTATATCACACTGGATTTGGCCCAGATTTTTATATACTTACATGTCTTGACTTGCATTATCATTAATAATTTACCAAGTCCCCAAAGTGGAATTTATTAAATCCATTGGACTCCCAGATCTGGTGATCCTATTAAGTGGCAGTCCTCAGGATGTAGCAGAGGCATTTTCTAAAAACCTAGTCGCCTCACCCTGGACAGCAGGCTGCCTGTTTGAGGAAGGCCTGTGAAAATTATCCACAGGTTTCCTTCCAAGATCTCTGCAAAGTTTCTTCCAGTGACTGACCAGGAAATAAACGCAGTTTGCATTATTCTATAACGGCACCTTATTTGGATTGCTTTTCCAAACCATTAGTCTAAATTACTTTTAGTGAACCCCATAGTTTACTGATTGTGGGAAGCAATGGACTGTGAAGCAAGAATTGCTAGAAGGCTCCTTTTCTTAATAGAACTTTTTTGTTGTTATTGTTTTTGTTTTAACAGCATCTTGGAAACTAGTTCATTTATACAAGCAGTAAATAAGGCAAGATGAATGACATTTCAGCATGTAAAATGCAGGCTATTTACCAGAAGAATGTAGATAATGGCATGTACTTTAATTTAAACAGACTGAATTGTGTTGAGGAGAAGTGACATAAAGCAAACTACTTCAAGACAGGGAGCAGAAGGCTGGTGAAGAGGCACTCTTTTCCCTTTCATGGTAATGTTAAATAAGGAAAGTAGTGGAACAATAGCATGGGCAATGCTTTTGACCAATGGCAAGATACAGTTAAAATTTGTCTTGAACTTTTAGAACAAACTGTGATGGTCAAAAAGACAGCTGAAACAACTCCATAATCATTTTAAGGATATGTCATGGCAGAGAGAGACTCTTTAAGGAAGATTCCAGAGTATTTTTCATAAGATTTAGAGAAAATAGCAGTTTGTCATTTGATTAATTCAAATAAACAAAGTAATGATTAAATATAATTTCAGAAAATATTTAGAGAACACTTACAATGATAATCCCTATATTCTGGATTATAAAATACGGTAATTGCCGATGAGAATGCAACAGCTTATTGGACATCAGCCTGTAGTTCAGGTAGATTCATAGAGGGAGTTAGGAGGTAATAGGATGTGGTTGTTAGCTTTACAGATCAAGAAGTTTCATATTATCTGTGATCCATGTTACATTAAACTCAGAGAGGCTAGCAACAACTAACTGTGAAAGGCTTTGACAGGTACACAATTTAAAATTTATAATGAGAAACACAGGTTTTAAATAGAGTAGACCTGCCCTGTCCAACATGGTAGCCACTAGCCACACATGCCTGCTGAGCACTTGAAATGTGGCTAGTCCAAATGGAGATGTGCTGTAAGTGAAAAGTGATGAGGTTTTTTTGGGGTGACAGTGGGGTTCATGGGGTCCGGAAGTGACAACCAAGAAAGAATTCTTGAAGACGTCTTTGGGGCAAAAAGGTGGTTTTGTTAAAGCATAAGGACAGGACCTGTGGGCATGAAGAGCTGCCCAGGGACCATGGAGAGACACTAGTTATATACTATGGACTTGGGGGAGGTAAAGTCCAGGGGAAGTTTCCAATGAGATTTTCATATGCTAAAGACTCACAGGGTACGGAGGCCTAGTTATTGTCAAGCTAGGGTTGTTTTTCCTCTAGCAAAGCATTAGCATTAAGACAGTAGGGAGTTTCTGGAGAAATGTTTTACTCTTCCTGCCTCAAGTATTTGTCAATGGGCTCCAGATTATAAGGATATTTAGTTCTATCTGCCATTTCTTTCTGCCTTTGTTCCCCACATCACTATGGAAGGATGATGGAGACTTAGGTGCTGCAGGACTATGATCTCTGTCAGTTAACCATTGTTTTTCCCCCTTTCCTTTGTTATTGGGCAACCAGGAATGCCTGAGGAATATCACACAAATACCACCTGGGTGTGTGTGGTGGGGGGTTGGTGTTTGTGGCCTGTCAGCTTCCTTTATGCTCCCTCATCAAAAAATACTCACTGGATTTCAAGATTCAGTCAAAATCAAAATGTAAATATATCATTAATTGATTATGTAATAAACTTAATTTTCCATACTGGGATAAAATATATAATTACAATTAATTTTACCTGTTTCCTTTTCTTTTTTTTTTTTCAAAATGGCATCTAGAGAATTGAAAATTACACATGTGGCTCACATTTTTCTTTCTTTTTTTTTTTTTTTTTTTTTTGAGAGACAGAGAGCCAGCAGGGGAGGAGCAGAGAGAGAGGGAGACACAGAATCCAAAGCAGGCTCCAAGCTCTGAGTTGTCAGCACAGAGCCCTATGACGGGCTTGAACCTACGAACAAAAGATCATGACCTGAGCTGAAGTCGGACATTCAACCGACTGAGCCACCAAGGCGCCCTTCACATTATATTTCTATTGGACAGTGCTAGACTACACAATTTTATGAATTCAACTAGTGCAGACCTTCCATCTAGAAACTAAGTTGTTTGGTGATTTCATACAAGGCAAAGATAATTTTATATTTGAAATATTTACTTGTTTTAGGCTAAGTTTATCTAATGTACCTATATAAGGGTATACTTACCAAGTATGTGAGTTTGCTAGTAAGGAGACTCTCTTTTCTAGAATGTGCTGAATAAATGCTGCCAGATTTTGCTCTAATGACCATTCTATCTTTACCCTTCTATGTGGGCCACTCTCCTTGGCTGACTTATTCTTTGCCTTAATTATCAGTGTCACAATAACCAGATGTCTATGGATGCTGATATAGTCACCTATAGACAGGTAACTCAATAAATGAAGAGGCCCATGTGGAAACTGGGAAACTTCTATGAACTAGATAATTTATTTTCTGCTCCCTAAATGTGGATGCAGTTATACAGTTGCTATGTTATTTGAATGGGTACATGGTGCATGAATACAAGAATGCTGCCAATGTATTGTCAGGTTTTTGTTTGTTTGTTTTTAATAAATGTGTGTTGGAAAATTCTCTATGATCTCTCCCCCCATACCTCCTTCTGGTTCTACAATTCATTCTTCATCCTTCTCTAGCTACATTTAGGAGGGCTGGCATACTCTGACCTCAACACTAGGGTTGAAATGGAAGGCGGTAGAAAGAGAAGGAAGACTAAATGAGAGAGAGGCCAAGGTAGTAGAGTATTTATTTCCTACATTCATAATCCTCCTCCAAGGAAGGAGGTATCTATGATCCCACAGCTGCTCCCATAACTAGTCTTTCTCCCATGACTACCTTTCTTTTTCTAGTTTCAAGCAGAATGAACATGTTTTGGAAGTCATCTAGAAAAATCCTGGTTGTGCTCCTAGGAAATCAATTAAGAGCTGTTAAACATTTTTAGTATCACCTTTCACTATCAAATGTGTCCCTATTTGATGACAAATTATATGGTCATTATATTTGATGACTATATATATATATATATAATGATATTATTAAATTATGTGGTCATTGTATTTGATGACAAATACATACTTATTTCTTTATCGTTGGGCTTGCTACATCTCCTGTTTATCTAATCTTTTTCTTGTTCTCAATGTCAAGGCTGTAGACACATTGGCATATTTTCATTCCTTTCTGAAACAATGAAGATAATTCTCCCTAGAACCAAGGAAATTTTCCAAAGTCAGAGTAGGGAATGTATCTTTGGAATTCTAGCCCTGAAGAATCCTAGCATTCTTATGAACCGGTGACCACTTGATGTTTCTAATTATTTTCATTTCTGAATGGAATATTTGTATTATCACTATCCTTTCCTGCTGCTAAATTTGCATTTATTAGGTGTCCATGTATGTGTTGGGGGATGGAATATTCAGATAACACGTATTTTAGTTTGCAAGTCACTAAGGCGTCTCATCAAGAAATGGTGAGGAATATAGTACTTTACCCCCAAGTCCCAAATTTCAGTCAAGGTTGTACCTGTATGTATTATTGGGTTGTCTCCCCTGTAGAGGGAGTGCCTGTGTCTACATGTGGAAGGAAGAGTGAATGTGGAAGTTTAAGTGACCAAAGAGGGGGATTGTAACAGACTAGTAGTTACACATGCCAAATCATTTCCCCCCTGTTCCATGGTAATAGAGTTATAGCTGGCAGCCATGCACCCTCCCTTGCAGCTAGGTATAGCCATATGGCTAAGTTCTTACCCACAGAATGTGAGCAGATGTGTTATCTACTGTTTTTTGGATCTAGGTTTAAACATTAGACACATGCTCAGTCATGCTCTTTTTCTTCCCTGCCCTTTGGAATATAGAACCTGGCAGAGATACAGTGATACAAATTTGACAATTTTAAAAGAAAAAATGCCTCAGCATATGTTGGAACAAAACAGAAGGAGCTGATGTCCCTAAATGATCCATTAGAATAGAGTTACTGCACCATTGGATACTAAAAAGCACCAAATATAAAAGAGAATCAACTTCTATTGTTCTTTAAATTACTCAATTATGGAGGAGTCTTGCTATATAACAAGTACAAGACTTGAATATCAAGTTTTTCTAGTATGGTCAGTATAAACTGTAGGCTAGTGACAGGTGGATTATGTAATAAGTGGCAGTTTCATTTTGACAGACTTTTTATATTTTTGTGGTTGTGAGTCACAACAATATTTGCTCAAGCAAATACCAATATGAGTGTTTTTCCTACAAGCATACAAATATTCATGAATATTTTCCATATAAGCATGGAATCAGTAACATTGTCTATAATTGCTGCTGTAAAAATTTCTTAATATTACTCAGTGTATACACAGAATTAAACTGAATTACCACTGTATGAAAAAAATATGTAAGTCAAGTATTTACTTTGTTTAGACAAAACTATAAAGTTTGATTATTAGCATTATACCTACTGAAATGCTGAAATTTCTTACAAAGTTAGATAGGCAGTTAAGTAATATAAATGTTTTATCACAAATGTATAATTAATTTTTGTGGGTAAATATAATTTTTAAATGAAATTGGTGAATATATTGTACATATGAGTTTTTGGTTAAGTTCTGCACATTATATTGGATCTAGAAAGGTCTAACAGTCCAGCCAGCTGTGATGAGAGGGCATGGAATTGAAAGGCTCAATTTTCTTCCTAATCTTGCTGTTTGGTTTGTGTGCTATTGGTTAAATAATTGACATTCCTGGAATAGCTTTAAAATGAGAATATAATGAGATATTCATGGAGTAGTAATGAGAATTCAAAGATAAAACAGATGAAAAGAAAAGGTAAATTCTATGTAATATGAAATCATTATTACACAGATATAAGCTAATCAGGTATATACTTACATAAGTACAGGTAACAATCACCATAAATCTTTAATCAAGTCATGAATTTCAATCTTGGATTAATGAATTCTAGTTGTTTCCATGTTATTTCACTTTGCACATACCTGTCTGGAAGAAACATTTCAATTGATGTAAAGAACTATGACTGTTTTGTTTTTTAATCACTTTTAAGAACCATTCTTCAATTAGCAGGTAATAGATGAACACTACAGATAATTCATCTATTATTTATTTAGTTAGCTATATTCAGTGCAAATTAGTAGTCTCAAGAAGTTTTCTAGGATTAGTTTTTAAGAGTTCAGAACATAGAATTGTTTGAGAGCACAGGATTTAAAGCCAGAGGGACCTGAGTCTGTGGTTACTTTTGGCATTTTTTTTTTATTTTGTAAATTAGAATAAGTTTCTTAATCACTCTATGGCTCAGTTTTTCAAAATGTTGAGTTAAATATTATATTAAACCAAGGAAATCTATGAACCAAGTTTAGCACAAGCCTTAACCAGAATGCATGGATCTTTGCAAATTCTCAGTTAACAATAGCTGCTTCTACTTTAAAAAGCATTAGTATTAGGGGCGCCTGGGTGGCGCAGTCGGTTAAGCGTCCGACTTCAACCAGGTCACGATCTCGTCCGACTTCAACCAGGTCACGATCTCGCGGTCCATGAGTTTGAGCCCCGCGTCAGGCTCTGGGCTGATGGCTCGGAGCCTGGGGCCTGTTTCCGATTCTGTGTCTCCCTCTCTCTCTGCCCCTCCCCCGTTCATGCTCTGTCTCTCTCTGTCCCAAAAATAAATAAAAAAACGCTGAAGAAAAAAAAAATTAAAAAGCATTAGTATTAAAATGAATGCAACCCAAGTTCAATACATTCCAGTTACTATTTTTCTTTGTAGAAATTAACTTTTGTAACTTTTATACTTTTATAACTTATAACTTATTAACTTTTGTAACTTTTATAAAGATGTAACATTCTTTATTTCATTTCTTTCTAGCGTATTTTCCAGTGTAGTTGCTCTAAGATGTACTCTGGAAATAAATGAGTAACATCTTTGTCATAAACAAAGTTGCTTTGTTATTGCAAGGAATATGCCAAATTGCAAAGACTAACTTTTCCCATTCTAATTACATTAAATGATTTTAGTTCATGATAATAATTTGAATTATTTTCACCAGCTTTCAATTTAAACCGTGTCATTTTATTAAATATCTGTATGTACAGTGATTTTACCTTAAAGATGGATAATACCAGTTCAGTTTTGTTCCCCATAGGTTTTTTTTTTTTTTTAACTCTTTCTTCATGAGAAATGCATACAATTATTTTTGAGAGAAAACAACAAAACATCAAGACAATATTTCTTATTTGTTTAGACTTCTTACTCTTTAAGTGTCTCTACTAAATTTTCTTGAACACAACAGAATGAATAAATTTGTAAAATGTTATTTTTTTTAATGTTTATTATTTGAGAAAGAGACAGGGAGCAAGCAGGGGAGGGGCAGAGAGAGAGGGAGGCACAGAATCGGAAGCAGGCTCCAGGCTCTGAGCTGTCAGCACAGAGTCTGACGCGGGGCTCGAACCCACAGGCCACGAGATCATGACCTGAGCCAAAGTCGGCTGCCCAACCGACTGAGCCACCCAGGCACCCCTGTAAAACATTAATTAAAAAAAAAAAAAAAGATAGACTTGACATTTTTGCCTTGGGCTTGGAAACTGTAAAATAATTACCAGATTGAATACTTTGTGTTGAGTAACCAGTTAGCCTGAAGATGAAAATATGAATAACTAAATATATATACCTAAATTTTGCATTTACTTTGTTGTTCTTATCAAGAAAGGATGTTGTATTTTGTCAAATGCTTTCTCTGCATCTATTGAGAGGATCATATGGTTCTTGTCCATTCTTTTATTGATGTGATGAATAACATTGATTCTTTTGTTGATATTATACCAGCCCTGTATCCCAGATATAAATCCCAGTTGGTCGTGGTGAATAATTTTTTTTTAATGTATTGTTGGATCTGGTTGGCTAACATCTTGTTGAGGATTTTTGCATCCGTGTTCATCAGGGAAATTGGTCTATAGTTCTTTTTTGTGGGGTCTTTGTCTGGTTGTTGTTCTTACTGAAACTCACCACTGTGGTGTTTGCCCAGTATATCTCATACAAGATGATTTTTCTGTTACTTTACAGTCCCTGAGCTGAATCTTTGTCAGTTTTCATGCTCTACTCCATCTCTGGTCCCGTTCAGCTTCTCAGGAGCTTTGCTGAGAGATGGCATCGCCCATGTGAGGGAACCTTGCCTCTCCACATGCGCTTAAACCACAGGAGCGATGTTTTATATTTTAGACATCTGTAGTTCCTAAGAATTTACTTGAAGAAAAGGTTAGGGGCAAAGATAAATAAATACCTTCAAAATTACCATTATCTTGCAATTGAATTTCTTATGTAATAATTATTCGATGGGTTTATTTTCAGCTCCCAAACAAAATATAAATTCTGTTCAGGAAAGGATCATATTTCTTACTTTTTCATCATATTTCTATATGTATATACAAATGCACACCATATTTATGATGTGACTGTGTGTATGTGATGTGTGTGTGTGTGTGTGTGTGTGTATTAGAAGGAGCTATTTCTCTTTTTTTTAATTTTTTTAACGTTTATTTATTTTTGAGACAGAGAGAGGCAGAGCATGAACAGGGGAGGAGCAGAGAGAGAGGGAGACACAGAATCTGAAACAGGCTCCAGGCTCTGAGCTGTCAGCACAGAGCCCGACGCGGGGCTCAAACTCACGGACGGTGAGATCATGACCTGAGCCGAAGTCGGATGCTTAACTGACCAAGCCACCCAGGCGCCCCTAGAAGGAGCTATTTCAAACTTTATCTTCACCCAGAGATTCTGCTTGCGACAGAGTACAGTTGTAGAAACTTCATTGAATTGAATTTTCTAGTGTGCATAGGAGGCTAGACATCAATTTGAAATTCTGAGGCAGATACAAAAATCTGGGGATGCTAAGAACCTATTTTGAGAGGTTAGTATGTTATCAGGGTTGAGAAAATATAGCTGAGTCAGGTATTGAAGAATGGATTTGAATTATCTTAAGCTCAGAAGTCTTAAAATTTCCATTTTCAGTTGTGAGTTGTTTGAAGTGATTGTGAGGACCATCTTTTTTTTTTTCTTTACTGCATATCCCATATTGAGATGCTACGATAACTCAGGCAGCCATTTTTATTTTCTGTTTCTAGTGTAATCAGATTTTTCATAAATTTCCAAAGTAAACCTTCGAGTTAGTCACTACATTGAAGAATTTGGTGGTGGCCAAAGTAGCTAATGTCATAAATCCCCTGGACTTTCTCAGTGTCTCTCTAAAAATTGAATAGTTTTTAATTTCAGTCCTGGTCATCAAGAAATAAAAAGCAATAATAGAGCAGCTCTGCAACTTTTTAGCTGACTAAACTGTTCTGTTTCAGGTTCCCTAACTAGTTTTACTTCAGTTTCTTCATCATAAAGTGAAATAATAGTGATTCTCACCTCAAAATTGTTATGAAAACCAGGGAAGTTAATATTTTCAAAAACGTATAGAATAGTGCTTGACACATAATAAGTGATATATATATATATATATATATATATATATATATATATATATCAATTAAATAGCTAATCTTTGGAAAGTTCCCCCCAAATAGTTTGTTGTTGTTGTTGTTATAACTTCTATTCGGTAAACTTATTTATTTAATATCCTAGGCAGCTGGTAATTCTCCCTGCCAGCTCATCCACCACACTCCCCAAAACACAAAACATCAAATTGAAAATAGACTTGTTCACTCTTTTCAAGTGACAGTTTGATATATACTATCCCAACACAGGCAACAGATGGACATACTTAAAGGTTTTTTTGTTTCCCCCCCCCCCCAGGAAAAAAAAGTCTTCAATTTTTATACATTTACTCCAAATAAATAGGTATTTTACACGAGAGAAGAAAATATCCCATAGCAAAGCAATAAAATGAGATGACCCACCGTAGGTAGGACTCTGTGGTGGCTGTCAGATAAAAATCTTAAAAAGTGAAGAACTTTAAGTAGATTGATTTTACCTAATATTCATAAAGTCAAGCCTTAGATTTCCTTTTCTCTCTGGAAGGTGAAAAGCTAAGATTGAGTTCCATATACTTTGGGATAAAATCTTTCTACTTATTCTGCATTCTGAAACAAATTTGCAAAACCTAGTTTACCTATGCACATACATGTTTATAACCACATCCACATATAATTCTTTAAGGTTTCTAATCTAGTGTAAGATAATTATAAATTAATTTCATTATTTTTATATGTTAATTATTATACCATTAATTTTATTTTATGTAACTTACTAAAAGGTGGGGATATTGAGCTTACCAAATTAAGACTTAAGAAATAAAAATCCTAAATCATTAGAGGCAAGGTGAATTTTCATATTTTTCCCATGTGATACTATACTAACAAGCTATTATTCTGGATACTGATTCTCAATTATTCTGAGCTAGGATAGTTTGAATTGATGCCATTTATTTCAACCTGTAAAGAATGTTGGATAAAAATCAATTGTGACTTTGATTTCAGATCAGCAAGTCAAGCAATTGTTCATTAGACAGTATATAATCCAGGTATTTACATTAATTCTATGATTATTTTTTCAAAGAACCTCAAAAAATAATGATTTTTAGCTTTCATTAGCCTGAATTTATCCATTTTATGCATTCCATTTATTAAAATTAACAAGAAATGCTTTTTTACATATCTGCACATCTAGACCCCACCATTCTGGAATGTCCTCTGGACATCATTAAAACCAGATGTTTCCAAATGTCATCATGCGTATACTGAAATGATTATAAAATGATGGGTTTTTTTTTTTTCCAGGCTGTTTCTGTTCAGACAAGAATGCCAGTTTCCATTGGTTTGGAGGACACTTTTATTTCTAATAGCATGAAGTTGGTTTATGATTCAAAATATAGATTTTTTTCATGTCAAGAACAGAACGACATGGCCTTAGAGAATGTTTAAAAAAAACAGCACAGATTTTATTAGAATTCGTTTGTTTTTGTGTGTATAATATTATTTACTGTTTGATTTTTATATATAGAAATTATAATTTTACCTTGATTTATACATTCAGGGATTTCACTCCTAAGACCTATTTTTTTCCCTGTCACATTATAGAGAGTAATATAGCTTGACTATGACAATATGTCTAAAAGAAATTTGGTGTGATTATTTTCTACATATGTGATCAATCTTATCATACTCAAAGGAGTATACTATTTAAGTGTTTATAAATTGTCACTGTGGGCCAAGCTAGGAAAGTAACCAGTCTGATTTCTTTTCTGTCTGTATGAAGTTACTGTTAGCTAATGGTTGGTTTTCATACATCCCACATTTAGCTATGGACCATTAAAATAGAATTAGGTATAAAAGAGAGAAATACAATCTTATAAAATATTTTGAAATGACTAATAGACATACCTATTAGCCATCCTTTTTATACCAGATTGAAGGTAAGTTAGTCTAAAAGTTAGACTATATTCCTATCCATTTTGGGAAAAATGAAACATAGATTTTCCTTCTTGGGGATAAGAAAATAAAATCCAAGTCTAACTTAGTAATATGAAGAGTGGAAGTATTACATTTGAATTCTTGCTATGAATGTATTATTTTAATGTTGTATTGGATGATAAGTATACTAATTACCTAAATTTTTCATTTTATTTTAATCTATGGGTAAGTACATTGTAAATAAACTGCTAAGTTACCACTAATGATTTTCCAAAAGTTTGCATCAATGACATTAGTAAAGAAAAAAAACAGGACAGCTAGAAAATTCAGATCAAAATTTTTCTTTGAAATATCTCAGGAAATAAAGAAATTATTGATAAACAATCCAATTTCATTTCAGAAATAAGAAGAAAAAAATTTTAAATATAAAGAGAATGATAAAAATCACAATTCATTTTGCTACACAGAAATTATCATTATTATCATTTTGTAATTGGTTAGTCACAGATATATGTATTATTTGTGTAAGAAGAATATTTATATAAAAACCACATGAAAATATGTTTTCAATGTTCATTTTTTACTGCTCTTTGGTTACTATATCTTGCAGAGAAATGCCAATAAAAGCACTTGCTCATTAGGGGGCTCTAAATACTTTTTATTTATTTTTTAATTTTTTTAAGTTTTTATTTTAAATTCCAATTATTTAGCATGCAGTGTAATATTAGTTTCAGGTATACAATATAGTGATTCAACACTTCCATACAACACCTGGTGCTGACCATGACAAATGCCCTGCATAATCCTCCTTAATCCCCATCCCGCAAGTCCCCATCCCCCTCCCCTCTGGTATCCATTGGTTTGTTCTCTATAGTTAAGGCTCTATTTCTTGGTTTGTCTCTGTCTCTCTCTTTTTTTCCCTTTGGGCATTTGTTTTGCTTCTTAAATTCCACGTATGAGTGAAATAATATGATATTTGTCTATCTCTGACTGACTTACTTCATTTAGTATAATACTCTCTAGCTCCATCCATATTGTTGTAAATGGCAAGATTTCATTCTTCTTATGACTGAAGAGTATTCCACTGAATATATACACCACATATACTTAATCCATTCATCAGTCAAAGGGCATTTGAGCTGTTTCCCAGATTACTTATTTAGATTTCCTTCTGTAATTATTTTCATATTTGAGGAAAACAATCTCATGCAAATAGTTATTATGTATTTTTAAAATGGCATGGGTAAAACTGTCCTTGTCTTACTTCTATTAAATATTTAATAAATTTTTTACACTTCTACTAAAGTATTTCATAAATTTCATACAATTAGTATAGGTCTCGTTTCTCCCTACTACTTTCTTTGCCAGTTTCTGTTTACATGACCTTCCATGTACATAGTCAACATATGCAAATATAACAAGCAGCTATTGTTCAGGAAAGCTTACATTCAAAAATGATAGTCTATGTCCTTCAACAACTGGAATGTAGACAAAAATAGTACTTATTATATGTGGGGTGGTTTAAAAAAGCTGAGATCACCAGTAATAACTACTACTATAGATTCACATTAAAAAGTTACAAGGCAGGGCGCCTGGGTGGCCTAGTCGGTTAAGCGTCCGACTTCGGCTCAGGTCATGATCTCACGGTCTGTGAGTTCAAGCCTCGCGTGGGGCTCTGTGCTGACAGCCCGGAGCCTGTTTCAGATTCTGTGTCTCCCTCTTTCTCTCTCCTCCCCCGCTCATGCTCTGTCTCTCTCTTCTCAAAAAAAAAAATAAATAAATAAAGGTTAAAAATATTAAAAAATTACAAGGCATACTGCAAATTCAGATATATTTAAATAGGAATAATTATACATTTTTATTCTTAGGTTCAAACAGAGTGCAACAGAACTAGAGTAATATAAATTCATTTTTAAAAGATAGGTTTTCACTTCACTACAAGGTAAAAGAAAAACACCAGTAGTATAATGCACTTTCGAGAAAAAGTTATTGTCACACTTCAGTGGAGGCTTCCCAAAGACAGATTATTTTGTATTGCTTTCTAATAAATCCTTACTCTTATACAAATGGAAATATACAGTAATTCCCTCTCAACAAACTGTCCCCTTGTCAGATTCTGTCAACAGAATATATATTTTGATAATTTTTAATTATCACACTAACAAAAGAATAATTTTTGACCATCACACTAACCAACTGGATTAAGTATGAAAGAGTATACAGATTTACAAAGGATGTGCAAAACTTTACACTTGAAAAACAGCTAAAGACAAGGAACTCTTAACATCTAACAATAAGAAAACAAGCAACCAGATTTTTTTAAAGGGTGAAAGACCAGACACCTCACCATAGGAGACAAACAGATGGAATTTAGCATATGAAAAGATTCTCCACAGCATTAGAGAAATACAAGAATGAGATACCACTATATACCTGTTAGAATGGCCAAAGTCCAGAACACTGACAACAACAAATCCTGATGAGGATATAGAGCAATAGGAGCTCTCATTCATTGGGGGTGGGAATGCAAAAACGGTGTAGTCACTTTTGAAGAAAGTTTGACGATATTTTACAAAACTAAACATGCCCTTCTCATACAATCCAGCAATTGTTCTTTTTGGTGTTTACCCAGAAGAGTTGAAAACTTATGTCCATGCAAAAATCTGCATGTAGATGTTTATAGCAGCTTTGTTCATAATTGCCAAAGCTGGGAAGAAACCAAGATGCCTTTCAGTTAATGAAGGGATAACTGAATGATACTACATCCAGACAGTGAAATATTATTCAGCGCTAAAAAGAAATGAGCTATCAAGTCATGAAAAGACATGGAGGAAGCAAATGGATATTACTAAATGGAAGAAGCCTATCTGAAAATGTTACATACCATATGTTTCCAAGTGTATGACATTTTGGAAAAGGTATAACTATGAAGACAATAAAAGGATCAGTGGTTAGCAGGAGTGGGGAGCAAGGAGAGATAAATAGGTGGAGCACAGAAAATTTGGGGAGCATTGCCACTGATCTGTAAAATTCTATAATGATGGATGCACGTCATTATAAATTTGTCCCAACCCATGCAATGAACAACACCAAAGTAAACCCTCATGTAAATTATGGACTTCAGATGATAATGATGTATCAGTGTAGGTTCATCACTTGTAACAACTGTGCCACCCTGATGGAGGACGTTGATAATAGGAGAAACTGTGTGAGGGTGGGTAGGGGATATATGAGAAATCTCTGTATATTCTGTTCATTTTTACTTGAACTACTTCATTTGAACCTAAAATTGCTCTAAAAAATAAAGTCTGTTTTTAAAAATCTGCCAAGAAATGCTAATTTTCACTTGCAATGGGTAAACCTAGGGGGTGAATGTTGACAATTTTTAAATACTTTTTAAAGACTGTCACCTTGAAGATTTCTGATCAGACTTTCTGATGCTCATAAGTTATGCTAGAACAGAAGATAACGTATTTCATAAAAGCAGCTCTCCTAACCATGGCAATTGTTTAAGAATAGAATGAATAACTTTGAGAAGACTGACTGACATTCTTGTAGAATGGAGATGCTCCCATTGTAGATGATTTAGAGGCATAAAATACCTGCCTGGTCGATTCTCAGAAATGTTGATAGGGAATTACTGATTTATCTAAGAGCAAGGAATCAGATAAATATTGTCCCTCTTAACTAACATTTTAGGCCATATTTATAATTCATAAATTTCTTAAGGAAAAGACAGAGTATTGTTTTTCCTACCATTTCCTCTACTTTCAACAGTTCAGTGTGAAATCACTAGAGTTTATAACAACACATCTGTAATTCTGCCCAAGAAGAAAAATAGAATACATTTGGAGAAGAAAATTCACAAAAAGAACAGAACAGACTCTATGATAAAGTCAAATATTTCCTCAAGAGGGAAATTATTTGCTTTCTCCTTTCTCTTCCCTGGCAGTGCTTGATTGCTTACAGCAGAAGCTGCCTTGGCAAATTGTTCTTTTGGGGGGAGTATTTACTACAGCAATTGCCTCTTTATACCTATTTGAATTATATAATTCCTGGTGGTCAAAATATCACATTAGACTTTCTTATTCATTTTACTTGGGAGCCAATAACAAAAGTGGGTTAGTATCTCTTGGATAAGAAAAGACGAAATATTTTTGTATAATTCATTACAATTTTTCAAGCAAGTGTTAAATAAACATTTAATTTTCTATCGGTCTGGCAACATTAACCTATCGGTTTATGCTTTAAAATCTAGAGATTGATTTATTTGTAGTTTTTTATGATTATGCAGATGTTTGTCGTTAAAGACATTTCAGAAATTTTGAAAGAAATAATTAGCTAAATTTTTATTGAAAATGTGTTAGAATATTCAAGTTATACACAATGTACTAGATTCAATGCCTCCTTTCACTTGATTATTTTTTGCTAATGGTTTTATTTAAACACATACTATTTCTCATTTAATGTCATTATGTATTTTTTGGTAGGCTTCAGAATTTAAAAATTACAGTTCATTTCTTTGCTTACATTATGGTTTGCAAGAACACTTCACATACTAGATGGTATTTTAGTAGTATGTTTAAAGAAAAAGGCCTACACCTTTTCCAAGTATTGCTAACATTTTTTATTTATTAATTTTGAGAGAGAGAGTGTGTGTGAGCAGGGGAGGGGCAGATAGAGAAGGAGAAAGAGAGAATCCCAAGCACGCTCAGCACCATCAGTGCAGAGCCCTCCGTGGGGCTGGAACTCACAAACCATGAAATCATGACATGAGCTGAGATCAAGAGTTGGATACTTACCCGACTGAGCCACCCAGGTGCCCCATGATGTCTACATTTTATAAGTTAAAAAAAAAAAGACAATGGTAATGGATTATGAGTAAATTGCTAAGCAGCCCCTATTAATAGATGATTGACTACTAATATACATACAGTGGTTTTTAAATGAATTTTAACCAAAAATTTCAAACAAATTATACATTATAAAATATTTTATTTGGACAGAATTTAACGTTTAAACCCACTTCAATGGATATTTCATTTGAAACTTAAGGTGTCAGGTTGAATGAAGATATTTCCATAAATATATTTTTGAGTGGTCATGATAAAAACTTCAATAGCCTCACTCAAGTAAGCATTAAAGTTTACTAGATCTTATCGTAAGCAGTTTTTGGCATTGTGTAGCAGTGAATATGCCACCTGATTATAGTGACTTATATTACCTTTTGTGGTTACAGAAGTCTGAATGGTTATTATTATTATTTTTTTTGGATTCCTCATGCTCCCTTTTCAGGGATGCTTACAAATTAATATACGCTACACATAGTTTTGTAACTGTGTAGAACATATTTTTATAACTATGTAGAATATATTTATAGTTCTAGATCCTTACAGACGATTGCCTCTCATCACATGTCTTACTTACAAATGCCATGCTGCCAAAGAATGTACTTAATTCAGTGCCAGGAGGCAATTTCTAAATGTACAGAAAGAATTCTTTAGTGATCATCTGCATTTATTTTAGGATATTTTGGATAAATCTTCTGTAGAAGAAACACACTACCAATACTCGATAGAAATGAAAGGGTTCAAATTCTTTAGGAACACTCTAGTGAGCTAAAAGTATATTAGATGATAAAGTCTTTGATGCAAAAGTATTTATTCTGGCTATTGTAGCCAATATGGGAATAATTCCTCAAATAGCTATATGCATTTTTGTTTAATAAATGGAGTTTGAAATACATGTCAAAATGATTTGAAATTGATATAGTAATTACTATGACCTTAGGGTTAAAAAATAAATTGAATGTAGAAAAATACTGAGACTTCAACACCCAGGAGTACCAACAAGTTAATTTCCATAGTGTTGCTGAATTTTATTTCAGCAAACCATCCTACATACTGCTCAGTTTGAAATATGGTTTCATCTCTGGTCAAAGAAGCAGACATGATTCTTTCCACTCATGAAGTATTAGAGAACAAAGAGATTTGTGTTTGCAATTTTTGCATTAAAAGAATAGAGCCAATCTTAAGCAGAATTTTGATTCAGACAAGGTTTTCTCTTGATAACTTTTTCTACCTTCTATTCCAGCTCATGTATTGTATGGGTTTGTGTAGAAGCCCAAAACCTTGAAATTCTTTCCATAAACAAAAGGTAAAGTTTGTTTCCAGTTATGTATTAAAAGGAAGTAAATGGACAATAGATGAATTAACTATCCAAACTGATAGGAAGAAAGAAGCTTACCATCCTAGATAAAGCAATATTTACACATCAGGAACACATGAAGCTTTTATTAATGTTTTTGGGCAGTGTAACAATACAAGACAGAGTGTTCAGGATGTGAGTGTAAGCAATAGTACAGTGAAGACCATTCTGACAGCACTCATGACCAATTCTAACCATATGAGTTAATTTTTTATATGTTGATAAACTACATTTTTAAAAGTGCTTTAAAATGAGTAAATCTGATCTCTGTAATGACTGTCTTAAGAATCATATTAAAATTGGATCCATTCAAAAAATAAAATAAAATAAAATAAAATAAAATAAAATAAAATAAAATAAAATTGGAACCATTCATTGATAATATTGTTCAACATGTCAAAGCCAGTTTTCCTGGCAGAATGAACAATAGTATATGTTAGATTAAGTTCTGATCAGTTGGTATCATACATCTGCATTTGAGTTCACAAGAAGGTAGCTTGTAAACAGATGTTTGTTATGATTAATCTGATCCTCTGGGAACTTTTTAACTTCATGAGCTGGAACAAATATGAGGACAGTTATGCAGGTGGTGATTAATTAGTTTTGAAAGCATACAAACAAGAATCCATACAGAGACAATAGACCATTTGCAAAATTAGCTCAAATGATGATAAATTTGAGAAAAACAGCAGCAAACAGGTCCAGAACTTAAAACAATGGAACAATAGAAAACAAACTTATGAATATGCAGCTATGCTTTAGGAAAACTGACAGAAAGAAACATATGGCATCATTCTTTGTATCAGTGCCTGGGAGTCCACTGGAATCTAAATCAGCACACAGTTATTCTCCTTACTACTGTCTGAGTGAACAACAATCCATATTAGCTAACATGTTGCCTATTGATCTTTGTTGCTCTTCTTTTTTATTTTTGTTTATTTATTTTGAGAAAGAGAGATAGAGAAAGAGAACAAGTGTGGGGGGAGGTGCAGAGAGAGAGGGACAGAAGATCCAAAGCAGGCTCTGTGCTGACAGCAGAGAGCCTGAAGCTAGGCTTGAACTCATGAATAGTAAGATCATGACATGAGCTGTGGTTGGACAGTTAATGGACTGAGCCACCCAGGCACCCTGCTCTTGCTTCTTGATCTACCTTTAACTCTTTCCTTTTTGCTCTGCCTTCATTGGACTTTTTTCTTTTTTTGAGTCCAGGATAGGATGTAAAATACTTCACAGATGTGCATGAAGATTTTTTTTCCATTTAGAGTAGTAAATGTAACAATTAATAGTCAAACATTTTCAATATCAATTTTCAGTTTCTTATTGGCATATTTCCCCCTAAGGGTATGACAGAATAAAAGCTATTTAGAAATGAGTAAAGAAACTCAGTGAATTCAGATGAGGGAAATACAGCAAATGATACTCTGAATAATGGTACCATAACATAGGCTAACCATTCTAAACTTCACCCACTTGAGAATGCTTCAGAAGATCCTCTTAGGCTTAGATTAAGCCTTACAAAATTCTTGAATTATCTTGATCTAAACTGGCATTGAGGCTGGGGACTATTCATATATGCAGAGGCTAATAACCTCTTGGTTTCTCACTTGTAAGTTGTGGAGGCTACTGGATGACATTGATTCTTATTTCTACACATATGAATTAAGGAGAAATAATGTGCCACACATTACTTTAGGCACTAGGGTATAGTGGTGAATTAAACCGACTTCTTTCCCTCATGTGGCTTACACTCTAGTTGCAGAGACGTAAAATAATGAAAAAAAATTAATATAATTTTCAGAAGCATTATCTTCTATAAAGAAAATTGAAAAAAAAACCCTCAAAGCCAAAAAGATAAAAGATGCATTCTATTTTATATAGATCTAGGAAAAAGTCTCCAAAGAGATGATATTTGACATAGATATTAATTAAATAAAATTAATCAAAACCTATAAAAAGTGTGTTGTCAAAAGGCGTAACTATCCTTAACCATTCTCTAGAAGTCTCAGTTCTATGGTAATTGATGTGATGAAGATTTCTGAAACAAACAAACAAACAAAATTTCCCATTCTTAATGAAATTCAAGGGAGCTCTGAAACCATTAACACACTCTTAAGGAGACTGCGTTTTCATCTGATTATATCTTCTGGGCAATAAAACCTCAGAATTGGTCAACTTTTAGTTAACCGCCACAGGACATAAGTCTTCTAGCAGCAACTGAATAGAAATGTGTTAGACTAGAATTTGGTAAGCATAGGCCCTATGGTAGTATGCCCCAGGTTCGTGCACTTATTGAAAGCATTCTCTGCTTATTGCTGCTCATTATTGGCTTGCTTACACACTAGGTCAGTGTTCTCAAACAGTCGTGTATACACATCATCTGGGATCTTGTTAAAATGTGGATTCTGATTTAGTTGGTCAAGGATGGATGTTGAGATCCTTCATTTCTAACAAACTGCCGGAGGATACTGCTACTGTGGGTCCATGAATCGTACTTTGTGTAACACGGATGTACACATGTGGAGTAACTCTGATTCAGAGTCTCAGAAATGTGGAGTGAGAAATAGGCCATGTGGTTCAGGCCTATCGACAGTTCTGGATAGGGTGATGTCTTTATCATTTCGGGCTGCAATAACTATGTACCATAGCATAGGCCTGGTCGCTGCTAAATAACAGAAATTTATTTCACCCACTTCTGGAAGCTGGAAGCCTGACATTAGGGTGCTGGCATGATCTGGGTCTGATGAGAGACCTTTTCCGGTGTGCAGACTGCCAACATTTGGTTTTATCCTCTCATGGCTGTTATTCACAAATCATGCTAACAATTTCAAAGTTGTATCTATAGTTGAGTATGTCCATCTAAATACCAGTCACAAACCTTGTTTTATTGAGCTTTGCTTTATTGCACTTTGTGTATATTGTGTTTTTTTGCAAATTGAAGGATTGTGACAGCAGTGTGTCAAGCAAGTCTGTCAGCTCCATTTTTTCAATAGCATTTATTCAGTTCACGTCTCTGCATCATTTTTTGGTAATTATCACAATATTTAAGGATTTTTGTCATTATTATATTTTTTATGGTGATCTGTGATCAGTGATCTTTGATGTTATTATCGTAATGATTTTGGGGGCGCCATGACCCACACCCGAAGACGATGACAAACCTAATAAATAAATACTGTGTGTGTTCATGCTCCACCAACTCACCATTTACCCATTTCTCTCTGTTTTCTAGACACAAAACAGTTTTGAAATGAGACCAGTGAGTAACCCTACCCTCTGTATTCAAGTGAAAGGAAGAGTCCTATGTCTCTTTAAATCACAAGGTAGGCATGATTATGCTTAGCAAGGAAAGCATGTCAAAAGCTGAGGTAGCCTAAAAGCTAGGCCTTTGTACCAAACAGTTAACTGATCTGTGAATGCAAAGGAAAAGTTCCTGAGGGAAATTAAAAATGCTACTCAGCTAACACTGAAGATAAGAAGGCACAACAGCCTTATGTTGATATGGAGAAAGGCTAATCCAGAGCAAGGTCTTAACTCTCTTCATTTCTATGAAGGCTAACAGAGGTGAGGAAGCTGCAGAAGAAAAGTAGGAAGCTAGTAGAAGTTGGTTTATGAGTCTTAAGGAGAGAATATATCTCCATAACATAAGAGTGCAAGGTGAAGAAGCCAGTGCTGATATAAAGGTGCAGCAAGTTATCCAGAAGACCTAGTGAAGAAAATTAATGAAGGTGACTACACTGAACAACAGATTTTCAATGGACTTTCATAGCTAGAGAGGAGAAGCCAATACCTGGTTTCATAACTTCGAAGGAGGGGCTGACATGTTAGGGACTAATACAGCTGGTAATAAGAAGTTGAAACCAGGGCTCAGTTACCATGCTGAAAATCCTAGGGCCCTTAAGAATTGCACTATATCTGCTCTGCCTGAGCTCTATAAATGGATCAACAAAGCCTAGAAGACAGCACATCTGTTTACAACATTGTTTGCAAAATTTTTTAAGCCCACTCTTGAGACCTACTTCTAAAAAGAAAAAATCGACCTTTCAAAATATGAGTTCTACTGTGGGTAAAATGCCATCAAACAGCAGTGCATGCTACAGAGCAATCATTTGTGACAGAAAGAGTTAATCAATGTGATAAACTTCATTGTTATCTTATTTTAAGAAATTGCCACAGCCACCCCACCTTTAGCAACCACCAGCCTGATCAGTTAGTAGCCATCACATCCAGGCAAGACTCTCCACCAGCAAAAAAGATTATCACTCACCAAAATCTTACATGGTGGTTTGCATTTCTGAGCAATAAAGTATTTTTTTTAATTTTAGAAAAAGAAAGCGGGGGAGAGGGGCAGAGGGAAAGAGAGAGAGAGAGAGAGAGAGAGAGAGAGAGAGAGAGAGAATATTAAGCAGGCTACATGCTCAGCGTGGAGCCCATGGGTGGACTGGATCCCACAACCCTGGGATCATGACTTCAGCTGAAATCAAGAGTTGCATTCTCAACTGAATAGCCCACCCTGGTGCCCCATTAAAGTATTCTACTTAAAGTATGTACATTGTTTTTTTTTAGACATAATGCTATTGCACACTTAATAGCCTATAGTTGAACATAAACATAGCTTTTGTAAACAATGGGCAACCAAAAAAGATTCATTTGACTCATTTTGTTGCTTTATTTGCTTTATTGGGGTGGTCTAGAACCAAACCCACAATAGCTGTGAGGTTGGCCTGTACTCACAGTGGATCTATATCTAATTATAGATATTAACCACAGTGTAGATGGTGGGGCTAATGGACTCACTAAATTCACTGTAACACACTCTTTGCTCAGGAATCCATTCATCACCTCACCACTGGATACCTTTCTCTAACAGAGGATAAAATGGTGTTTTGGTACCTCTGGCATTGGTAGTGTCAATTCAGCTCACGTATCTAATGGCCTTTGAAATACGCATATGCCTTTTACTCCAGTGTACAATTATTCCGGTAAATTTCAAGAGCTCTTTGAGGAAAGGATTGAGAAAACATGTATTTTATATTCATTCTATAGAATTGTAGAGTTTTTTCTCAAGTGGTTCTGATCTCTTCCTCAGTCAACAGCCTGTAGATCTGAGAATTGGTTCATGTGTGGAAAGGTAGTGAGGGGTAGTAATTCTTCATTACTATGGCTTATATCACTCTTCTGTTGTCCACATCTTAATAGTTTGTTTTTTGTTTTTTGGTTTTTTTTTTACCTAAGTCAAGCAATAACATCACTGGCTATTATATCTAGCTTTATGAATATCATGATCTGTAAGCAATTCCCAGAGATCCTGGAAGGTCAAGATACCCTGATTCCCAGTCTTACCTCACTCTTCATTATGGTAATTATGAAACCTTGCCTCTGATGATTAAGTGCTGCCATGCAGCCTCTGATTTTTCAAAATCATAGTGTCCCTGTTGACACTAGGTTACCAAGATCAATAACAGTGTCTCCTACCATTAATTTTGGCCTACAGTGGACAGCTACCACTGAGCTTCTTAAAGATGTCAGTGTCCCCATCTTAACATTTTAGGGAAGGGACAGTCTTCAGTAGTCTCTTGGGAAACATAAACAGCTGCTGGTTATCCAGCCTTACATAGTTAGTCCATCATAACACTCCCATCTTTCTGAACCTTCTGTATTCTTCTACAATATTTGGCAAAGCTTTTCAACATTGCTATCTCATTAATTCTGTGTTATCTACAAAGTTTGAGAAGTTATTCCTGGAGTGTATTAGGGACAAATCCAGGCATTTCTGACAAAATGTGAAATCCACATTCATGGGAGAATGCTATCCTGTCAATCACATTCCCCTGTCTGGTGTAAAAAGATTTCCATGACAGCTAGAATTGTCTGTAGGCTACCTCCATGTTGGCCAAGATGATGCAGATGGGGTACTGGCAAAGTTGACTTCATTAGTCTAGCACTTTTTCTACTTGCTAATTTTAATTTGATTAATTATAAATTATTAAAAAATAATAGTGACCACCTCATTAGGATACTGAATAAGACTTATAGATATTTCATGTGAGTGCTTTACAAGAAGTCTGGGACATAGAATGCGTTTAACAAATGCCAACTACCATTATTTTTGTGTCTCTCCTCCATGCCTTTCCTATACAGTGGCCAAACTTCATGAATGTATAATGGAATTACCCTATAATTCCACTGTATACATTTCATTAAGTCAGCCTTGAATTTTTGTTCAGGTCTTATCTATTTTTTAAGGCCCAACCAAATGCTTTTCTCTCCATAAAAATTTCTCTTCCTTCTGCAGATTATGCCTTTTTTTTGCCCCTCAACTCTGAAATACTAGTATTTCAGACTGCTGCTCTTCTGCTTAATTTCATACTTTAAAGTCTCTCTCTGTCTCTCTCTTTTATCTATCATGTATCTATCATCTATCTTCTATCTATCTACTATCATCTATCTATCCTCTATCTATTCTTCTAGATTGTAAAGTTTTTGAGGGTTAAATTTTCTTATTGTTAGTACAAAGCTTAATATACTGACTTTAGTGGAAATTCTATAGTTATTATGTCTCCTAATTAACTCTAGAACAACAAAAACCTGGGCTTCTTACTCAGTATTGTGCATTTCACAGGACAGATCATCACCTCTTTGACAGTATTGTAGTTTTAAGGATAGGAAGTGAATATTGATGAAATTCTATGAATGTCATGTTGTAGCATGTGAATGCAATTTTAAGCATAAACAGAAGAGTGATACCATAATGGTAACATTTGTGTAGAATCATTTAGGAATAGTTCTAAAGCAGATTGTAAATAAATGAAAGCAAAATCCTGCGTAAGATTATTATTGCAATTTTGACCCTTTGAAGGGGTTGAAAGACTTAATAAGTTAACACTGTGGACATGGAAATATTTATATGAGAAGATAAAGAAGACACGGAAACTTGGGAAAGGTAATTCAAATATAAGGCAGGAAAATTAAGGTCAGGTTAATTGTATCTCTAATCTCTGTGTATCTTTTAAATATTCCACTTCACAGTTCACATTGAAAAAGGTAAAATGTGATCTAACTGCTTTAAAGCATTATAAATTCAATCATAAACTTTTACATTTTTGTGGGATGTCTTTGGATCTCTGTGATTTTTAACTCAAGTTTCAAAAAATTAAAATGTTTATAATTAAAAGGAAAATGATGACATTTCCAGGAAAATATAAATATTTTATTATCATTTATAAAAATGTTAGATGTTTGGAATTGTCAAAGGTGAATTCATCTTCACTATACGTAGGTGATTACATCTAACAAATAACTATATTTGCCATGAAACATATCAATTCTAAATTTGAAACAAACCTTTTTTTAATGAAGAAAAATATTCTTAGCTACCATATACTGAAAATTTATTCTGGCCAAGTGTTTCCATAAAACACATTTAATTATTGAAATACTTCTATTAAATAAGTATCAGCACCCTTATTTTGAAAATAAAGAATGAAATTCAGAGAGGTTAAGTAGTCTTTTTTAAATAGTAGGGGTTGAATTTGAACCAAACCTGTCAGAAGTTAAATAGTATACCCTTAATCTTTAAGTTTCACAAAATCCTAAAACATCACTATTGACTTTATGAGTTTAAGCAACTGATTCAATACCATTGTTCTGTGTTTGGTTTGTGTTTGTGTTTGTTTCATTGGTTGATTGCTTTTGGTACCTTATCCTATAAAGACAATATAACATAATTATTCAGGCTCAAACTCTGGAACCACACTGCTTGTATCTGCATCTCAGACCTTGTGGTTATTATCTGAATGACCTTGTATGACATATTAAAACCTAAATTTCTCAGTTTCCCCATTTATAAGATGGGGATGATGATGATACACTATCTCATGGAACTGTGTGCGGATTAAAGCTTTAATATTTTAAAACCCCCAGAATAGTTATTGGAACATAGTAGTAACTCTAGAAGCATAATATATTTGTTTATAAAATACAAACCATCATGCCTATTTTTACTTAATTCACAGGGTTGTGGAGAGAAAGAAATGAATAGGTTAGCAGTCGCAAATGTCTTCTTATAATATAAAGTATTTTATTATTTTAACATATGTGTTCCTTATATTTATATGCCAATGGCAAATGATGTAAATTTTATTAAACATGTAAATAGAGATATCTATAAGTACTGAACTGAGAATGCCCACATTACTCTTTAAAAAAATATTTGTTTATTTAATTTAAGGTTTATTTATTTATTTTGAGAGAGGGAGAGGGCACGAGCAGGGGATAGGCAGAGAGAGAGAGAGAGAGGGAGAGAGAGAACTCCAAGCATACTCCACGTTAACAGCACAGAGCCAGACACAGCGCTTGAACTCACAGACCATGAGATCATGACCTGAGCCAAAATCAAGAGCCGAAATTGTGGCTTAGCTGACTGAGCCACCCAGGCACCGCTCATTAAAAAAATATTTAACAAATTTTAAAATTAACTGCCTTGAAGTAAGTCAAGCTGGGTAATACAAAAATTCTTTTCTGACATTGGAAAATAAATATTTATAGGAAACCACGTGATTAAATTTTTCTAACGTAAAACCAGGAATGAAGATACTAAATATAAAATATCCACATACGTTTCACCGAATACTTTTATTTCTTCCTTCCTAAAGTTTTTTTTAGGATTTTTTTTATTGCTTGAGCACATTTAATATTTTATTTGTATATGTGTGTGTTGTATACACGTAAACTTCTCTACTCACACATTATTTCAATCATCTGAAGGATTGTGGGGATGAGCCACAAGGTACACAGTTGAAAATAATTGCCCTTAACAAGATTCATGGGGTATTTAATGGCTTGCAGCTTAGATACTGACTCCAGCTATATGTAATGCCTCACATTGCCCAGCATGTGAAGAAACAAACCATGTTTAGATTTCCCCAAAGTGAATCATTTGAATTCATGACGATCGATCTGAAATGTAAGACCACTACCAGCTTAGACACACACTTAATCTCTGTTTGTTTTTAAAATTATGAGTGTATAGGTATAGTCTAATCAACCTGAAATCCAAAATGTGAGACATGGACTCTCTGAGAGAGAGTGGTTGAGAGAAAAATGTGATCATGTATGTTTGGGTGTGGGGTGCAGGGCAGCAGTGTAGGAGAGAATTAAAGTGGAGACTGCCTAATTCAGAATTTCCTATACCTGGGTCTTTGGTGTCTGTGACCACCAACAGAGTTTCCTCCAGCGAAGCAGTCTGGATTAAATGTGTCTGCTGTACATTTTAGCTGACCTGAGAGTTCTGGTAAAGAGATTTATCTGCTAAACGCCATAGAGACTGCCAGATTCAACATACATCAGTTTAAGTGTATAGCATCATATGCTGCCAGCAGTAGGTTATTTGATTTCTTTTCCTTTTAGTCTTTTTGTTTGAGGATGTTCCAAGAATATTGATTACCTGCACTGAAAATCTGTACTCTCCGTGGAGAATTTTATTGCTTCCCTCCCGCTAGTGATTATGTATGTTTAATGGAGGTTTTTATAGAAGTATTTACAGTAGTGCTATAGGATTGAATAAAATTAATTTTCTCAATGAATCAATCACCTATTGTTTCACAATGAATTGTTGGCATTTAAGTTAAAATAACAACAATAATAAGACTAACACCTTTTGTTTAAGAGTCCTGAGCAGAGTGAGGAAATTAATATTATGGCGCTCATATTATATGCCAGACAATTTGTTAGTGACTCTACATATACAGTTTTAAATTTTATTTTCTCTATAGTCCTGTGAAGTGAGTAAAATAAGATTATGGGCCTTTAGGCTTTCTTTTTTAAAGGTCTGTCTGATGTATAAATCCATGCACTTTTTGTTTCATTTCTTTAAGTTCTTTTTTTGTTTTTGTAATAAACATTTTAAGGGAGTTTTAGATTTGCAGAAACTTTGCAAAGACAACAGAGAGAATTCCCTTATAATCTACCCTCAATTTCTTTTGTTAACATCTTGAATTATTAGTATGGCATATTTGCCACAACTAATGTATCAATATTGTTAAATTATTCCTTAAAAAGTCCATACTTTATTCAGATATTTTAGTTTTTACCTAATGTTCCTTTTCTGTATCCAACTGTCACCCAGAATACCACAATACTTTAATCATCATCTCCTTAGGCTACTCTAGAGTACCCTTGATGACCTTGTAGTTCTTGATGACCTTGGCAGTCTTGAGGAGTACAGATCCTTATCAAGTACTTTGCAGAGTGCTCATCAATCAGAGATTGTCAGATGTTTTCCTTATGATTAAACTGGGGTTTTGGGTGTTGGAAAAGAAGACCACAGAGAGAAGTGCCATAATTATCACCTCATATTGACAGTACACACATCAGCACAGTTTACATTGCTAATATTGACCTTGATCACCTGACAGCATTTTTCAGGTTTTTCCACTGTAAAGTTATACTTTCCCTTCTTTTTCCAAATTGTACTCATTGGAAGGAAACCCTTATGCACAGCCCACATTTAAAGGGTGAGAAGTTATCCTTGACCTCTTGAGGAGTGTGATAGTGAATTTTAATGTATCAACTTGGGTGGGCCACAGTGCCCAGATATTTGGTCAAATATTTTCTGGATATTTTTGTGAGGCTCTTTTTTGAAAGGGATTAACATTTAATTGGTGGATTTTGAGTAAAGCAGATTACCCCCCAATTTGGGTGAGCCTCATCCAATCAGTTGAAGGCCTTCATGAAAAAGACTGACCTTCCCTAAACAAAAAGGAATTCTGCAAGCAGACTATCTTTGGACTCAAAATGAAATTCTTTTCTGAGTCTTCAGTCTGCCAGCCTTCCAGGAAGACTTTGTAAATACCAAACCTCACAATCATGAGTCAATTCCTTAATATTCTCTCTCTCTCTATAGAGAGAGAGAAGACAGTGGAGAGAGATAATACATATATATACATGTATACACACAGACACACATATTTTATTGGCTTTGTTTCTTTGGAGAACACTAAATAATTCTAGGGGGGACTATCTATAAAATTTATTTGAAACATTTATTTATAGGAAATTTACACTTATATTTTTGTGTATTGTATTTGTTTATTCAGTTATTTACAGGCATACATTAGAGATACTGCAGGTTTGGTTCCATACCACTGCAGTAAAATGCATATCAAAATAAAGGGAGTTATTTTTTTTTTGTTTTTTTTTAGTGTATATAAAAGTTATGTTTACCCTATGCTATAGTCTATTAAGTGTGCAATACATCATTAAAAAAAAAACAATGTACATACCTTAATTTAAAAATACTTTATTTCTCAGAAATGCTAACCATCACGTGAGATTTCAGTGAATGATAATCTTTCTTGCTGGTGGACAGTCTTGCCTAGATGTAATGGCTGCTGACTGATCCATCAGGCTGGTGGTTTCTAAAGGTGATGTGGCTATGGCAATTTCTTAAAATAAGATAACAATGAAGTTTGCCACATTGATTAACTCTTCCTGTCACAAATAATTGCTCTGTAGCATGCAATGCTGTTTGATGGCATTTTACCCACAGTAGAACTTTGTCCAAACTTAGTCAAACCTTTCAAAATTTGCCTCTGCTTTTACAACTAAATTTATGTAATAATCTAAGTCCTCTGTTGTCATTGCAACAATCTTTATCACATCTGCACCAAGGGTAGATCGCCTCTCAAGAAACCACTTTCTTTACACATTCCTAAGAAGGAACTCCTCATCCATTCAAATTTTACCATGAGGTTGCAGCAAGTCAGTCACATCTTTGGGTTCCACTTCTAATTCTAGTCCTCCTGCTGTTTCCACCACATCTGCAGTGACTTCTTCCACTTAAGTTTGAACCCCTCAAACTCATTCATGAGGGTTGGAATCAACTTCTTCCAGACTCCTGTGAAGGTTGATATTTTGACCTCTTCCCATGAATTACAAATATTCTCAATGGCATCTAGAATGGTGATACCTTTGCAGAGGGTTTCCATTTCCCTTCCCTAGTCCATCAGAGGAATCACTATCTATAGCAGCTACTGCCTTACAAAATGTATTTCTTCAATATTAAGATTAAAACTCTAAATTACCCTTTGATTAATGGGCTTCAGAATGGATGTTGTGTTAGCAGGCATGAAAACAACATTAATCTCCTGGTATATATCCATCAGAGCTCTTGGGTGACTAGGTGCATTGTCAGTAAGCAGTCATATTTTGAAAGGATGCTTTTTTTTTTTTCTTCTGAGAAGTACGTCTTAACAGTGGGCTTAAAAAATTCTGCAAACCATGTTATAAACAGATGTACTGTCATCCACTCTTTGTCGTTCCATTTATAGAGCTCAGGCAGAGTAGATTTACCACAATTCTTAAGGGCCCTAGGATTTTCAACATGGTAACTGAGCCCTGGCTTCAACTTCTTGTCACCAATGCATTAGCCCTAACAACACAGTCAGCCCTCCTTCAGAGTTTTGAAGCCAGGCATTGGCTTCTCCTCTCTAGCTATGAAAGTCTTAGATCATACATTCTTCCAATAGAAGACTATTTCATCTACCCTGAAAATCTATTGTTTAGTATCACCACTTTCATTAATTATCTTCCCTACAGCTACTGGATAACTTGCTGCAGTTTCAACGTCAGCACTGGCTTCTTCACCTCCTTCATTCTTATGTAATGGAGGCAATCATTTCTCCTTAAGACTCATAAACCAACTTCTGCTAACTTCCTACTTTTCTTCCACAGCTTCCTCACATCTCTTAGCCTTCATCGAAATGAACAGAGTTAGGGCCTTGCTCTGGATTAGGCTTTGGCTTAAGAGAATGTTGTGGCTGGTTTGATGTTCTATCCAGACCACTAAAACTTTCTCCATATTGGCATAAAGCTGTTTTGCTTTCTTATCTTTAGTGTGTTCACTGGAGTAGCACTTTCAATTTTTTTTAGGACTTTTCCTTTGCACTCACAGATTGGCTGTTTGGCACATGAGGCCGGCTTTTGGGCTGTCTCAGCTTTTGACATGCCTTCCTCACTAAGTTTAATCCTTTCTAGCTTGTTATTTATAGAGACATAGGAATCTTCCTTTGGCTTGAATACAAAGGCCATTGTAGGGTTATTAAATGACCTAATTTCAATACTGTGTTGAGGAGAGGGAGAGAGGAGGGGGAATGTTGGGCTGGTGGAGCAGTCAGACACACACAACCGTTTTCAATTAAGTTCACTGTCTTAGGTATAGTTCATGGCATCCCAAAGCTGTTAAAATAATAACATCAAAGATCACTGATTACAGATCACCATAAAAAATATAATAATAATGAAAAAGTTTGAAATATTGTGAGAGATAACAAAATGTGACACAGAGGCAGGAAGTGAACAAATGCTGTTGGAAAAATGGCACCAACAGACTTGCTTGACACAGGGTTGTCACAAACCTCAATTTGTGAAAAATGTAGTATCTATGAAGCATGATAAAGCAAAGCACATGAAAATGAGGTATGCCTGTCAGTTTAGACTCATGGATATTATTTCATACTTTAGCTGTATTTTGTTGCTTAATATTGTTTCTTGTTGCTAAACTTGTTCTACCTTTGGCCATTGAGAGTTCTTTTTTTTTTTTGGCTCCCATGTCCCTTTATCATATACTCATCATGGTATATGTGGCATGCACATGTCTGTTTTATTTGGATATTTCCTTACTTTCTAGCTCTACAGGGCATTCCAGGCTCATCAGTATATTCCCTGCCCCATCCCTAGCACTAACCATTATTTCATGTACTTTTGGGAACAATACACTGACTAGATTGATATCAAAGAAAAGGAGTGGGTGCCTGGTTGACTCAGTCGGTTAAGCAACTGACTCTTGGTTTTGGCTCAGGTCATGATCTTGGTTTGTGAGATTGAGCCCCACATTGGGCTCTGCACTGACAGCTTGTGATTCACTCTCTCCCCCTCTCTCTTCCCCTTCTCGTACTTTCTCTTTCCCCCTCTCTCTCTCAAAATAAATACACATTTTTTTTAAAAAAAAGAGTACATATATCCATTAGCTTACTTAAAATATATGTAATTTGAACTATTGTCAATAGTTCTTAACAGGGTTATAGGGTTATTAAGTGGATTTGAGATGAACACTGTATTTGGCATTATGAGATGCTGTAAGTTAATTTGTATATATTAAACATCTCATATAATTTATAATTGTAAGTGAAAAATTGAGGACATTGAAAAACATTCACTAATCAATGTTTATGAAAAGTATGTTACATGAAATTGATACACAATTTGGGATGCAAGAGCTGAGGTTGAAGCCATTGTCAACTGTAAGAAACCATTAGATGATCATGTCCTGAAAACCTGAGGTGCAATTGTTAAGGAGTTGAGAAATGTCATCTAACCCTGTGTCTTTGATGTTAGGAACACTCAGTAGACACCAGTTGAATTAATGGATACGTACTATGATTGCAAAAAGAAAGAGTATGGAGTAGTAAGCAAATTAGTTTGGCTTAGGAAGAGATTGCACGTGGAGATTAAAAAGAAGGGAATAACTAAAATAATATATGCATAGAGCATGACATGCGTGGGCGGGAGTGCTGGCAAGATTGAATGAGGTTTGGATTTATAGAGGAGTGGCTGTGTGGTGTTTGGAAGGAGGGGGGGGGTAGACAATGTTTCAGCTTGAGTGTAATTTATACATACCTAGGGAATGGCTAAGATGATGGACCTGCCAGAAGTCTTTTTCCATATGACATTGAAGGACCTTCTTAGAACAAATCTAAGTGAAACAAAATGTGAAAAGCCCAGGAAGAAAGGTGTAGTTGTCTCCCAAGTGTAGGTTAGTGATGTGATCACTGAAACTGGAATTTGTTTCCAAGCCTCTTTCCCTTTGGTCTCAAATATTTGCATTCCTTTTTATGAACTACAGAAAGACTGGGGTGGGGGTGGGGGGGAAAGTGAGGATTAGTGAGACAGAAAGACCTGATTAACTCAATGACCATATGAGCCATATAACTACTTGCTCTGAGTATGCTACTTTTAGAGTAAAAAAGTGTTAGCTGTTAATAATCATGCAGAGACAGCAAGAGTGATTAGGATTATCGGTAACTTTTGAAACACTATTACAATACTTCTCTGGGACTTTTCTAACAAAAGCAAAGTAAAGGAGGAGAATCTCCACCTTCATTGTGCCACCAGCCCCTGCACTGCTTGGGCAGTGAGGAGAGACCTGGTGAAGCAGAAATCTCAGTGCCTTGCAGGCAAGGTAGGACATCAGGAGTGCCCACCTTAGACTGTCAGGACAGGCTTGTGGGCAAAGCATCATAAAAACATTAGTAGAGACTAGGGAATTCTGAGAGATTCTGGGACGTGGGGTTCAGGAGTTTTTTACTAATGGATTAGGGAATCAGTCAGTGAAATTTGAATTATCACTTCATCATCTTTAACTACCATTTTGAGGCCTGGGGAAATTCTGAAATGCAGATGATGAATTTCCCCAAAGTCTATCTCATTCCAAATTCCATTCACTGTTAAGCACAATGCCCAGAAAATAAGGGCATATATGTTTATTAATTAATCTGAGATTTATGTTATTTTACAACTATGGGGATAACTCTGATATAAAGGGTCATGAGGAGAACAAAGTATTTAGGGAAGATACTTTTAGCCCCTAGAGGAGGAGATCTTTGGAATAGAAAGAAAGGCTGGAATTGCAAGACACCATCTGTGTGTATTATAGTTACCCGGCATTGTAGAGATACAAGGTAAGAATGCTATAAAATGAAAATTGAAGTGTGAATCTGAAGCAAAAATTTGGAAGAATTTTACAATAATTGGTTACATAATAATAATAATAATAATAATAATAATATCATTTTTCAAAGCTTAAAAGATTCAAAATTCAGTAAAAATAATATGAATATTCAAACAAGTATGACTAATGGTTTTGTGCTTTCTCTGTGTGTTTTAGCTTCTCAGCCTGTAGAGTATGATTACTGTTGTTATCAACAGGCTTTCTGAAAATAGCATGCCTACAAGAGTCTCTTTTCAAATAATGCTTATCACCAACACTTTCTCATGTTTCAAAGCTTTCTACATCAAAATGATCTCCCTCAAATACTTTATTCTTCTCAACATCCTGCAGCTCAAAAGTCAAAACTACCTCTGACCTCTCTTCAGTGATAACATATATATATGTGTATATATAATTACACTTACATATAGTTATGTATAAATATTACTATTATAATACATGTGTTATTTGAAATATACATTAATTTTACGTACTTTTTGCTGCTTTATTTTACTGAAGGATTTAAGAAGTGATGGTACAAAAAAGATCAGCTGTTTCAAATCAAATTCCCCTTTTACTCCTATATTACAAATGATATTAAACTGTCTTTAATATAAATCATATTATAAATGAGGCTTTGTGAATATTTAAATGAAATCAATATATGGTATTTCTAAATTGCCAACAAAAATTTTTAAACACATGCTAATTGCCAGTTATGTCAATATTATTTATTACATTTATAATAATTTGGAATCTTGATTATTTGATAGAATATTACAGAGAAGTAAAATGTGAAAGATGGAAAAACACTGGCATAGTTGACATTTATGGTTTTTTTTTTTAATTTTTTTTTCAACGTTTATTTATTTTTGGGACAGAGAGAGACAGAGCATGAACGGGGGAGGGGCAGAGAGAGAGGGAGACACAGAATTCGGGAACAGGCTCCAGGCTCCGAGCCATCAGCCCAGAGCCTGACGCGGGGCTCTAACTCCCCGACCGCGAGATCGTGACCCGGCTGAAGTCGGACGCTCAACCGACTGCGCCACCCAGGCGCCCCTGACATTTATGTTTTTACCCTCTGATCTCAGAAGAACAGAAATACATAAATGTATTATATCTACTAAGCATGTCACTTACGTTTATGATTGTAGAAATTGTATGCATGTAGCATTCACTGGATGTTGGCGTAACAAGGGCACATCTTTTCTGCAAATTGTTTCAATCACAAAGCATTTAAAATAAAATTCCATCTTGAGTTAGCTTGAAAAAAAGTCAAGAAACTTTTGAAAAATCACCATTAAAATTGAAGGAACAAAAACAATTGTACTAGTACCATTTACCCAAATAGTAGAATTATCTTATTGGCTCTTAACCAAGCATTGTTTCCTAGAGGCTGACATAAGATTTAGTTGTAACTCTCTACATAAATCCAGCTCGACAAGAAACTGAGGAGAAAAATAACACAGTTAAGTAATTTTGATGACAAATTAATTTCTTATGATCAACATAGACAAGCATCAGAATCTAAAAACACTTTATATGGCCAACTCAACAATAAGTAAAAACAAAGTACAGAAATGAGATAAAAATTATTTTTTCTATTTTGATTTGATAGACAGTGGTTCTCAATCCTCAGTGCAAATTATACTCATCTGGAGAAGTTTGAAAGAATTTGCAATACCTGGACCGACCCTAGCCAGAACAATTGGACTCTCTTGGGGTCACGCACAAATTGTTTCTGGTTTCGTTTTTCGTTTTCTTTTGTTTTTTAAGGTCCCCAAGTGATTCTTCAGGCAGCTAAGTTTGAAACTACTCAAGTGGTGTCATAACTTTGGTGTTAAGGATCTATGCAATTCTCTGGATAACTGCTTCTCATTCTTAAAACCTCAGTGCAGCAGGGAACTCTGGGTGGTTTCCCCAGTCTCCTCTTCTGTGTCAGGGTTCATCTACATTTAATGAGTTTGATTTTAATAATGTGTTTAACTGCCTGTCTCTAACCTAAGTGACAGTGTGTTTCTTGAAGGCAAAGATAATTTTTTTTCTCTGAATGTACTACTACCTATGGTACAAACTACAATACAAAGCCTCAATTTTGAAGAAACGTGTGCATGAAAACATGGTTTTCCTTTAATACTGTTGATCATCACTTGCAACAATCATGGCGTATTTTCATAATTGCTTCCTTACAAGCTTAATACACCTAGAAAATTAAATACAATGGAAAGGAATAAGAATAATAGATGTGGGATTTACTTAAGAGAAGCCCACTTAGCAAATTAAATAAAAGGCAATATTTAGATTACTTGTTCTTAGCATTTCTATAAACTGCTTTTCTTAGTTTTAAAAATAAAATTTCTCTCTGTTTACAAGAATAAGCGAAACAGAATAGAGCCCATTTGTGGCACTTATACCATTTTTATTTATATATACACAAAAGTAAAGTGGACAAGATATCTCTGCCTAAAATATGCATTGAGGTATACGTGATGAGAAGTGGATCCAGGGAACATATTAAGTGTCATTATGCTACAGAAATTATATATACACATTTTCCTTACAACTATAGATTAATAAAATGGTAACTCTTAATATCTAAAAATGCGGTAGGAAAATCATAGAATGTAATTTCCATCGTGCCTCTCCTTCTGCTTTATTCCTGCTGTGTTTCCCAGATGAATACATGCCCACAGGAATACCTGTGTTCCACACTAAATGAGAATTGGGTCAGAAAAAGTAGTCTGACATTTGTTTAACAAATATCTTGTACTTAAGGCAGCAAGAAAGGGAGATACTATAAATGAATATATGCCATACAAAATGCCATAGGATTTCTCAACCTAAGCTCTGAAAATTACAGCTGGAATCAGTTAAAAAAAAAATACATTCCATTAATACCGTGGAACATTTAGAAGGTTGACCTGCTTCTGTCTAGGCTGTTAACAACTGCAAGCTAGACACATTCAAATGTTCTGTTTATTGTTTTCTTTACTACCTCTTTTCTTAGATGAACATAAAATGTAAGTGGGAAAAACTGGCAGCATTCATTTTATTTAAGTACAACGGGATCATTTAGACAAAAAGAAAAACATTTCATTAAAAAATCTTTATTATTTACATTGGCTTTGTTAAAATTAATTCATTATTATTGGACATGTTATGTAGCTTTAAATTTGAGAAAGAATTTAGTGCTTAATTATTACATGTATTAGCAAGTGTGGCAATATTCTTCAGTAAGCCTCTGACCTAGACATAAAATAAGCATCTGTCTTATGCTTACACTTAGAATATTTGATTTGTTTAAAACAGGGTCACAAGTTCAGATGTTTATCCACAATCTGATTGAACTTACCTGACTTCCAGAGTTGGAATATAAATCAGATGAGATCAGATATCACCACCTCTCATCCATTCTTCCCTCAGCGGCCTTTGGAAAGTGCACACACACAACATAGCAACAATAATGAAAATAGAGAGTTAACGTGAAAGTAACATCCTGTGAATTGCTACTGACAAAACCTAATTTTCTCCTCAACTTTGCTCATGTACATTGAATGAAATTTCCCTTTAAGAGCATCATATTCATATAGAATCATGCATATCTTTCTATTATTAAAACAAATCATTATAAAATATCTCCTCTGTATTACACTTTATGTTCTATGGGTTTAATCTCACTTGTTCTTTAGAACAGTATTGTTTATAGGCAGAGTTTGTGTTATATATTTATATAGTACACTGACAGATGAAACTATATTCTCAGCTTCCTAATGTCAGGTGTTTGTTTGTTTGTTTGTTTGTTTGTTTGTTTGTTTTAATGTCTATTTATTTTGAGAGAGAGCGAGAGAGAGGGTGTCAGCATGGGCATGAGTGGGGGAGAGGCAGACAGAGAGAGAGAGAATCCCAAGCAGTCTCTACTCTGTTAGCGTGGAGCCCTATGTGGGGCTCGAACTCATGAACCATGAGATCATGACCTGAGCCAAAATCAATGGTTGGACACTTAACTGACTGACCCACCTGGGCTCCCCAAAGGTCATGTTTTTACTAACAATTTACTGCAAGTACTGAATTGATATCTATTGGATTAGATATTATAAAAATGTGATTTCAGGAGCACTGTTCCCTCAAATTGCCATTTACCATACAAATGGCATACAAACTCCTTGTGAAATGTTCAATTTTGTTCTAAACTAAGTTTCTAGCCTACCATACCCTTTTGCCCCAGGCACCTTCAACTTCACCCAAAGTTTACATTTGCAACTTCTCTACTTCCTCCCTTTTAAGAATTACTCTCTTTTGTCAAGTTTTAAAAGGTCTTCTGTAGCACATGGCACCCTCTGTCTTGCATTAGAAAAATTTACATGTCAGTCTTACTGGTGGGAAGTGATTTCACAGTGTCAATGAGTTCATTTTATTTCTATCTGAATATTTATTAAACATACTGAGAATTTTTGTGCCAAATGTTGTGATAAGCACCTTATATCATTATCACAACATCAGAATTACACTAAGAATTAGCATTGTTTTACTGAGAGGAAAAATGTGGCTTTGAGAATTTTAGATCATGACCAGGCTCATATAGCAAATAAATAAATGAGAGCATTAGGATTTGAATTCAGGACTCTCTTAAAGCACACACTGTTAACCACAGTACATACTGGTTCCCCAAATTAAAGGGTGTGAACATGAATAAAAGAAACCAATAAAAGCAAAAAAAAAAAAAACCCATACAAATAAATATGTATCTGTTTATGTGGCCCAGATGTCCCCAAGCCTGGCACTATAAAAGAAGGTCATATTTTCATTTTAGAAGGGTGGCGGATTCCACTCCATTCTCATACCACCCTGCTTGCTCCTCTCTAAGAGGAGGGACTGTGCATGTATTAGTGGGTGGGATCACTATGTGCTAAAACGTTCAATGTGGTTCCTGAATCTGTAAGGGCAATGCCAGACATCTGGTCTTCTCTTTGCCTCCACTCACACTGCAGCCTGCTCCTTGCTTCTCTATCCAGGGTGACTCATGGTAAGATTTTAATTTGGGTTTATTAGAGGAAAGTCCCACTAAAACCTTCAGTTTAGGCCACACACTTCACAAGAGATATTTGGTCATCAGAATTTTGTTTTCCATTTACTACAGCTGCCTTTAGGAACCAGGAGGGAAGTAGTGAGATAGGGCAGATAGGGTTTTGGTTCTTGAACTTCATCCCAAATGTCATTTAATATTAGCCTAAACTCCTCATTATTTATAAAATTTTTTGAAATGCATGCATTTAATTATTTAGTTATTTATTTTTAAATTTCCCTGCCTTTACTGAGGCAGGATTGACAAAAATTATATATATTTGGGGTATAAAATGTAGCATTTTAAAAAAAATTTGTAAATGTTTATTTATTTTTGAGAGAGAGAGAGAGAGAGACAGACATGCATGGGGGAGGGGCAGAGAGAGAGGGAGACACAGAATCCAAAGCAGTCTCCAGGCTCTGAGCTGTCAGCACAGAGCCCAGCACGGGGTTCAAACTCAAGAATGGTGAGATCATGACCTGAGCTGAAGTCGGTTGCTTAACTGACTCAGCCGACCAGGCATCCCTAAAATGCGGTATTTTGATATAAGTATACTTTGTGTAATGATTACCGCACTCAAGCTAATTAGCATATGATATCTCACATAGTTACCAATTTGGGGTGTGTGTATATGTGTGTGTCTGTGAGTCTCTGTATGTATGCGGTGAACACACTTAAGATTTATTCTCTTAGCAAATTTCAAGTATACAATAGAGTATTATTAATATAATTACCATGTTATACATTAGTTACCTAAGCTTGTTCATCTTATAACTGGAAGTTTTTACCTTTTAATCAACATCTCCCCATTTTCTCTTACCCCCAGCCCCTGGCAATCACCATTGTACTCTGATGTTATTAGTTTGGCATTTTTAGATTCCACATATATATATGATAGCATGAAATACTTGCCTTTCTGTGTCTGGCTTATTTTACTTTCATAGTGTCCTCCAAGTTCACCCATATTTTCCAAAAAGCAGAATTTCCTTTTTTCCAAAAGGCTAAATAGTATTCCATTATATATATGTACATATATTTATTATGTTAATATAATTTATTATATATACATAACATATGTATGTGTATCCATAACTATATTGAATCTCACAATTTATTCATCATTTGTAGACATTTAGGTCATTTCCATATTTTAGCTATTGTGAATAATGCATCCGTGAACACAGGCATGCAGGTAACTCTTTTTTTAATGTTTATTTACTTAAGTAATCCCTTCACTCAACGTGGGGCTGGAACTCATGACCCCTAGATCGAGAGTCACATCCTCTCCAGATGCCACAGATATCTCTTTAAGATACTAATTTTATATGTATATACATATGTTTATACACATGTATATGTAGACATACACATATACACATGTATATAAGATACTTATTTCAGATATACTAATATATATGCATGTGTATATGTAGACATACACATATACACATGTATATAAGATACTTATTTCAGATATACTAATATATATGCATGTGTATATGTATATTATATGTACACACACAGGTACTTAGAAATAGGATTTCTGTATCATATAGCCGTTCTATTTTTATTTTTGTAACAAACTACCATACTATTTTCCATAATGGCTGTACTAATTTACATTTCCATCAACAAAAGTCTACAAGGGTTTGTTTTTCTCTGCATCCTTGCCAGAACTTGTTATCTCTTATCTTTTTGGTACTAGCTATCCTCCTTGCAAACATGAATTAGGTGATATCTTACTGTGTTTTCTTATAATTTTTTTATTTGAGTATAGTTGATACACAATGTTGCATTAGTTTCAGGTGCACAACATAGTGATTCAACTTCTCTGTATATTATGCTATGCTTACTACAGGTGTAACTACCATCTGTCACCGTACACCACCATTACAGCACCATTGACTATACTTTCTATGATGTGCCTTTTATTCCCATGACTTATTTATCCCATAAGTGGAAATCTGTATCTTCCACTCTCCTTCACTCATTTTGCCCAGCTCCTCAGCCTCCTTTCCTCTGGCAACCATCACTTCTCTGTGTTTATAGATCTGATTCTGCTTTTTGTCTGTTTATTCATTTACTTTATTTTTCATATTCCACAGATGAGTGAAATTATAAGGTTTGTCTTTCTGAGTCCAACCTATTTCATGTAGCATGAAACCCTCTAGGTCCATCCATATTATCACGATGGCAAGATCTGATCCTTTTTTATGTTGTGTAATATTCCATTGTGTATACATACCACACCTTCCTTATCCATCTGTCAACTGATGGATACTTACTACTCATTGATTTGTATTTCCTTGCTAATTAGTGACATTAAACAGTTTTGCATGGATATTTTGGCCATTTACATGTCTTCTTTAGAAAGATTAGTCAATTCTTTTGCCCATTTTTAATTGATTATTTGTGTGTCTGCTATCAAGTTGTATATGTTTTGGATAATAACTCCTTATCAGATGAATGGTTTGCAAATATTTTCTCCCACTCTGTAGGTCGCCTTTTCATTTTGACGTTTACCAATGCAGAAGTTTCTTAGATTGATATAGTCCCAACTTGTTTATTTTTGTTTGTGTTGCCTGTGCTTTGGTATCATACCCAAAAATTATAACCAAGACAATGTCAGGAGCTTATTCCCTATATTTTCTTCTAAGAAGTTTACAATTTTAGGTCTTATGTTTAAGATTTTAATCAATTTTAGTATATTTTTGTGTGTGGTATAAGAAAAGGACCCAATCTCATTCTTTGCATATGGATATTCAATTTTCACAACCATTTAATGAAGAGACTAGCCTTTCCTCACTGTGAATTCTTGGCACCTTTGTCAAAGGGTGATTGTATATGTGTGTGTTTATTTCTGTGTTCTCTATTCCATTTCATTGGTTTATGATTCTATTTTTATGCCAATACCATACTGTTTTGATTACTCTAGCTTTGTAATATATTTTGAAATCAGGTAGCATAATGCCTCTAGCTTTGTTCTTACTCAAGATTATATTGCCTATTTGGAGTATTTTGTGGTTTCATATTAAGTTTAGGGTTTTTTTTCACTTTTGAAAAATTTGTAGATGTTTGGGAAGTATGGCTATGTTAACAATATGAACTATCTAATCCATGAACATGTAATACTTTTTTCATTTGTGTATTAACAATATGAACTATCTAATCCATGAACATGTAATACTTTTTTCATTTGTGTATGTGTGTGTTTATTTTATTTTATTTTTTTTAAACTTTTTTCAATGTTTTTTATTTATTTTTGGGACAGAGAGGGACAGAGCATGAACGGGGGAGGGGCAGAGAGAGAGGGAGACACAGAATCGGAAACAAGCTCCAGGCTCCGAGCCATCAGCCCAGAGCCTGACGCGGGGCTCGAACTCATAGGCCGCGAGATCGTAACCTGGCTGAAGTCGGGTGCCTAACCGACTGCGCCACCCAGGCGCCCCATGTGTATGTGTGTGTTTAAAGTCTTTTAACAATGTCTTATAGTTTTGGTACTTATTGTTTTCTTCTTTTTCTAGTTCTTGAGGTGAATGTAAGATTGTTTGACATCTTTCTTTGTTCTTAATGTAGCATGTGTTGCCATAAACTTCTTTCTTAGAGCCACTTTTGCTAATCCCACAAATTTTGGTAAGCCGTGTTTTCATTTTTGCTTGTCTCAAGGTACTTTTTGATTTTTCTTTTGACTTCTTCTTTGACTCATATGTTATTCAGGGGTGTGTTGCTTAATTCTTTACATATTTGTGAATTTTTCAATTTTCCTATTGTTATTAATATCTAGCTTTCTATCACTGTGACTAGAAAAAGCACTTGATATGATTTCAGTCTTAAATTTATTAAGATTTCTTTTGTGGCCTAACATATGATCTATCCTTGTGCACTTGAGAAGAATATATATTATATAACTATGTTAGGTTATTTCTGGACTCTCAATTTTATTGCACTCATCTATATGACTAACTAACCTTATGCCAGCACCGTATTGTTTTGATTACTGTAGAATTGTAGTAAGTTTTGAAATCAGACGGCATAAGTCTTCAAAATTTGCCTTTCCTTTTCAAGACTATTTTGAGTATTCTGGGTTTCTTGAATTTCCATAGGAATTTTAGAACCAAGTTGTTAATTTCTTCAAAGAGGTCAGCTGAGTGAATCATTTGGTGTTGCACCTAAAAGTATGCAGCCTTGGCCGGGATGACAATGGTTTTAGCAGTGCTATTTTTTTGCTGCCTCTTTCTCTGATCTCTCTATTAAACTATCTGTCCCATTTGGCATTACACCCAGCTCCACTAATTGCCAGTTGACTGTTTTATTGCTTTGACAATGCCTTGGAACATAAATTGCTCCCTAGTCTCATTCAGTTAAATCTATGCCCCTTTGCAGAAGTAGTTTTTGAGGGTAGTCTTTGAGGTTTGTTTCTGCCCTCAGAAAGGCCCTACTTAGTTGTATTTTTCCCTGATTCTCTTTGGTAAATGCCCTGCTTACAGTTTAGCTTATTTATCTCATGACACTGCCATCCTACTCTTAATTGCTTACGACCAAAATCTCTTATTATTTTCAAGAGCACTGTTAGGCTTTAACTTCCCCACACTGTTCTAAATCAAGACATTCCTTTTTTAGGGAATTTCAGAGTTCTATGTTGTTACGAGGTTTTTCCCCTGAGGAAAATCTCTGTGTAACTGCTCCTAAGCTGGAGGTGAAAACAATGGCCCACTTGGTTTAGCTCACCATTCTTAATTAACAAGAACCCCTTTTTTTTTGAGAATATCCATAGACATAAACCTCCCATGAAGTCAGCTCCTTTGGGGGGGATAGCTTTGTTATCTATTTTTTTATGGACTATCTCTCTCACCTAGCCAAAATCTCTTTCCAAAATCTCTAAGCAACTACTCTGGACATTGGGTGGGTGGTAGTCTCTGATCTTTACTGCTTACTCTCCAAGCATGGAAACTCCACCCTAGAAGTTGACTGGGGCAAAGGCAATGAGGCCCTATTCTTGGCTTGCTGTGCCTCGGCAGTGCTTTGACTTGTCATGCATGTAGGTAAAACCTAAGGTAGAGACTCTGTAAGTAGTATAGCTTCTATATCCTATACATAAATAGGGTTAAGTCTCTATCTTATGAGTAAGTACTGGGTTGAGTACAGGAATCCCTGGACTGTTGATCATAAATACCAGGAACTTAGCCTCTTCAAATTGAAGTTAGGACTGAGAAATGCTGGCAGCCTGCCCTTCCCAGTAAGATGAGGTAAAAAGCTTAAGGTTGAAATCTTAAGGTAGGGAAAGCTTGTCTTTTGACCACAAATGGTCTGCATACAGCTTCTGTCAAGCTAAGTTAGGAGAAGAAAGTGTTGTGAATCATGGCTCATGTATCACAGACTCTAGCTGTTCTTACTGAATTTCAGTAGGTTTTTTGGAATAATTGTTTCTTAATTTGATGTAAAACTATAGTACAATTCCAGAGACTTTAAATGATTGTTCCTGTATAATTTTAGTGAGCTTTATTTGTTTTACTGGGGAGTGGGTTTGTAGATATCTTCACTGCTCCATCCTGAAAGTCCTCATTCTCTCCAGTTAGGTGATAAAACTGAATTTAAACTTAGATATCTAACTATAAAATTCATGTTCCATTTTATTAGTCATTAAGAATCTCACTTCATGTGAAACTCACACAATAAAATCATTTCTCAAGTATTGTGAGTGATAGTAGGAAGGACACCAGGATGAGTACAATATGTAGAGAAGCCTTCAGAAAACGTATAATTTACAGAGGTTTATTTAAATGGAAATATCAAGGAAAGGCCTGGAGTGTCCCATATTGCCATATGCATATTTCACTCATAGGCATATAACATAATTTTTAGCCAAATATATATATGGATAAATTATCTAGGACACTTCAGGGATTTCTAAATCTTAAAATGATACCAAAGAAATAGAAAAACTACTTCCATCTTTAGATACTGTGCAAAGAATGTGATCCCCAGAGTTGCTGTATCCACCAAGATAAAAGATGATAACCCAAGAGGAGGCCTGTGAGGTGAGAATGACAGAGGATAAAGACTGCAGAAGCCTGGGGCTTTGATGACATTAACACTTTCTGAGTGTCCCTTGACTGGTTACAGAATATAAAAAACTGCCATTGAATAAGCAATAGATTTTTATTTGTCCATTACTTGCAGCCAAAATATTTTGATAAAGAAACAGAAAGAGGATTTTGAGTTTATTTACAGTTGATGGAAATGTCATAACTATGAGGAATGAAATAAGGTCATGAAGTATGACGAGAAAAGAATTAGGGCGACTGTAGTAGGGGAGAGGCCAAATTGTAGGTAGGGAACAGAGCGGGTAGATAGATCCCTTAGGACATGTTGAAGAAGTCTGTTCTTATTAAAAGTAGAGAAAGAAATGATTGGAAAGTTTTAAGCAAAGAAGGATATTCAGATTTATATTCTGACAATATTGTTCTGGCAGAAATGCAGAGAATGTATTTGCAATATAGAAACAGAGTATATATGCAGATAGATCAACTGAAGGTAATAGAATGCAAGAGAGACATGATTATAACTGGGACTTTCAAATATGCAGAAAAAGTAGAGTGAAGATGTCTAAGCGGTAACCACAAAAGGATTTTGATGGATTGGATTAATGGAGTGGACTTTAAATACTGTCAAGAATGAAATCTACATTCTGTTCTTGCAAAGGACTAAATAGTGATACTATTTATTAAGATAGTAAACAGCGGAAGAAGACCATGCAGCAGGATGGGGAACAGATTGTGAGTTAAGTGAAGAATTCAATGAAGAAGTCCATCATAAGGTCTTCCAGAGAAAGATTATCTATCTGTAGATGGCAATTAAAGCTGTGCATGAGAATGAGATAGCTAAGGACTCAGGGTTAAGTCTTGAAAAATGCCAACATCGGTTTTATAGAAAAAAATGAGGCAAGAAGAGAAACGATAAGAAAGGTAGGAGAAAAGACAAAAGATTACTGTTAGCTAATAAAAAAAAGTGCTTTAAAAGAAGAACTGTGATCATATAGATCATTTTATTAAGAATTTAAATTGTAAAAATGATAGTGCATTGAAGAGTGGATGGAGATTTGAAAAAGAAAAATTAATTATTCAGTGTAGTTGAGCTATAGAATTTCTAAATTCATCTTTAATATTTAAAAAAAATTCTTAATGTTTATTTATTTTTGACAGAGAGCGAGACAGAGCATGAGTGGGGTAGAGGCAGAGAGAGAGGGAGACACAGAATCCGAAGCAGGCTCCGGGCTCTGAGCTGTCAGCACAGAGCATGACACAGGGCTTGAAATCACGGACTGCAAGATCATGACCTGAACCAAAGTCGGATAACCTACTGAGCCACTCAGGCACCCCCAAAATTTATCTTCAATATATTTTAATGGTTATTTACTTATGTTGAGAGTGAGAGACAGCAAGAGAGAGCATGCATGAGTGGTGCAGAGGCAGAGAGAGGGAGAGAGAATCCCAAGTAGGCTCCACACTGCCAAGGTAGAGCCCCATGTGGGGCTCAATCTCACTAACCATGAGATCATAACCTGAGCCAAAACCAAGAATCTGACACTTAACTAACTGAGCCACCCAGGGACCCACAAATTAATCTTTAAAACAACAGATTCTGTTATATTATAGTCTGAAAAAAAAAGTAAATGTGAGGTAGAACCAACTAAATATATTATATTCATCAAAAATATATATAATATCTAGTTCTTTCTAAATATTTTAATAAGTACTACACAGAAATCATATATTTGTTCCCTAAAAGTGATAAAAATACATGCTTCTCCAAATTAAGAGTACCCGGAGGATTATATAACTTTAATTCTGGCCATTTGTGAAGGATTTTATGTTATTATTTACTGCATGATAAATGAAAATGTGAATGTGTCATAGCAAATTATGTCTGGAACTGAGCATACACTACTTCTAAAGAGTTATAGTATTTCCTTAAATAACTCTACAAAATAGTGTGTGCTGCATGCAGTCTGACCTCTTTAAAAGAACTTAACAGGAAAATGTGGTTTTATTTATTTAAAAAAAAAATTTTAACAAAATTTAACAAAATTTAAAAAAATAAATAAACATTATTTTTGAGAGAGACAGAGTACAAGCAGGGGAGGGGCAGAAAGAGAGGGAGAAACAGAATCTGAAGACACATTAGAATCTGAGCTATCAGCAGAGAGCCCAATGTGGGGCTTTAACTCATGAAAGGTGAGATCATGATCTAAGCCGAAGTTGGACACCTAACCCACTGAGCCACCCAGGCACCCCAGGAAAATATGGTTTTAAAAAACAACATAGTTTTTATTCATTTAGAATACAGCTAAAACCCACTTTAAATCCAGTGGGTCAGAGATCCAGGAGTTACGATGGCTGAGGAGTAGGAGGACCCTGTGCTTGCCTCGTCCCTTGAACACAGCTAGATAATTACCAAATCATTCTGAACACCTAGGAAATTGACCTGAGGACTGAGAAAAAACTGCAACACCAGAGGGAGAAACGAGGACCCACTGTGGAAGGTAGGAGGTGCAATGCTATGATCTGGGGGAGAAAAGAATCCCAAGAGCTGTGGAGAAGAGGGAGCCCTGATCACAGAGAGAGGAGAGAGAGAGAGAGATAAAACAGCATGCAGGGGATTGCACAAGAAAAACAATTCCCCAAAACCACTGACTGAAAAAACAAGAGGGACTGATTATCACAAGTTTTTATAAGCAGTGGAGCTAACGTCTGAAGTTTTAGAAGTCCCTGCCATCACAGGGATGGAGCCTGGCAGGTGTAGTGATGGTCCTGTGGAGAAGGAGGGGAGAGGCCTCGGAGTGGACAGCATGCTCTGAGGATCCCCTGGATTGCACTGGGAGAGACAGTTCCCCTTCTTGGAGTGCATTTGGGAGAGGCAACACTGCCGCTTAGGGGACAAAAGAGCCAGTTGGCACCATTGAACTGCCCTGTTCATTAGCGCAGGAGCAGACACCCACTGAGAGCAGCTAACCTGGATGCCAGCTTTTTGCTACCCTTAACCATAAAATCTGAGCCTCTGCATGGTCATGCTACTGCTTTTCTGGCACAGACCTTTACCAGCCACAACACTGTGAGGCCCTTCCCCAGAGGATCAGCACAGGTCCGTGCCATGCTGGCTCCCTAAAATTTGGAGTTTTGAAACCCAGCCAAATGGGTTTATCTTATGTCTGAGATAAAACATAGGAGCAGTGCATTGCTGCCAGGTGAGGATGGCACAGACACAGACAAGGTAAAGGCAGGGATCTGATGGATACTTGGGAAAAGGGAGATTATTCACTCTTCTGTGAGGGCTTCCTGAACAGCGGCAGGCACCAACTCCCCTCTCTCTCAGGGGAAAAGAGTGGGCTGAAGCCATTTTCCACCCTTCCCATCAGCAAGGACAGACTTCAGCCAGCTGCACAGTGCACACAGTGGAGGCATGAGCTGCTTATAATAATTCCCACCTTGGTGAGCTATGCAGGTGCCTTTTGTATTTGGGTAAGTATGATTGAATCCACCCAGAGCAGCAACAGGCCCCTCCCTTGGAAGATCGGCATAACCTACCTGCCCCCCAAACTGCTCACACAAGGCCTACTGCAGAACTTCAGCTCTAGTGTTTGTCTGGACCAGACACAGTCTTTCCTAATACACAGAAAACAGAGACCTAGACAAAATGCCAGGACAGAAGATTTCATCTCAAAAGAAAGAACAAGAAGAAGTCACAGCCAGGAAGCTAATCAAAATAGGTATAAGTATAATGCCTAAACCAGAATGAAAAACAATCATAAGGATTCTAGGTGGGCTTGAGAAAAGGACAGAAGAAACCAGAGAAAATCTTACTGTAGAATGGGAGAAGATACTTACAAATGACATATCTGATAAAGGGTTAGATCTAAAATATATAAAGACCTGTATCAAATTCAATACTCCCCAAAATAAATAAGCCAGTTAAAAAATGGGCAGAAGATATGAATAGACATTTTTCCAAAGAAGACCTCCAGATGTCCAAGAGACACATGAAAAGACACTCAACATCGCTCATCATCAGGGAACTACAAATCAATACCACGATGAGATACCACCACACACCTGTCAGAATGACTAAAATTAACAACACAGGACACAACGGATGTTGGCGATGATGGGGAGAAAGGGGAACCCGCTTACAGTGTTAGTGGGAATGCAAACTGGTGCAGCCACTCTGGAAAACAGTATGGAGTTTCCTCAGAAAGTTAAAAATAGAACTACCCTAAGACCCAGCAATTGCACTGCTATGTAGTTACCCAAAGGATAGAAAAATACTGATTTGAAGGAGCACATCCACCCTCATGTTTGTAGCAGCATTACCAACAATAGTCAAATTATGGAAAGAGCCAAATGGCCATATGATGAATGGATAAAGAAGAGGTGGTGCACACACACACGCACACACACACACACACACACACACACACACACAAAATCTTGCCATTTACAACGAGGTGGATGGAGCTAGAGTGTATTATACTCAGCAAATAAGTCAGAAAAGACAAACAGCATACAGTTTCACTCATATGTCAAGTTTAAGAAACAAAACAGATGAACATAGGGAAAGGGGATAAAAAGAGGGAAGGAAACCATAACAGACTCTTAGCTCTAGATAACAAACTGAGGGTTGCTGGAGGGGAGGTGAGCAGGGGATGGGCTAAATGACTCCTAGGTTAAGGAGGGTACTTCTTGTGATGAGCACTGGGTGTTATACATAAGTGATAAATCATTTAATTCTACTCCTGAAATAATATTGCACTATATGTTAACCAACTGGAATTTAAATAAAATTTTGAAATAAAACATAAATCCAATGGGTCACATAGTGACTATTGTTACTGCTTTTTAATATTCTAATAGAAATGACCATTTTTGTAGACAAAAAGTTGAGATTAGGGTTTATAATGAAAGGTGAAGAACTCCAGGAAAATTTATAGGTGGTATTTAGGTTGATCAAACTTGTGGGTGGTCAATTGTGACTCTATCTTGCAGTTCAGGGAGGAAAAATGGTTGTGCTGGCTCACAAAAATGTATGCACAACTCCAGTTATCTTTTAATCAGTTATCGTGTGTCCAAAGCTTTTAAACGTCTTTCTTATAATTCTTTTTTCACATATTTGAACATCTACCCACAACTTATGGAAATTCTTTCTTTCTTTTTTTTAATGTTTATTTCTTTTTGAAGGAGAGAGACACAGAACTTGAGCAGGGGAGGGCAGACAGAGAGGGAGACATAGAATCTGAAGTAGTCTCCAGGCTCTGAACTGTCAACACAGAGCCCTGCACAGGGCTCCTGAGATCATGACCTGAGCTGAAGTCAGACGCTTAACCCACTGAGCCACCCAGGCACCCCTCTTTACTGGATTTCTTATACACTGCTTTAAAATATCCAATCACAGTCTCAGTGTCTCCTGGCTAAATGTCAATAACAACAAAAATTTTTTGAAACACTTTGTTTCAAATAATACATTCCTTAAAAATACATTCTAAGGTAAATTGTGCATGGATATAACTTCAAAAGAGAGAATAAAAGTTCATATGAGAGTTAGTATAAGGATGTATCTGAGAAATTGGCTTTCTGGGTTAAAATCTCATTTTTCATATGCAACTATGTGACCCTTGACTGTTACTTAATCTCCCTTTTCCTCAGTTTCCTTATTTACAAAATCTGGATAATAAGTGTAACTATATCATATGTCTGTTATGAGGAATAAATATTTTGATATTTGCAAGAGGGTAAAATAATTTATGACATGTAGTAAATACATAATATATATTAGGTATTAATATATGTTGGTTGAAGTATAAGTAAGATACACAATTTTATTTTTTCTTAAGTATTCAAGTCTTTTCATTCCTTAATTTGCATTGCAAGCTTTCAGTGTGTGTATCTATCAATGAATATGTCAATAAGTATGGAGTAGTATTGTTTCTGTTGCATCCAAATTGTCAAAGGGCTCAAAGCTGAAGACACTGCATGATAAATGGAGAGAAGCTCTAAATTTAATGTTTCCAAAGTTGCCCAGCACATCTGCCCTTAGTGTTTGTAGGGCCCTAGGCAAAATAGATTTTGTAAGGTTTCTCTTTCTATAAACAATTTGAGTAAAAATATATGAACCTATATGAAACATATTGATTTGTCAGTAATTTAGAACAATAGATAAATAAGAAGTAACTTACATATTTCGTTTATGTTCAATGAGAGCATGGGAAGAATCTTGTAGTGTCCAGGTACTATGTCTTCCTCTTCTGGTCCAAGAACCATCTCTCTGCTTTTCCTTGCCAAATGCATTGTTAGTGGCTTATTTCATATCCTTTATCATAAATAGCAAGGCTATTATTATTCACAATGCCATGGCTTTTTGGAACTCTTTTGTATAAAAACAATTTCAGATCTTCTTGTTTCTGCTATTTCTTAGTAACTTTAATTTATTTTTTAATGATGTTCACCTCATTACTCATGATGCTGCATCATCCACAGCCAGTAAATATCTGCTTCCAATGACTCTCTTAATGGCTGTTACTATTTTTTGTTGATGATGTCCACAAATACAAGTTTTACCAGAGTGTGCAGGAGAACATGAAACATAACTTGCCTTCTGGTCCTGTTCATTTACTATTTGGAGTATTATAGGCTAAAAACAGAACAATATATATTCCAATTATGATTTCTCTTGAATTATTTAAGTCATAGTCTATACATTTCTAAAATGAGATTTCTTTCAATGTTAGCTGCAAATTTGTCTTCTAAATAGTACCATCAGTGGAATGAAGAGTCAAGAGTTCTCTTTAATTTATGCAAGGAATGCCCCCTTCTCGTTTTCATAACTTGCAATGTTTCAATTAAAGTATGAGGGGACATCAATCAGAAGTATCTACTGATGTTGCAGGCCAACACTCTTAAAAAATCTCAGAGCATATCAGCAGGTTATCCCTGGAGAACTGAGTTGGTGGAGTGACTACCATTGGTGCCAATGCCTGGGAGTGCACAAGATGAAGGACACCTGCTGCCACCCCCTCTGCCTTTGGGTGCTGTAGATCAGAATGAGCACTGTGGTCAGAATAGTGGCAAGGAAGAGCCTATGCACAGGTTTTATATGGCTCAAGTCCAAAGATCATCAGAGTCTAGAATTCTTTGCATGTCTGTTGTGACTGAGAGTCATGCAAGATCAGCATGTCAGTGCCAGTCTGGTAGCCCAATCTCATGCCATCCTGTGAAAGAAATACTACCTTGGTAATTAGATGTGGCCCACTTATGATGCTGCCCTACTGGACCAAGGACCATCCATAGAGCTTTGGAATGACCCCATCAGCTTGGGTGTAAGAGCTCTTTGGGGCATCTGGTAGATCCCATGAATGGGATAAAGTGTTAGAGAATTCCTCTAAGGAGAGAAAGACATGGGCTTACAGCAACCTGTCTGGACATGACTGCCGGCCCAAGACAGTCTAACCACCAAGGAGAATATAGAAAATTTTGAAATTACTGCTTCCAGAGATACGAATTCACACAATATCAGATTCAGCCATGAGGTACTGTTCCCAGATAGCATTGGATGACACCATATAAAAGAGCTTCTCCTTGCCACCCCTCACCACCTCAATCAAGTCTGGGGGTAGGTGACTTATACCTCTTACCAACAGACTAGTGATCTATTGAGAGAAATCGCTGGCAAAATTCAAAAAGAAAACACATGAGGAGGGACACCTGGGTGGCTCAATCTGTTAAGCATCTGACTCTTGATTTCAGCTCAGGTCATGATCTCATGATTTGTGAGACTGAGACCTGCCTCAGGCTCCATGCCGAGGATGGAGCCTGCTTGGGATATTCTCTCTCCCTCTCTCTCTCTCTTTCTCTCTCTCTCTCTGCCCCTCCCCTTCTTGGACACATACACATGCACTCTCTCTCTCAAAAATAAATAAACATTAAACAAAACAAAACAAAACACATGAGGAAAGTAAAGCTCCACTTACCCCGGAAGCTAAGTGAGAGTAGATCTAAAAGGATGCCTTAGAGAAAAAAGGGAGGTGCATGTAAGATGAGTAACCTGGAATCTCATGCCTCAGTGAACTCTTTGGTAGTTTTGATCCATGCCTGAGAATCACTGAGGGAAGAACTGCTGACTCGTCAGTTCAAATACTTGGGTTTCTAAAAGTGTAGAGAAAGAGATGTTATTTTAGAGTACTTTTCTCTGAGGCCAATAAACATTTGAATCATTTAAATCCCATTTCTTTAATTCCATGCTTTACTAAGCAACTTCATTTGGTCTTTATATCAGTTAAGAGGCTACAAACTTCATTTAATGTAAATTTCCAACCCAAACAGAATTAACAAGGAAAAGGTACTATCAAATAAATGAATGAATGAATGATAGAATGGGGTAGCTTTCAGAGTTGGTTATTTTGTGACTCAATAATACTATCAAGGGCCAAAGTTCTTACCATCTTTCTTTTTTTTTTTAATTTCCTTCTATGTTTTTATTTATTTTTGAGACACAGAGAGAGACAAAGACAGAACAAGTGGGGGAGGGGCATAGAGAGAGAGGGAGACACAGAATCTGAAGCAGGCTCCAGGCTCTGAGCTGTCAGCACAGAGCCTGAGGTGGTGCTTGAACCAAGAAGCCATGAGATCATGACCTGAGCCAAAGTTGGACGCTTAACCAACTGAGCCACCCAGATGCCCGCCCCTACCATATTTTTTTTATATTCTCACATTTGTTCTCATGTTTGTAAAAACAGTTGTAGAATCCTAAGCATGACTTATAACTACAAAAATATCCTTGGGCCTATTTTAAAGAATCTGTCTTTAAAATGACAGCTTTGAAGTGCTGTCTTCCAGCTCTCATTGTTCATGATTATATCAGTCCCAAGCCTAACACAATTACTGATACCAGCACCTGAATCACTACAATTAGCTTAAAACAACTAGGAATCATCCTCTGTGTTGTACGGGGAAGCAGGTGGCAGTTGTGAAGCAATTTGGCATAAGTCAATTTCTTCCAATAAATTTCTCAGTACTCATCTCATATTAGTTCTATGTCGCTAGTGGAAACATGACTAATATAATCTGTATCATGGATATTTACTAATATGAAATTAATTTATTATAAAATCTTTATAAATATCTTCCCTCATAACGCTACTCACTTTCATATCCTATTCAAATACTCATAGATAACCTATTTCACATCAGGGTATATCATGCTGTTATCACTAATTTTAATGTGCCATGAATTAAAAATTGATTGTACTAGTGTAATATAAAATGTAAAATATTTAATACTATAGTACATGTAACATCATCCAAAAGAAATTTTAAAATGATTCAACTTTCATAAAGGTTGGTCCCTCCAACTATATGTAATCAGTTATTAATTGCAACTAGAGATTCTAGTGACATAATTAACCATAAAATGAAGATGTGGAAACTAGTTGGCTCTGACCAAAAAACACCAGAAAGAAAACTTGTATAACACACTGCATATTTTGGGATTGTATTTTAAAATAATTTATTTAAAATTAAATTTTCTTTTTATTTCCCTTATATATTCAATACTATTTCCTTTTATTTTTTTTAATTGTTTTTGCTACCCATTATTTAATTAGAAGCTTAGGTGTTAATATTCTTTCTTCAGAATATCTTCCTGCCATTCTTTCTTATAAGGAGATGGAATCTAATGTTATATATTGACAAGCAATAAATGATTGATGAATCCAAACATAGTTGTTTAAATGAATGAATGGATGAATGAATGAAAAGTGAATAACCAGGGGCGCCTGGGTGGCGCAGTCGGTTAAGCGTCCGACTTCAGCCAGGTCACGATCTCGCGGTCCGTGAGTTCGAGCCCCGCGTCAGGCTCTGGGCTGATGGCTCAGAGCCTGGAACCTGTTTCCGATTCTGTGTCTCCCTCTCTCTCTGCCCCTCCCCCATTCATGCTCTGTCTCTCTCTGTCCCAAAAATAAAAATAAAAACGTTGAAAAAAAATTAAAAAAAAAAGTGAATAACTATATGACATTGAAAATTTTCAAAATCACATTGGTTTAAGTTTGAATGATTTAATCCCAAGCAGTTAAAGTATAATCAATCCTCAGGGACAGGTTGGGTAAAAACAGGGAAAAAATAAGAAATAGAAATTAATCAGTTAGCTGATAGTTTTTACTAACTAGCTTTTGTAAATTAATTTTTGTTATCTAATATTTTTAAGTTTATTTATTTTGAGAGAGAGAGAGAGAACGAGCATGGAAGGGGCAAAGAGATAGGCGGACAGAGGATCTGAAGTGGGCTCTCTGCTGACAGCAGAGAGCCGGATGCAGAGTCCGAACCCACGAACCATGGGATCATGACCTGAGCTGAAGTTAGAAGCTTAACCTGAAGTCAGAAGCTTAGCTGACTGAGCCACCCTGTTATTGTCTGATTTCTATTGTATATAAGTGTTATGCAGAGGCAGTCCATACAAGGTCATGGCTGATGCTGAAGTTAGTTCTAATGGAATCTTGAAAGTACTCTTTTGTCTCTGCATTATCCAGGCATCATTTGAATCCTGGGAATATTATTATTAAATATAAAGTGAGTTGAGTTTCCTTTTGGAATTAGAAAATATTACAGAATTTAAGTTTTTAATCTATCAGTAGGAAATACTTTAAACTTCCTAATTTGATCAGATATAAAATAGTGATTTACACTGATACTTTAGATAGAGAGGGGTTAGTGGAAGAAGAGAAGAGATTTATATATACCACTAATGAGGAAACATTCAGGGATTACAGAAAATGACCCAGGACCTCTCCACACACATCACTGTCTGTTCTGAAAAGATCACATTTATGCTTTTTCCTTCAGATCCGTCAGGATTTGAACCACTTCCCAAAGGGTTCAGTGGTAATTTTTCTGATTTCATTAATTTTTTTTCTTAGCCCAGAATGAGACAAGGCAGAATCACTGGCTGATGGAGTCATTGACCTAAAGCTGATTAGGACCAGATTTAGCTTTTTTTACTCTACTCATCAAGATATAAAGCTTTGGGGCTTTGGCTAGAGATCATTTTTTTTCTTTAATAAGTGGTTATAATTATATTTCAGTGACCTTTTCTAAAACCTACTTATCTACTTATATGTGAAATTGCAGGAACTGACGCTTGAGATTTTTCCAATCCACTTCTTGAGACTAGAATTATTCCCTCTATGACACAAATCAGAGTTTGGTTATGATCACTTAAACATATCATGTTAAACAATTATTTTTATAATCCCACAATTCTAAATTCTTTCCACCCTTGACTTTTCAACATTTGCCAGAGAAATTAGAAGAAAATGAACAGGCATTATAACATTTTTCTCTTTTTCATTTAAGAAAAAGAAGTATAAAAAATACAATTGAAATAATGCAGTACATGCCTGCTATTATAGATACCTTTAGAAAGTTTATCCATTAACTATTTTATTCACTCATTGAAATACTTACAGAGTGCTTAATATGAACCTATCAATAGCATAGGCACTGGGTATAATACATAAACAAGAAAACCCCCTGCCTTAAAATTCACATAATAGTGAGTGGAGATAGAAAATAACTTGTAAGTAAAAACTACTTCACATAAGGATAATCACCATGGACAAAATGAAACAGAATAATACGTGAAAGTGCATGTTAGGTGGTCAGGTGGGAGGAGGCATGAGGAACATCTCTAATTAAAGCTGTTAGCAAAAGCCAAACTGAGGTGATGGCATCTGAGTTAATAAAAATCCAATCTCAAATTAAAAAATATAATAATATGCCATTGAAAATTTTCATTTAAAACCAAGCCAAACGTTTCAACAATTTTACGAAGTACACTCAAAAGCAAGTATCATTTGTAAAATTAGGGAAAACTTCTAAATTTATCTTTATGTATTAATAGTACTATAAATATTGATAAATATATTAAGTGAATAACGAATATAATTTGATAGTATAATGATATAAAATATATATTTCTGGGGTGCCTGGGTGGTTCAGTCAGTTGAGTGGCTGACCTTGGCTCAGGTCATGATCTCATTGTTTGTGAGTTAGAGCCCCACCTCAGGCTCTGTGCTGACAGCTCAGAGCCTGGAACCTGCTTCAAACTCTGTGTCTCCCTCTCTCTCTGTCCCTCCCCCACTCATGCTCTGTCTCTCTCTCAAAAATAAATAAACATTAAAAAATTTAAAAAAAACATAGCAGATGTTGAATGGTTCCTTTAAAAAAAAAGAAAGAAAAAATATTATATATTCTCTTTTTCTCTGAATTTTGTCTTTATCTCATCTGATGTCAAAATTGTAAAATAATGACAAAATCACAAGGTGAATTGTGAGCTCATGTATTAAAGATGGTTCATGTATCTTAGGAAAAAGGTGAGGGCTGGAATATATAGAAGTATGAACTCTTAATGTATAGCAATGCTAAATACTGTACTGCCTTCAGTCATGGGTATCTGACTTTTCTTAAGAATATACTGAATATAAAGTTTTTGAATTCTCATTACATCTCAGAGGTTGACTCAGACATCTGTTTAGCTAATATCTGTAGGTTTGTAATTCTTGCCAGAGAAATTACCCACATTGCTTATTTCCTAAAATAAAAGGTTATTTTCTTAATTTTAACTGATATTCCTATATTAAGTATTATTCATTTCTATTTCTCCTCTATACACTTTATATCGATCTATCAAAATATAAATATACCATTAAAAACCATTAAAAAGTGTGAGCGTATTAAGGTCACCTGAATGACTCAGTCCATTGAGTGACCAACTCTTGATTTTGGCTCCGGTCATGATCTCAGAGTTCATGGGATCAAGCTCTGGGTTGGGCTCTGTGCTGACAGCAGGGAGCCTGCTTGACAGTCTCTCTCCCTCTCTCTCTGCCCCTGCCCTGCTCTCTCTCTTTCTCTCTCTCAAAAAAGTACATAAACATTTAAACAAAAGTGTGAGTACATAGATTCCATGCTTAAAAGGCTTCAAACTCCTATTAACTGGTCAGTCTTTACAAAATATTTTAATGTTATGTCCCAAATTGCATCAGATATTAAGCATTTATCTCAGGGTATAGACATTCTCCAGTTGATGGAAATTTGGATGTTTCCTGGCTAGAGCAACTACGAATATCCTTGTTATGCTCTGGACATCCTTGTATACCTTTTTGTGTACATGTTTTTTTCTTTCTCTTGTTTAAATGCCTAAGTATGGAATGGCTGGGTCATATTTTAAAATATTTAAGTTTAACTTTAAGAAACTGAAAGACTAATTTCCAAGATGATTTTTATCATTTTATCCTTCCACCACTAATTTCCATTTCTGTGTCAACACTGAGTGTTGATAGTCCTTTTAAATTCCAATAGAAATATAAGTACATAGTATGACTCTGCTAAATTCTTTTATTAGCATTGCTAGTTTTGTGTTATTATTGTTTTGTTTTGATTTGATTTGATTCGTTAGAATTTATCTGGGAATATAGATAAGTTTACTTCCTCCTTTGGAATTGGTGTTTTCTTTCTTTTTCTTTCTCTTGCCTTAATGCACTGGCTAGGACCTCCATTTCAATGAACAGTCACATATGCCTCATTTTGCAATTTTAAGGGGAATATTCTACTTTTTAACATTTATTACAATGTTAGCTGTAGTTTTGTTTTTTGTAAATGCATTTTATCAAATTGAGAGATTTTCCTTCTCTAACAATAGAATGATGGTGGCTTTTATTATGAGTGGATATTGGATTTGTCCAATACTTCCTAAAATTATTAATGTAATCACATAATTTTTTCTCTTTAATGGATATAATGAGTTATATGGCTTGATTTTGAGTAAAAGAATAATGTGTCATTACTGCAATATATCAAATTTGGTCATTTTATATTAATATTTCTAGAGCTTGCTGTATACGTTTTGCTAATATTTGTTTACGATTTATAGAACCTACATTATTATCAGGGTTTAGTCTGATAGAGAAAATGTTGCTGGAACATAGCCATGCTGATTCATTTAGCTATTCTCTATGACTGCTTTTGCACTACGGAGAGTTGAACAGTTTCAATAGAGACAGTATGGGCCTCAAAGTCAAAAATATTCTATGACCTGTGAAAGAAATCTGAGGCCAATTTTGATAAATGATTTTAGTGTGTAGTTTCTTTTTCTTGTAATGTCTTTGGAATTACTAGTCTTACAAGTTAATATGAAAAGTGTTTATTATTCCTTTATGAGTTTGTGTAGAATGTTTTTTGTACTTTTTTTCATGGAATTTGGATAACTTTTCTTGCCTGAAATTTTCGTGGTCAGAAAGTTTGTAATTAAAATACAATTACTTTAATATATATAAGATTATTATTTTTTACATTTATCTTGTGAAACTTTTGATAATTTCTTTTCAAGGAATCTGTCCATATCTTCTAAGTTGTTGAACCAGTAATTTCATTATAATATTCCTTTATTATCCTTTTATTGTGTGAAGGATCCAGTGATGTTTCTTATTTAATTCCTATATCATTCATTTAATTTTTCTCTTTTTTTTTGATTAGTATAGTTAGTGATTTATCAAGAACTTAAAGAATCAAGTTTTATTTTTATTAATCATGTTGTTCTATTACTGTTTAATTGATTTCATTTTTTCCTATTTCTTTGCTTACTTTTTAAAAAATTTTTATTTATTTTGAGAGAGAGTGAGAGAGAGAGGGAGAGAAAGAGAGAGAATCCCAAGCAGGCTCCACACCATCAGAATGGAGCCTGATGTGGGACTTGATATTCTGAACCCTGAGATCATGACCTGAACCGAAACCAAGAGTCACCCAGGCGTCCCTTCTTTGCTTACTTTGAATTTAATTTGATATTCTTTTTCTATCTTTTTAAGGTGGATACTTAGATCATCAGATTAAAATTTTTCTTCTCTATAAGCTTTTATAAATTAGCTTCCAAGCACTCCCTTAGCTACATCACACAAATTTTTATGTCAATTATCATTTACTTAAAAATATTTTCTAATTTTCCTTATGATTTCTTCTTTAACTCACAGATTATCTAGAAACATGCTGCTTAATTTGCAAATATTTGGAGATTTTAGAGAGATTTTTTTGCTATCAATTTCTATATAATTTCATTGTTGTGAAAACAAATTTCAAATCTTTCATATTTATTGAGGATTATTTTATGTTTGGCCCAAGGCCTATTCTCGTTAATTGTCTATGTGTAATTGAAGAAAAAAAAAGTGTAGACCATTGTGATTAGGTGTAATTTTCTATAAATGTCAGTTAAATCCAGTTGGCAGATAGTATCACTCAAGTCTTTTATATCTTGACTGATTTGTTATATACTTATTTTATAAATGACTGAGGGGAGGTTTTGACATTTTCAACTATAATCTGAGTTTGTTTCTTTATCACTTCAGTTCTCATATTTTGATATTTGAAGGTTAGTACATAGTACTACTATGTACTATGAACTATTATGTCTTCACGGTTAATTCAACTTTTATCAATGTGAAATGACTGTTTTATTCCTAATAATCCTTCTTATTCTGGAAGTGGCTTTATTATTAATATAGCCAATTAATGATTGGCTACATTTTTTATGATTGGTGTTTGGTCTCTTTTTTCTTTCTGCATTGAGTCTATATGTGTCTTTTAATTTGTCTCTTGTAAATATCATCATAGATACTAGTGCAGGTTTTGTAAGCCCCAAATTCTCACAGCTTTTCTTCACTTTGAAATGTCTTATGCAATGGAATACTACTTGGCAATGAGAAAGAATGAAATCATGCCATTTGCAGCAATGTGGGTGGAACTGAAATGTATTGCTGAGTGAAATAAGTCAGTCAGAGGACAGATATCATATTTTTTCACTCAAATGTAGATCTTGAGAAACATAATGGAAGACCAGTGGGGAAGGAAGGGGAAAAAATAGTTACAATAGGGGAGGGAGGGAGGCAAACCATAAGAGACTCTTAAATACAAAGAACAAACTGAGGGTGGATAGGGAGTGGGGGGGAGGGGAAAATGGGTGATGGGCATTGAGGAGGGAAATTGTTAGGATGAGCACTGTGTGTTGTATGTAAGCAATGAACCATGGGAATCTACCCCAAAAACGAAGAGCACACCTTACACACTGTATGTTAGCCAGTTTGACAATAAATTATATTTTAAAAAAAAAGGAAGAAGTGTCTTTTTTTCCTCTTCATTTTCATAGCATATTTACGTTGGATATCAAATTATAGGTTGAAAACTTTTAAAGAAAAACATTTTAATTAAAAAATATATTATTCTTTATGTTTTTCCTCTAAATGTATTTTGTCTTTTTTCTCTTAGTTCTTTTAAAGTTTTTGTCTTTATTATTGGTTTTTGTCAGTTTGATTATGATGTGCATTTTGTTATGTATATTCTGCTTACTGTTTATTGAGCTCCTTAAAACTGCTGATTTGCATCTATATTAAAATTTAGATTATATGGCCATTAGTATCAAATATTTTTTTCTTAAATTTATCTCTCTTCTTATGGTACTCCAATTGTATGCATTTGATATTACTTAAAAATTTCCCTGAGTTTCCTGAAACTGTTTTTTTTTTAGTTAATTAATCTCTGTATTTCAGTTTGAAGCAGTTTGAAGCATCAGTTTGTCCCTTTATTCATGTTCAAATATTTTATTTAATAGATTCTTATTGGCTTATGAGCCCACCTTAGGAAATTTTCACTGTGGAAATCTGATTTTTCTGTTTTGAATGTGCATTTGGTTTATTTTTATAGTTTTAATTTCTCTAAGGGGATTTTACATTTGTTCTTCCATTATTTTTATATTATTTTCCTAAATATTTGAAAAACATCTTAATATGTCTATATTATTGCCTACTAATTCCATTGACAGATCTATTTTTATTTTAATGGAGTTATTCTTCCTTCTATTATGGAACATGTTTTTCTGCTTCTTTGCACATCTATTCATATTTTATTGGATTCCAAACATGATGTATGCCACATTAATGCATGTCAAATTTTACTGTCTCCTTTAATAGTTTTGAGTGTTTTTTTCCCCCATGGCATTTAATTAAATTATTTGCACATTAGTTTTTTCCATGTAATGGTTGTTTTAAGTATAATTAGGGTAAGGCTAAAGCATCTTTTATTTTACTGTTAAAATCATTCTAGTCCAAAGTCATAACTTCTGAAGTCTATACTCAGTGTTCAGCTACTTAATAAGGTTTCTTCACTTTTGGTTTTTAGAACTTGAACATTTTTCAGTTCAAGTCTATACTCTCCTACATATAATATTTCAAGAGAAGTCCATTTGAATTTTCCTTTTCTGTGTAAGCCCCTTATCTCCTGCCCTGCAAATTTCTGTCACTTCAGTAGCCTTGAGATCCATCTTCTCAACGAGACTTCTATGAGTTAGTCTTCCTTTCACTGTACCACAGCACAGAAAGAATTGATTAAAAGTCAGAGTAAATGTGGACTCCCATCTTTTGATTCCCTTCTATTTTGGATCATAATTCTTCATTACCTTTTATACAATGTCTGAAGATAATTAGTATATCTTCCCAGATTTATAGTTGATTATCATGAAGAGTCTAGTCTTATACCAGTTACTTTATCACTGGTGGAAATAAAATTTTCTCTAGGAGACCTTTTAATTTATCTGACAATACTCTTTATAAATGTTACATTTTTTGATATCTCCTATTTTATTTTTTAATTGTGACAAATGTGTATTATGATAAAACCATAAAATTTTATGTAAAACAATATTATATATGTATTTGTACAATTCAATGTAGCCTCCCCAATTTTTTTAAACTAGAAGTTTTAAGAGATCACTTATACCTAGCTTAGATTTTTTTTGTAAGCACCAGATTTTTTTTTTTTTTTTGAGAGAGAGACAGAGACAGAGCATGAGTAGGGGAGGGGCAGAGAGAGGGAGACACAGAATCCGAAATAGGCTTCAGGATTTGAGTTGTCAGCACAGAGCCTGAGGGGTGGTTTGAACCCACAAGCTGTGAGATCATCACCTGAGCCAAAATTGTATGCTTAACTGGCCAGGCACCCTAAGTAAGCACCAGAATTTTATCTCATGCCCTTAGCCTCAATGTTAAATCCTCAGTGTTAAACCTTCTGTTCCAGTCACACCAAACAGCATGTAATAAAGCATATGCAAACTATTATTTCCCTTTATGTGTCTTTGCTCATTCTGTTCTGATTGTTTGGATCAAGGTACATTTTCTTCATTCCCAGAGAACTATGTGGATATTTCAATAATTGTAGTTGTCATTTTGTATTATAATTTCCTGGCATAAATTAGTTTTCCTCAAGTTTGTACTTACCTATTTATTTTAGAGTGCCTGAATAAAGTTGATCTTAAAAAAATTTGTTGACTTCATTTTTATTTATAAAAATAAATATTATCTGCCAGATATGAGTGTGCACCAATTTCCTGTGAGAAATCCTTTTATGAGAAGATAAACTGTAAACAAAAGTTAACTTCATAAGCAAAGCAAAGGGGAAAAATAGAAGTTGTTTAGTTAATCTGGCAACTGTCATTAGTCTATAATTTGCAGAATGATCTAATTTTATTGAAGACCACCCATTCCAATTCAATCAGACTTACAGAATCAGCTTGTTGATGTATTTACTCCTAGACATAATGCTAGAAACCCAAAATCTATAATCTGGATTATAATATGAAAGCTATAAAATATCCTAGAGATCACTCAGTCTATAATCATCACTTGTAAAATGAAAAAATTGTTATCTGAGCTTTACCTATGTAATCATTTAGATTGCTCAATGCTTTCTTCACAACTTTTATATCCTCCAATAGAAAACAAATGTAAATGGACAAACCAACTCATACATGACATATGTTTATGACTTTATTATTCTTGTATCAAGTGCCCCCAATAGATCTTGATGAAAATTTTCTACAGACTTACCTTCTAGGTTGCATTAAAAAGTTGGATAATAGAATTTTCCATTACAAATACATCTTAAGGAGAAGCATGGCATGCAAAGAGAAGGTGAACTCATTAGAGACCAAGCTAGGGAGGCAGAGTAAATTTACCATCCTTTACAATGGAGAAACAAGAGATATATCAAAAATTGACACATCAAAAACTAAAGATACATGTATACCACGCCAGTTTTAAAAATAACCCCAGGTAACACTGAAAACTGGTGAGGGCATTTTCTAGGAAGAATGACTAGGGGAGAGGAAGAGACTTTTCATTTTGGACCTTTATTACTGTTTGAACTATGTTTCTGTCATTTACATGTATTATTTCCATATTTTAAAAAAGGAAAAAGAAAAAGATGTTTGTGTTTTTTCATACAATAATAGATTTATATTCTGAATTCTCAATCAGCCAGTATGTAACTGGGGTGAATATGATAGTATAGTTGGATTTCTCTTTCTAATTTCTTCGTAGAGTGGACTAATTTGTTTTCTACTGCTGTTCCTTCTGTTTGGTATATCTGCTGTGACTGCTTCAAATAGCATGTGTAATAGAACAAAATGAAGTTTGATTGATTATGACATTTAGTTATATAACTATTTCAATTTCATTGAAGCCAGATGTTGCTGCCCTAATTTCTCCTGTGTCCTCTTTAAACGTAGATGAGAATAAAAAGCAAATTAAGAAAGTAGTAATTTACATGAGTAATGAGGTAGAAATCAAAGAAAGGGGCAATAGCAGAATTAACTATCACCAGTTCCCTTTAAATAAATCCATCTTTTGTCATTTGGAAATTTAGAGATTAGCCATTTTATAGACATTTTACTATTACAGATTACCTTGGGCAATATACCAAGGTTCAGAAAGAATTGTAATTTATATATTCATTTGAAAACCAAGGACTAGTATAATCTGACTCATGTAAAAACTCAACCCAGATTAATGTGACCATCATATTTTTCTATATGTATATATAAATAATTTATGCATACAACAATCTATGTAGCAAACATCAAATAAACCTATGGTTCTCAGAGGATATCAAGGTTAAGGGGAGCAAAGATGAAAAACTTTGAACCTCTCAGAGGCAGTAGATTATAACTGTTCACTAAATGCCTTTACCCAAATTTACCAATGTCACAAATTATTGAACTGTAACAATAAAAATGACACTGGTAATTTTTTGTTACTGACAGAAAAATCCATCCTGAAAAAACAGAGCATGAGGATTTTTAAAATCCTAATGGCTATCTTAGAGAATTGTTTGTTTTGTTAATTCCTTGAGAACGGACAAAAAATTTTTTTAGAAAAAGAATTATTAAATATTTGGGAATAAATTGTTTAAGCCAAAATATCAAGACATTGAGAAATAAAAATAATTGTGTAAGGGTATAATACAATTGGTAACAATGTGGTCACTCGCAAAAGATGATACAGATTCAAATCCTATTATACACAGATCTAAACCAATTATTTCACAGGATAGACTGCTTCTTAAGAGCAGTCTGCTGCATTATCAATAGCAACTCTTCTGATGAGTCCATCTATCACCGATTACAAACAAAAACAGCTGCACAGGCCAGAACAAATACATAGGACACTTTGCTATTTATTAGTTAATTGTACCATCTATAAGCAGTTGTGTATTTATTTTGTTTAATTTTGACTAATCCCTAGCAAAATATCTAGACTAAATAACATGTATAGCTATGTGTTAGTTTAGTTACAGTAACTTTCCTTTCATGAATACAGTTTATATTTAAAATATTTGTTAAGCAATTCATTCCCCCCAAATTTCTTAAATTCCTACTATGTGCCAGACAAATATTTGGGCTGTGACAAAAATACATTACTATAAAAACTAACAAAGTATTTCTCATATTCACAGAGGTACCCTCCACTATTCTTTAGCTGCCTTACCAAATCACCCCACATAGATCTCTCTGAGAACCAGAATCCTGAGTGCCAGGAATGATTTAAAATTCTGGTTACTTCACCTTGATTTGCTCCACATATGATGGTAGTCATTTGCCTACATGAAGGCAATGTAATATTCAAATTCCTTTCCCTTCCAAAAGTATAGCAATAACCAAGTAAAGAAAAAAATTGTTCCTAGGAATCTTATGCAGAATTGTTTGTTTCCATTTTTTGGCTTTTATTAATCATCTTTAGCACACAAAATAAATTTGGATGCATAGCTTTAATGACTGTGCATTTGTCTTAAAGAACAAGACAATTGTCTGTATTTCAAATATATTTTGGTTATCTAGTTTCCCTTTGTATTGATTTAATGTATTTAATGATGTGTTTATCATTGTATAATTTTCAAACAAAAATAGTGTAATGCATGTTTCAGGACCAAGTAATTGATTTCATTTTCAGAATCTCCATTTTTTTTAAATCGTACAGATAAAAGTTGAACTGGATTTACACAAATAGCCATTGGATTTCATTTACATTAGTGCATACAATAGTTATAATCTCTGAGCTGTATAAAAAAATGACAGATGAATGACATATATTCTCCCCTAGTATCCTCTAACTTGGAAGTCAAAAGTCCTAAAAAACAATTATTAACACCTCCACTTTACACATTAGGAAACTGAACCTTAGTGAAGTTTAATCATTGCTCTTTTACCATGCATGTAGTTGGTTCTAGAGCCAAAACTAAAATTTTACCTGCTTCACTCCAAAGTATATGTTTTTTTCTCACTACCCCATAGAAGCTTATAGAAAGTGAAGTCTTTTCTTTGAAACATGAAATTATTGTTTTAAATTATATGATTCAGAATTCATACAATTCAAATCAGTTCACCAAATCTTTTTGATATGTGCTGCTCAGGTAAGCCCAACAAGTCAGGCATCACATAGCCTATAAATCAGCAACAAGGCTGTAACAAGCATAAAACAGCCATAGTTCAAGGAAGAATGTGATAAGTCCATGAAATATTATAAGGACTTAGGAGAATTTTATTTGGTTGAGAGAGCCAAGAGAAGAATCCTGGAGTAGGAAAGGTTTGAGATGGCCTGGAGTATGGATGGCACAAATAGAGAAGGGAATGGGAATGGCAAGTAAAAAAACAAAACAAACAAACAAAAAACAAAACAGTGTGACTAAAAGCATAAAGACAGGAAACTATGACATATATTTGCTGAGTAGCGAGAAGTTGTTTATCTAGATTTTGGGATGCAATCTGACCAGAAGTCAGATGGAAAAGCCAGCACTTGCCTTTGGAGATCTACTTAAAGACCAACCTCAAAAGCCAATGTGTGCTTATACTAAACACTTCTTTATTTTTTTAATTGTTTTTTTAGTTTTGAGAGAGAGAGAGAGAGAGAGAGAGAGAGAGAGACAGAGGACAAGTGGGGGAGGGGCAGAGAGAGAGGGAGACAGAGAATCTGAAGCAGGCTCCAGGCTCTGAGCTATCAGCACAGAGAAGAATATGGGGCTCAAACTCATGAACCATGAAATCATGACCATAAGCAGAGGTCAGATGCTTAAAAACTGAGCCACCCAGGCACTCCTATGCTAAACTTCTAATATTTCTCTACTAGTAAGGTAAAAGAAGAGAATGGACACAAAAATAAGTCATTATAATTTGAGGATTAATGTAGGACAAAGAGGTATTGAACATAAATTAATGAATACATTTTGTTTCTCAGGCCACATTTTTTCAATAGAAGTAGAAAACTAAGTTAAGTAGTTTAGTTCAAAGATTCTTTTTTTTTTAATTTTTTTTTTAATGTTTATCTTCATTTTTGAGACAGAAAGAGACAGAGCATGAATGCGGGAGAAGCAGGGAGAGAGGGAGATACAGAATCTGAAACAGGCTCCAGGCTCTGAGCCATCAGCACAGAGCCCAACACGGGGCTCCAACTCACAAACCATGATATGATCTGAGTTGAAGTCGGATGCTTAAACTACTGAGTCACCTAGGCACTCCTTAAAGATTTCTAAAATATTTTTGGGGGTCAATTTTACTGCTATGGATGACAATGTTCATGTTAAAATAAAACCAGCATCTGAGTGACTACAAGTTTCAACAACATCTAATTTCCTTTTTTTTTTTTGAAAGATAATGGCACCCTGCAGTGCCTGATTTGTCAAATGATTGTAACTATAGCTACAACTAAAATGATGGCCTTTAAGCAAATGTGATTCCTAGAAGATAGATAGATAGGTTGATATTGATATATCAATATCTATATCTGCATCTAGGTAGATAGAGAGGGGAGAGGAAGATTTCTTTTAAGGAATTAACTCATGCAATTTTGAAAGCTAAGAAGTCTCACAATCCGTCATCTATAAGCTGGAGACCCAGGAAGGCTGGTGATATAAATTCTAGTCTGAGTCCAAATGCCTGAGAACCGGAAACACCAATGGTATAAGTCCCAGTCCAAGGGCAGAAGAGCAATGTCGGTGTCAGTTGAAGCAGTCAGGCATAAAGAGAGAATTCAAAGTTTCTCTGTCTTTTGGTTTCATTTGGGCTCTCAACTGGTTGGAGGATGCCCATTCATGGTGGCGAGAGCAGTCTGCTTTGCTCAGTCCACGAATTCAAATGCTAATCTCTTATGGAAACACCCTCACAGATGTGTCCAGGTACATACCAAACAGGTATCTGAGCATCCTGAGGCCCAGTCAAGTTGACACATAAAATTAACAGTCATAGTGATGCCATTGCCTCAACAGTATCATGATGACTTCTATTCAGGCCATGGCTTTTCCCAAGTGTCAGATTAAAAAATGGAGTAAGAGCAATATTTTTTTTTTCCTTCTAGAATGTGATAATATCTCAGTGTTTCTTACAGAGAGAAGAAGCTAGCCACCAGTAAGGAGGAGAAGTGAAAAGAAACTGACATCTTAGAAAAGGCATCAGGATACAAGGACCTGTGATAGCCTTCACAAGTTATTGGGGGGGAAATGTAAGATTTGAAGGCAAAACGTTACAGTTATTTGGTTATTTCTTGAGAATAGCAGGAGCTCTGCTCTAACCTGACTGGTCAAATCACAAGCACTCAATGGAATGAAGGGATTGTGAGCAGTCATTGTAAAAGCCTCTCCTTTTCCCCAGGAGCTACCATCATAAAGTAAAAACTAAAAAGGCAATTTTTGAATATGACCAGCTATTGGGGGCATACCTAGGCCTTGAAGATAAGCCTGCTGGATCTATTACTTAGCCCTAGTGAGCCTTTCCAGGGAGACAATTCTATATATTATGCCATGTAAAAGTACATCAGATTAGAAAAACCTTTAAGTATACTATAAGAAGGCAAAGAGAAACTAGGTTGGCCAGAAAATGTCTTATGCCTGCCAAGTTGACAATACCTGACACATTTGTAAGTCATCTGAAGAAAACGGAATGCTTATTTTGAAAGCATTATACCCATGCTCACTCAGGAACGTTTTAAATTTCTGGGAAATTATCTTAAAGATAGGAATGTATTTGTGAAGTGGACAAAGACAGGATAAGAAATTACGTGGACAGGTTGCATGGAAAGCCTCTTAAAATAGTTTGCTAGGGAAATGTATTTAAATTAAAGATATACAAAAAGATATCAGAGTAAAAATAGAACCTTACTTGGAGGTGGAATTATCTGAAGTCAATGGAAAATATAGAGAAAAATCCCAGGAGAATTTCTAGGATGCACTTAAGCGCATAATTATATCTGATTTTGAGACAATTTCTCCGACTTACCTAAGAAGGTAGAAAAAAAAAACACTAAAATTAATTAAAGAAGTGAAGAATAATTGAATTCAAGGAGTTTCTTATCAACTTGCAAAACTCTGTGATAACCTTAGATTTTGCTCAGTCTAAACAAACACAACAAAACACCTCTCACATTTGGAAGAAAAATAAGAGAATTGTAATTGGGCACCATAGAGCTCTCAGAAGAAAGTACTAACCAATAAAATAAATGTGTCCTCCTCGAAGATTCCTATGAAATGTAAATCACAATTTTACATGGCATCAGTTTAGTCTAGACTTAGGGTAGGAACTACTGACTGTTCCCAAGCTTCCTTATATATGGTCTTCTGGGACTGTGCCCCTGGCAAAAGTTCATCAGAATTCTCTGTGGTTTCTAAAAGCAGGGTATTTCCGAGTGTACATGCAATGCAATCTGTTGTGGGCTCTATATGTCTCTGCCTTTTAACAAACTAGGAATTCATATATTAATCAAACTATGGCAGTCAACTTAATGGTCAGATAATTAAAGTTTATGTATGTGCAAGGGTAAGGATTAAGTGAACCTGGTCCAATTCCCTCTGAAAGTTTTTCTTGGATTAACTTTATAGATTCAGGAGACATTAGTTGAGAGCATGTTAGGACCACCAACTCTGCCATGTTACATTGGAGTTATTTATTTTTATGGTGATAAAGCAGACTTAACCAAGTCAAGTAAGTGATTAAGATTTCTGTTGTTCCTGGTAACACCGAGTTTGACTTCAGAGAATTGCATAATTTTGAGAGTGACGCGAACTGTCACATGCGTTTTCAAAGTAGTAATATCCACTATGGTTAACAATCGATATATCTTCTGGTCAAACAGTATCAGGACTCTCTTCATAGTTGAGGAATTCCTCACCTTATGAATTTTGGTGAGAAGTAGAAATTGCCTCTTATTATTAAAAAGCTGAGAATGCCAGATACTCATTTTCACAGCCTCCCTTGCAACCAAAAAGTAGACATGTTATCTATGTCTGGCCAAGTCAGATGCACTTCATACTTGACTCAGGAGCTACTGTCACAGGGAGCAGGAAACAGAACACTTTTCTTCTTGGGTAGCAATAAAGGGGTTCTGGGTCAGTAGGATTATGCCCTCGGTACAGAAATGGCAATCGTATCAGCAACATTAGTTCAATTAAATTTCTAGGACAGAAGAAGGAGCAGAAGTGACTGCAGTTAAACCAGTGTCTAGTGGCAATTTCAGTAGTTCTGACACTAGATAAATTTGGTAGCTTAGTTTGGGAGAATTATGCATAAGTGTTTTATTGAAATATTTCTTCTCTAGCTCTTCCAAAGATTCTGTCAACTACTGTGTGTCTATATGATAAATCCCTTATCTAATTCAGTCAGCCAGAGTTGGTTTGTCTTACCAGAAACTAACAACTATAACTGACAAAATATCTACTTAATATTTTAAATTGTGATATATTATGGTGTCTTAGATTGTGTTTCCCAAAAGTAGACCTAAAGACAAGGATTTGAATATATTTGTGAAGTGATCCCTGGAAACATTAGTATAAGAGTGAGAAAGTACAGAGAAGGGAAAGACACCAATAAATATTGTATTATTGAGCAGATTATTGTTTTCAACAACTCTGGGAGAAAATGTAGAACATACCTCAGAGTTATCCCTTCTCACCTAAGGGGAGATGAGAAGTTTTACTGTAGCCAATTAGCCTCTTCTCAGCTGTGCAACTCTGAGGCAGGGACCTCCTGGGCAGCAGAGGCAGCTGAATTCCCCAGAGGGCAGCACACCTGCATAGCATGCCCCCTCCAGACAATTTAGTCCTTACCTAATCAACACCCAGATATTGATACCTATCAACATATTCAGAGACCTATGTCTTCCTTCCTCCTGTGAACTTCATCTTCAACAACCTGTCTACACTCTGTGGGTGGATGGTTTATTAGTTTGCTCTTTCTGCTATGACAAATTATCATACATTTAGTAGCTTAAACAGCACAAATTTATCCTCTTATAATTCTGAAAGTCAGAAGTCCAAAATTTGTATTACTGTACAGTTTCGAGGTGTCTGTAGTACTGTTCTTATGGAGGATAGGAGAGGATAATATGTTTTCTTTACCTTTTCAATTTCTAGTGGCTTTCTGTGATGGTTAATTTTATGTGTTCAACTGACTGGTCTATGAGATTCCTAGATAGTTTATATAATGGTATTTCTGAGTCTGTCCGTGAGGGTGTTCCCTGAAGAGATTACTATTTGAGTCAGTAGACTGAGTAAAGAAGACTACCCTCATCAGTGTGAGTGGGCATCAAGCAATCCATTGAAGGCCCAAATGGAAAAACAAGGCAGAGGAAGAGCAAATTCGCTGTCTGCATTTAAGCTGGGACATCCATCCTCTCCTGCCCTCAGGCATTAGTGCTCCCGATTCTCTGACCTTAGAACTCAGACTGGGACGTACACCAATTGACTTTCCTGGTTCTCAGGCCTTCGGCTGGACTGGAACTATATCACCAGCTTTCCTATGTCCCCAGAAGTGGATTGTGGAACTTCTCAGACTCTAACTCTATAAGCCAATCCCTCATAATAAATGTCCTTCTATATCTCTGTATCTATATCTATCCATATCTACATATTCTATTGGTTCTGCTTCTCTGGAGAAACCTCATTAATATACTCTCTGTATCCCTTGACTTGTGGCCCTTTTCTCCACCTTCAGAGTGCACCACTGCAGACTGTCTTTATCATCACATCAATTTTTCCTCAACTGAGACTCTTTCTATGTCCTCTTTTAGAGACTCTTGTGATTATACTGGGCCTACTCAAGTGTTCCAGGATAATCTCCTTATCTCAGTATCATTAATTTTATCACATCTGCAACGTCCTTTTTGTCATATAATGTAACATTCACAGCTTCTGTGGATTAGGATATAAACATCTTGGGGTTCATTATTCAGTCTACCACAAATGGGATTCTTTGCTCAACAGTCAAATGTCTTCACTCAGACGTCTTTCTTTGGTTTTGAAATGCATGTATTTTGAAACCATGAGAAAACTGGGCAGTTTCTCTTTAGATTTATATTCTCATTGGCTGGAAGCAGCTTTAGGGGCATCAACTTCTTTACAGTTTCTGGCTTCCCTCCCCTCTTCACTATCCATTAGCCAACAGAAAGTCCTAGGATGAATGTTTGCAGGTGTTTTTAGTAAGATGCTACTGGAACACACCGGGATGGTGAGTTTTGAGGGGACATGAGCGTGGCATCAATAATGTCCAATATATATTGAAAGCAACTAAAAATACATGAAGATTAGTCAAAATTATACCCTTAATAAACTGAATATAGGATAGTCAAATGCTAGATAGTGGGCAAGTGATAACTTGCAGTTTCCCTTGAGTCTATGTGTAAAAGTTGAACACAAGAGTTGTCTGTTTCTGTAGTTTGAATATTCTCCACCAACAAGACATAGGAAAGAAGGGATCAAAGTATATTTTATGGCAGACATTCGAGATGGAAGTAGAAAGCAATTACTTATGAATTTTCTGCCACCACTTTAGTGTTCAGGGGAGACATCATTGTTAGGACATGGTGTGAAGGGAAGAATCTGGGCGGTCTAGTCATAGGGGTAATTTCAAAGATAGTATTTAAACAGCCTTCTGTTAAGTTTCTTGGGTAGTAAGCTTTAGTCTCCTAGTCCCTGTTGGAAATTTAGCATCAAAATCAAGAATAAAAATAAGGTCTTATAGTTCAGGAATCTCTCAACAAACCCCATAGTAGGCCAGACAAAATTTGTGTATGGTCACAATTCCACTTGGAAATCCTGTGTTTTAGCCATTGGTATAGAATTCAGAAGTTAATTTTTTTAAATGTTTATTTAGTTTTGAGAGAGACAGAGACAGAGGGTGAGCGGGGAAGAGGCAGAGAGAGAGGGAGACACAGAATCTGAAACAGGCTCCAGGCTCTGAGCTGTCAGCACAGAGCCCAACACGGGGCTGGAATTTATGAACCGTTAGACCATGACCTGAGCTGAAGTCAGACACCCAACTGACTGAGCCACCCAGGCACCCCTAGAATTCAGAAATTAAAACATTCAAGAGTTTTCCAGTTTGGAATACATAAACAGATTTTTGGATATCTTTTTCTTGTAAGGGTGATCTTGCCAGTTTTTACACTTTTCTCTTGGTCCTCAATTAGCTATTTAGGAGTATTTAAGATGCACATAGAACAATTCCTTACACTTTATCGTGTGACTAATGCAGCTTGCATCTTTGTCAGTGATCACAAAATTATCCCCTTGTTTTTTCCATAGGCTGAGCCACAATACATTGAGAATCCTAGGTTGAACTCTTTCACACCAAGTGTAGAGGGATGAGACTGAGGAAAGGGCAAATGTAGACCTTTTCTCTCATGCCTACTGTGAAAAACCTACAAAGATCTCCCATAATTTGTAAGCTGTTGTTTTTCTCTCACACATTCTTCTAGCCAAGCAACTATATTTGAATTTCAGTTAATTGAATAGGTTTATGATAGCGTGACTTTAAATGTTAACCATGAAGCCCAGCCTGGGATAGATCCAGGTTTTATTCAATTCCTGAAACATATTCAATTTGGCAACCCTTCTTTAAATATAATATAATGCAAAATTACACATATGAACTTGGGTACAGAGCCTTATAGGGATTGGTTGGGAGTGAAGGACCCTGATGCACAATTTTCAGTAGCTTTAGGGTAAACTTGCTTTGGGGCCCAAAATATAATCACTTGACTTTGGGGAGGCATGAAAGAGTTTTTGAACTGGAAAATACCTGGATTCTGAAAGTAATTTGGAAGTAAAATTATGTCATACCAATTAGAGCAAAGAGAAGCTAAATGTAAGGAAACTTATTGAAGTTCAATTGTAACAATCTAGGCACAAAAATATTTTAGTCCTAACTAGGGTGATTACATTGGCATTGGGACTGAAACGACTTCATTGGGGTTTGAAGATAGATTAGCAGAAGTAAGTGAAGGAAAAGTGAGAATTAAGGACAATTCTGAGGATCTGGTGTCTAGAAGAATTGTGTATGGGAGAATACTGCTGCCAAGTGTAAGACAAAGAAAAGCCATAAACAGGTCAAATTTATAATTCTAATTTTCAACCTTTTAAGATTAACTAGTTGTAGGCCAAAAGGAAATCCAGGTAAAAATATCTACCAGGAAGTAAGTTAAATCACAAATTTGGTAGATAGTTTAGGAAGTAAGTAAGGCTGAGAAACAGCTGTCTGTAGAATGAACATGGAAAAAATGAAGCATGGAGGGAGAAGGAAACTGGAATATCCACCCTCACTCACATTGTAATCTAACATAAGAAACTTATAATTTCATTGAGGGCTTCCAAAATATTCTGTCAGTGGTTGGGAGGTATGAAGTAGGGCTATAGAGTGAGTATAGCATAGGAGATAATACTATGGGCTCCAGAGTGGGCATTTCTAGGAGAAAATTACCTGGGTAGTTTATGGCAAGTTATTTAGACTTTTTATGGCTCAGAATCCTCAACTGTAAAATGGGGATATAAATAATCACTTCCTCATATATTGTTGTGCATATTGATTCAGTTAATGAATTAACATGCTTTGAATAGTACTAACATATAGTAAGTCCTTAATAAGTCTTAGCCTTTATAATCAAATTTGTTGTTGGAAAAACTAAATTTATTTTTAACAATAATTTCCGTTTACACCATCATCTTTTCTTCAGTAGCTTCCAGACAATACAACTATTCTCGAGAATATATGCACTGCTACTTCTCATGCCCTATCTCTTCTTATGTTTTCTGAAGAGAATTTATCATCTTTGAACAATTTTAATTTTTATTTCCAAAATATTACTCAAGTCAGGATTTAAGAAATTTACAGAATCTTCTTTGGCTCCAGCATATGGTAATCTTCTCCATTATGAATCTCAGAGAACTTGTTACCTTGTATTTTACACATGCTTTTTAAAATTGTTGATTTTTTTAGATTGTGAACACCTTGAAGACAACGTCAAATCTTATACTTTTCTCTTCCTTTAATAATGTCTGGACCCATTTATTTTGAAGAATAGGTGAAAAAACTGAGTACATTAAATTATTACAACCTATCTTTATGTAATACATTATTGTTACTCAGCAGTCTCTGTTAATTTTTTGTGTTAATGTTAACTTTCTCAGTAATTTAGACATTCTATTTTAACATAATGGCTGTGATACACCAACCAGACATAAGTATCAAATATCTCTATTATATATAATCGTATTTTTCATTATGCTATAGATAGATTACAGAAGTAAATATTATGGAATTTCTAAAGAAAGATGTCACCAAGAGGAAATAAACATCAGAATTAATAATTTTATTTAAGGCAAAAGTTCTGTGAATCCTCTTAATTTTTGGTGCTGTTGTGACTAGAGTAAAAAAAAAAATGGATTGGGGAACCATTTGGCATCAAACTTCCAAAAACAAAATAAGTGAGCCAGAAAGTAAAGAATGTCAGTTATTAAAATGGAACAAAAATGGAGAAAAATAAATACTACCAAGACTAACACAAGATCAGCAAATATCTTAGAAAATTTAACTCTCCATAGAAACAACAGGTCTCTTGAAAAATTGCAGGTTCTGATTTGGAAAGATTATGGTAGAGACCACAGGTGGTTGTAATTTTTTAAAAGCAAGTATTAAAAAATAAGACACTACTGATTTTGATAAATGAGTACTGTTTCCATCTAATATAATCAAAATGGCAATGATAACATAGTGAGTATAGTAACTTCTGTCTTTTGTAAGAAATCATAGCACATATTCCTCTTATAAACAAACATATACATGAATACATGTAATTTAGGAACAACATTCTCTATTATAATGTAATCTTTATTTAGTCTTGTGATTAAGTAATAAATTATTGGACATTTGTTCTCATGCTGATAAATTACATACATAAGTAAAATATGTCCTTCATTTTTTATTTAACATGACCATTACTCAATGGAGTTTTGAAAGAACAACATCTTGCCCATTACTTTCTAATGGATGGTATCATTCAAAGAGGGAAGTTTGTAAATAGGCTACTATGGGGACTGAGAATTGCCATCATTATCCATCTCCCACCATTTTAAGTAAAAGTGACAAAGAAAAAACCTTAGCTTGCTATATTATTAGCAAAAATGTCAATTTGTGGATTATTAGTGTAAATGGCTACAGGCAGCTAATACTATAACATCTGGATCTAATGAAGAAATACAGAGCCAAAAACATTTGGTGAGAGTTTAAATGAGGTCATTCATCTGTTTCTGAAGAAAAATTTCCCACCCCTAGTCCCACATTCAAAAGTGAGCAGTGTTTGATTAAGACACTACTTTAAAGCTATATCAAACTATCATAATTTTCTAATTTATTTCCAATAAAATAAGTGAGTTAAAAACAAGATTGAATATTCAATAATTAACATAATAATGACTGAATCTAGGCTAGCTTTACTTGATAATATAAAATGTTTCTACTTATTAAAAATGCTATCTTTTACATTATTTTTTGATCATTAAAATTTGAAAATATAATTGTACACAATTTCAGGACAATGCTGCTAGTCAGTAACTATTGGCAATAGTTATAAATTCAATTAAAATTATAATGAAAATAGAATTTGCTTTTTAATAGTAGAAGTTATTTGTTTGATGTTTTGATGTGATTAATTTGGGGTTTAATCAATGTGATTAATTTGGTTTTTTAAAATTAGCTAGCAATTATAGAGAAGCAAACTTTAAAGAAGGAATTTATATTTTACAGTGAGTTATCCAAACATAATTTGTGCTTCATATTTTCTTACAGACACATTTCTTTATGCAACTCGAATGCTCATGGCAATCAATTAGGCTACGGTTTGATTTTCCATACAATGAAAAACTGGCCACAGCTGCAATTAAAACACCTGTCTTGGTAAGTAGGAATAACCAAACGTACCGAATTCAGGTACCATGCGGTTTTTTAGCTGGCACAGGTTTTGTGAAGGAAACACTATTGCCAGGTTCAAATGTATTCTCTTTCATAGTGGGGAAAAACTAAAACATTTAAAGCTCTAATGGCTTTCAGTTAATAATGATTCATCGGATACTATAATTTGTTCAACAATTTATCATAAATCAAGAGAACAATGTTGCTATCATTTAGATGTCAGCAGCAGCAATGTCAGTCACAAGAACAAGAAACCAGGAAAGAAAAAGAATGAAGAACCTACCAGTTCTTTGTTGCTATTTGTGATCCCAGTCATATTACAAATGGATTTTGATTTTTTTTAAGCTCTATGAATATAAAGGGATTACTAAATGTGAATTAAATGGCCTCTAGAATTGTCAGTTTCTAGTGTTCAAATTATTACTGAGGTATTGTCATATTCAAGTTCACTAAAGAAAGTTAAACAACAGACCAAAAAAACCTTAGTAGTGCAGAGTCCACCACTGCTTTTCATTAAAATTGTTTTTAACTCTTAACATTCTCTAACAGCCAAATTTTAATTTATTTATTTTGGAAACCAGCCATAGGTCATTTAAAGCTGCCTTTAAATGGGCTTTACTGTAACTGCTAAATGGTTTACAACGTAAAACTAAGCATTTGGGTAGATTTTTTTCTATTAATTCAGGGCTCTCGGCTAATTATAGCCTACTATGAAGTGCCATAATTAAACTCATGAACAGTTCAGAATCCTTAAGATTTTAAAACCTGTTCACCTTTAACAGTAAGATTACTTTTAACAACACAATGAACACAGCTCACATATGGGCCAGTTCCTCATGGTGATGGCAGTCTGCTACTCAGATAACTGTGTCAGTATTAATATCTACTTAGCGCATGGCCAACATAGACTGAAGGCCCCAAGACCAAAGCAAAGAATTTTGAAAGCTTTCTAGTCTAGTTCTGACTTTGAAAACCTAGTATCATCTCTAATTTATCTCATTCTAAATTATGCTTACCCTTAATTCTGCAGCTTGAATTAACCGAAATGATAAACCATTAACAAACTAAATTTTCTATATGTTAATTTAAGAAGGGTAGCAAATTTGAATAAAAACTCAAGAGTCAAGTTCATCAGAAATGTTTCCACAGGAATAGAGCAATAGGAAATGGCATGAAGAATCCTGGCTTAAGCATTTGTGGATATATAAAAGCAATGCTTTATTGTGAGGCAAATGCATTGTGAGGCAAAGCACAGCCAATCTTCATGGGTATTTTATGAGTGCTTTCTGATCTCTCTTACTCCAGTGTTCGAGTACTTCATGAGATTTGATTTTGTTTGAATAAATTGTCATTTATGTCATCACTTTTACACATCTTTTTCACTGTCCTATATGCTAGCTTTAAAACAATAAACTTTAGTTTAACACACTATGTCTTTTAAGATACTTAGATGGAGATTTAAAATTACTTGAATAAAAGGAACCTTCTGTTTTTTTCAACCACAGTATTTGTTTCATAGCAATATTTTGCATCTATAAAGTCCAATCATAATTCTAACATGAAACATGGTCATGTTGAGCAGAGATTTAAAACTCTGTAACAGATTAATGGGCCTGTGATATGAGGAGCTGTCGGGAACATACAAACAAAATCTAAGAGAGGAAAAATTCTGCCTTCTTTCATACTTCTCATTTCTTCAGTTCTTTCTTGTCAATAGTGAGATTCAATGAGAGCATTTCTGTTTAATTTGTTACTTTGTGGTAAGGCTCAGATATATTATTACCTTTCTTACAAATATAATCATTACAAGTGTGTTTAGTGTCTTCATTTAGACAAACTGTGTAAGGCCCTTGGGGGCTATAAAGAGAGTATAAAATACAGGATGTAGTCTCACAAAGTTCAGGGTACTTCCTGAGGAGACCAAACATGCAAATGAAAAGTACAAACCTCCATACCTATGGCCTTTCTATAACCTTTAAAGAGTGATATTGCTTGAAGGTTGAAAGTTTCAGACAAGTCATCTACTGACAGTGTGCATGATGATGTGGGGAAAGTCAGCACAAGTGTACGTGTAAGTTGCAAATATTTAAATATATATATATATATATATATATATATATTTTAATGAACAGCACATAGTAACTTTCTCTTAAAAATTAAGAATTGTTTTATATCAGAAGAGATCAAAGACAAAAACTGTCAAAGTCAGCAATCCCAGAATGCTTCCTTTTTCCAGTAATGGGCAAAGCTCTAAGAAATGAAGAATTGAAGACGAGGTATTGAGGAAGTCAATAGGAAGTTTCGGTAGCCTGCCCCCACTGAAAACTAAAAAGTAGAGAGTGGCTCAGGATGTGTGACCATCCCTACACTAAAAGCTGATATCTAGTTGGCAGGCATGTGAGTGGTCTTCTCTTCTGAATTACTGACTTCTTAATATTTAGCCAAAGATGGACCATTTCAGTGTCATTTACTAGGCAGTTGTGAGCAGCCACATATACTATTTAGATAAGATCCTGAACTTCGCAGTCAGGCTAACACAGCTTTGAGATTTTGCTTTACTAATGGGATTTACAGCTGTTTCATTCACTTACCTATGGATTTGGGTTGCCTTAGCTATAAAATAAAATTATTTTTACAAAAAAGTTTAGTTACGTGACCTAACACATGTGAAATACTAAGTTTATTTCTTGGAACATAATTGAGACTTTAACTGAAATCTATGTTTAAGAATACAATTACTAATTATAGATTCCCTGCTCAAGCCTAAAATTATATTAAGGAAAGGCTAAGATACCGAAACACTTAGAGAGATACATATAGTCAAATCGTTACACAATGAAATGATTAAAGTACATTACAAATTCCCTTAGGGTTTCCTTACTTATGCTAGAGAATAACTGCAGTTCACTGATGCAAAGATCAGATTACACCTGCTAAAATTAAAATGTAGTGGTGCCTGGGTGGCTCAGTAGGTTAAACATACAACTCTTGACTCTTGATTTCAGCTCAGGTCGTGATCTCCCCATTTATGTGATCGAGCCCTACTTCAGACTCTGTGCTGACAATGGGGAACCTGCCTGGGATTTTCTCTCTCCTTCTCTCTCTGTCCCTCCCCTGTTTGTTCCCTCTCTCTCTCTCTCTTAAAATAAATAAATAAACATTAACAAAAATTAAAATGTAATTATAAGATAATAGTTCCCTACTCCTGAGAAAATCTTAGAGATATGAGACTTTGGGACCCAGAATAATTTGTTCTGGAGAAGTACATACTACTCAGCCTGAGGCCTCCTAGATGTTCCCTTATGCATCAAGCGGTGAAATTTGTACTTAGTCATGAGATTTAACCTGGGCAAAAATCACTGGCCGCCAATAAAGTGGGCCAAACTATACTATACATGTGAGAGAAGCCAGAGAAGACATTTATTGTGAAAGATAAATACTAAATCTCTCCTTGATCTTCTAGTATATAGCATTCCATTCATTACTTTCTGATGTTATTTGATATTATTCATCACTTTTTGATGCTATTATGTGGTATTTTCTCAGTTATCTATACCTACCATTTATTCATCTTTCTTCTAGCCTTTTCATTCTTTCAGGTATAATCCTACAGATTGAGTCATATAATGTCTTGGAGTATGGCTCATTTTCCCACATTTCCAATGGTGTTTTCAAACTACTCATTTAATAAAGACCCTTTTGGCAGTTGTTGACATTTGAGGATTGCCTGGATTGGCAACTCTGAGTTTCTCTTAAATTGGTCTCTGAGACTAAGCCCAAACATCTCACAGCATACGAAAGGATTAGGTACTATTCTAGGCCTAGTAATAATACTGGATAAACTTCGTTGAGTGCTTCCATTCTTCTATGTACTCTTTTTCTGAGTTTATGTAGAGTGTAGGACTCCCTGGATCCTCACACTGCTCCATGAGGCTGTAATTATCACCAGATTAGAGATAATGACATGATCTTAGGTTGATAAAAATTGTCCAAGCTCACCAGATTGGCAAGTGAGTGACCCTGTATTCTAAAAAGTATTGGAACATATACTTTAAATATAAAGTTCCAGGGGTCTCATATTTCCATACCTCCTATGAGAAGAGACACTGATTACCTTTGTTTTGAACTATCTTTTCAAGGATGTTAGTACAGTCTTGGAAAATAGAACCATCGGCTCCCTCTAAGCAAAGGGGCAGGCATGCCTGTGTCTCATTATGTAAGATTCAGGTTCTTCAAGCTCATTGTTCTCTCATGTAATGCAACATAGTTTGTGTACAGCTGTTACTTAGCATTCTTCATACCATCTGGTGGGAATTGGGTTCAAGGAACAGGCACAAAAATGCCTATACACTAACCACTGTTATTGCCATAAGTAATAAAGTCCTTTGTCTCTTTTCTAGGAGTCTCATGTCTTCTGTCAACATCCATAAGAGCAGGAAAAACTACTTGCCTGTTACCTTGCAGGTAGAATAAAATCTCTAACACTTTGCAGTCCTACACATACTCTGCTATATTACTTTATCATATATTAGCAGTAATTGCTGAGAAATTCAACTTGGTTGTGCTTATTTAAAAATTTTGACTAATTCTTTAAACTTATGTCATTCGTCCTTAAGAATAAACTACAATCTTCTATAATTGCTTTACAATTCAGCATAAATTTGGAATTAAGAAAATATTTCATTAATTTTTTGCATTAAAAATTGAGTAGTGCAATCATACAAATCATCTCTCTGATGTGTACACAAAGGAATGCTTTTCCACCAATTGCGAAGGCAAAAACTTACATTGAAATTGAAAATGTTATGTAGCTTGAAAAGAAAATACATTTATTACATTCATTCATTTTCATATTCTTTTATTGCATCTTAAATATTTTATTATGCCTTTATCTCAAAAACAATACATTGGGGCATGATTAATGCATACTGATAAATAGGAGTGGAGGGAAACTAAAATATTTATGGTTAAATGCACAGAAAATCTTCCTGACCTCAAGGAATTATTGCCCTGAAAAAAATAATTCACCATAAGGAAAATGGTTAATAAATGTAAATTCATTAAATTTGAATCTTCCTTCTTCAAAAACCACCATATTGTGGAAAAACAAGTTTATAGATAGGATGCAATATTTGAATCACATGTATCTAACAAAAGACAGTAATAACATAGAGACCTGCAATGACTAAGCAGTAAATAGACAAATAGTTCAACATAAATGATCCAAATACTTAAATTCTTAATTCACACGGTCAGTAAACATATGCAAAGGTGCTCAAATTAGTTAATAATTTCAGAAATTAAATACAGATGCATTAAAATTATTGCACAGCATACATAGACTATCTCACAGTGTCTGTGGGTAGGAGTTTGGGCATGACTTAGCTGGGTACTCTCAAGGCTGCATTCAAGTTGTTGGCTAGGGCTGGCTTCTGTTCTGAAGGTTTCTCTGGGGAACATTTCACTTCTCTTCTCACTCAGAGTGTTAGCAGAATTCATTTCTTGCAGCTGCAACATTGTGGGTCTCGGCTTCTAGCTGTCACCTGAGGCTATCCTCATCTCTGAAAGGCTACACTCTTCCTTGCCACTCTAGCCTCCTAGTATGGCACTTTATTTTTCAAAGGTGACAGGGATAGAGCATCTGGATGGCTTAGTTGGTTGAGTGTCCCACTCTTGATTTTGGCCCAGGTCATGATCCCAGGGTTGTAAAATTGAGCCCCACCTTGGAGCCCAAGGTGAGCATGGAGCCTGTTTAAGAATCTCTCTCTCTCTCTCTCTCTCTCTCTCTCTCTCTGTCTGTCTCTTCTGGGCCACTCTCCCCTTCTCATGCACACACTCTCCCTCTCTGTCTTAAAAAAAAAAGTGACAGGGGAGAAAGTCTTTATAATAAGCCTGCTAATAAGATAGATAAGATAGAATATTCTATATAGCTCAGTATAATCATGAGTGACATCTCATAACCTTTAACCTTGATCAGAAGTGAATCACAGGTCTTACACTCAAGGAGAAGAGATTATACAAGGGTGCAAAATACAAGAGACAGGAATCATGAGGGCAGTCACAAAGTCTGTCAAACACACATTGGAAAAATTGTGCCACATCTTTGGAAAAATTTAGTAATATCTATCGAAGTTTAAGATATGCATCCAATCAAATTAAGAAATCCCACTGAACAAATCAACACATATACCCTGAATGTATTCTTAGATGTATACTCTAAGAAACCTAGATAAAATTATTCAAAGCAGACTTGATTGTAACAGCCTCCATCTTAAACATTCTAAAAAGCCATTAAGAATGAAAGAATGAAATAGATGAGCAGTGCCTGGGTGGCTCAGTTGGTTGAGCGTCTGACTTTTTTATTCTTTCTTTTTTTTTTTTAACGTGTATTTATTTTTGAGAGAGACAGACAGAGCATAAGAGGGGGAGGGGCAGGGAGAGAGGAAGGCACAGAATCTAAAGCCAGCTCCAGGCTCTGAGCTGTCAGCACAGAGCCCCACACTGGGCTTGAACTCAGGGACTGTGAGATCATTAACTGAGCGGAAGTCAGATGCTTGACTGACTGAACCACCCAGGCTCCCCTAGCGACCAACTCTTGATTTGGGCTCAGGTCATGATCCCAGGGTCATGGGCTTGAGCCCTGTGTCAGGCTTCATGCCCAGCATGCTCAAGATTCTCTCTCTCCCCTTCTCCTCTCCTTCTCTCCTTCTCTCTAAAATAAAATAAAATAAAATAAAATAAAATAAAATAAAATAAAATAAAAATAAAATAAAATAAAAATTAAAGAAAAAATATATCAGTAAGTTGTGGATATAACACATTATATTTGCATTCTGTTCTGCAACACGCTTTTCTTTTTTTTATTGTAGTAAAATACAACATAAAACTTATCATCTTAACCATTTTTAAATGTGGGGTTTAATGGAATTAATTCCATTCATGTTATTTGCAACCATCACCACCATTCATCGCCAAAAGTCTTTTCATGTTGCAAAACTGAACTCTACACCCATTAAAAAATACCCCCCATTACCAGTCCCAGGAAACCACCATTTTATTTTCTATTGCTATGATTTTGACCACTCTAATTACCTCATATAAGTAGATTCAAACAGTATCTCTCTTTTTGTGATTGGCTTATTTCATTTAGCATAATGTACCCATCAATGAACTCATCAAGTTCATCCATGTTGTAGAAATGTCAGTATTTCCTTTTGCACTAAGACTGAATAATATTCCATTGTATGTATATACTATATTTTCCATATCTATTTGACGGACAAATATATCCTTAAATCTAGATTTCAATTCTTTTAGGTATATACCCCAAACAGAAATATCTGGATCATATAGTAAATCCATTTTTAATTTTTTTGGGAACTGCCTTATTTTCCATAGGGGCTGGACCATTTTTATATTCTGCACAAGGAATTCCAAAAGGGGTCCAATTTCTCCCCATCCCTGACACAATTTTTTAATTTTTTAAAAATATTTATTTATTTTGAGAGAGAGAGCATGTGAGTGGAGGAGCAGAGAGAGGGAGAGAGAGAATCCCAAGTAAGCTCTGTGCTGTGAGCGCAGAGCCCCACGCAGGGCTTGATCCCACAAACAAGGAGGTCATGACCTGAGCTGCAATCAAGAGTTGAATGTTCAACCTACTGAGCAATCCAGGCACTGCAACATTTCCTTATTTTCTATTTTTTTTATTTTAACTTGTTTTATTTTTTATGTTTTTAAATTTATATCCAAATTAGCATAAAGTGCAACAATGATTTCAGGAGTAGAATCCTTAATGCCCCTTACCCATTTAGCCCATCCCCCCTCCTGCAACCCTCAGTTGCAGTTACAACCCCTCCCATAACGCTCAGTTTGTTCTCCGTATTTATGAATCTTTTATGGTTTGTCCCCTCCCTGTTTTTATATTATTTTTGTTTCCCTTCCCTTATGTTCATCTGTTTTGTCTTTTAAAGTCCTCATATGAGGGAAGTCATATGATTTTTGTCTTTCTATGACTGGCTAATTTCATTTAGCATAATACCTGCCAGTTCCATCCACATAGTTGCAAATGGCAAGATTTCATTCTTTTTGATTGCCAAGTAATACTGCATTGTATATACATAGCACCTCTTCTTTATCCATTCATCCAGTGATGGACATTTGGGCTCTTTCTACACTTTGGCTATTGTTGATAGCACTGCTATAAACATGGGGGTGCATGCGTCCCTTCGAAACAGCACACTTGTATCCCATGGATAAATGCCTAGTAGTGCAATTGCTGGGTCGTAAGGTAGTTCTATTTTTAGTTTTTTGAGAAACCTCCATACTGTTTCCAGAGTGGCTGCACCAGCTTGCATTCCCACCAACAATGCAAAAGAGATCCTCTTTGTCCGCATCCTCGCCAACATCTGTTGTTGCCTGAGTTGTTCATGTTAGCCATTCTGACAGGTGTAAGGTGGTATTTCATGGTGGTTTTGATTTGTATTTCCTTGATGAAGAGTGATGTTGAGCACTTTTTATGTGTCGGTTGGCCATCTGGATGTCTTCTTTGAAGAGTGTCTATTCATGTCTTTTGCCCATTTCTTCACTGGATTATTTGTTTTTAGGGTGTTGAGTTTGATAAGTTCTTTATAGTTTTGCATACTAACCCTTTATCTGATATGTCATCATTTTCAAATACCTTCTCCCATTCTGTCAGTTGCCTTTTAGTTTTGCTGATTGTTTCCTTCACTGTGCAGAAGCTTTTTATTTTGATGAGGTCCCAGGAGTTCATTTTTGCTTTTGTTTCCCTTGCCTCCGGAGACGTGTTGAGTAAGAAGTTGCTGCAGCCAAGATCAAAGAGGTTTTTGCCTGCTTTCTCCTCGAGGATTTTGATGGCTTCCTGTCTTACATTAAGGTCTTTCATCCATTTTGAGTTCATTTTTTGTGTATGGTGTAAAAAAGTGGTCCAGGTTCATTCTTCTGCATGTTGCTGTCCAGTTTTCCCAGCACCACTTGCTGAAGAGACTGTCTTTATTCCATTGGATATTGTTTCCCACTTTGTCAAAGGTTAGTTGGCTATATGATTGTGGGTCCATTTCTGGGTTCTGTGTTATGTTCCATTGATCTGAGTGTCCTTGTGCAAGGACCATACTTCAAGCTCTTTCTTTTGGGGTGAATTCCTTCATTTTGTCCTTTTGAAGGAAGAAAAGGAATTAATGAGGTAGAAAAATTTAAATTAAAAAGAATAAATATTAAAAATTAAATACACACACACAAAATCTAATAAATGATGCTAGATCCTAGGTGTGTTTTGGTCTAGGTGTTGAAAGTGGTTTGACAGATTAGAGAAAAAAAGGGGGGGAGAGGAAATCATTTGAGAATTTGAAAAAATGAATACACTGAAGTAGACTAAAATGATATGATGGGAGCAAAATAGAATTCAAAAAAATTTACACAAAAGTAAAGAATATAGTAGAAAAAAATTAAAGAAAAATATTTTGAATAAAAATTAAAAATAAAAATGAATTTTTTCTTTTTGTGTATTCAAGAAAAAAAGAAACAAAAAAGAGAAAAAAGAGAAAAAAAAGAAATCGTTTGAAAATTTTAAAAAGTGAATACACTGTAGTAGACTAAAATAAAATGATGGAAGTAAAATAGAATTTGAAAAAATTTACATAAAAGCAAAAAATATAGTAAAAATTAAAGAAAAATATTTTTCTGCACTAGAGAAAAAGAAACGAAAAAGAGAAAAAAGAGAAAGAAAATGAAAAAAAGGAAATTGTTTAAAAATTTGAAAAGGTCAACACACTGAAGTAGACTAAAATAAAATGATGGAAGTAAGATAGAATTTGACAAAATGTACACCAAAGTAAAAAATATAGTAAAAAATTAAAGAAAAATATTTTTGATGAAAATTGAAAATAAAAATGATTTTTTTCTCTTTCTGTATTCAAGAAAAAGAATAGTAGTGTAAAAGAGAAAAAAAAAAGAAAGAAAATTGAATAGATGGACCTGCTAACAGATTGAAATAGTTCTGAAATTACTTCGTTTTCCTCTGGAAGTCAGACTATAGCACTTTATAGTCCATAAACTAAGCAGGCAGTGAGACTTGTGTTCTTGAAGAGCGAGGTTGGCCCAGTTGGGCGGGCTCAGTGTAATGTCTCCTTTTTCCACTAGATGGTGCTGCTAGCCTACTGGGATGGATTGTTGCAGTACTCATAGGTGCCTATGCACATGCGTGGGTGCAGTGAAAATGGCGTCACCCAGCTACCCAGTCTCTAGTATCAGAACTCTGTTCTCTCCGATCAGCAATTGTGTACCTTTCCTGTCTTCAGCTTTGCGCTTCTTCACTGTCCGTGACCAAGACTCAGGCAGTACCTCTGTCCTGAGTTTTGTCTCAGAGGAGGCAAACAGGATGGCAGCTGTTTTCCCCGCCCCCTTACTTCTGAAGGACTGCAGCTTTGACCCCTCTGCCCCTCTGTGGGAGGGTCTCACTGAGCAATGGCCGAATGCTGGCTGCACCCAGGAACGCCTGCTGGACCCTGCTGCTGCCAGTGCCCCTAGACTACGGCCAGGTTTCAGCCCGTCCAGAAAAAGTTCACGAGATACTGTGTCGCGGGAGCTTTTCAGGGATTATGGAAAATCACAACACACATTTGGCACCAGGCTTCACCTTTGAGGACCTTGTTCCAGCACAAGCGAATATGGCCGTTTTCTGGGGTCTGCTGGGACCAGGTGGCTTCAACAGTCTCTACCAAATGTCCTTCCAGCAGTGGAACCATTTTTCCCATGTGGCCCGAGAACCTCCTGGGCCCTACTCTGTTCCTGGGGATTCTCCCTTCCCACCAGAGCACCACCAGGTATCAATCTGTGGAGTTGCAGCCTTTGTTCTCCCCTTGTTTACAGTCTTAATGGAATTTAAACCCTCTCCTTTCTCCTTTCTCCCTTTTTAGTTTAGTCCCTGTGGCTGTTTCCAGTTTTCCACTTTCTCTCCAGCTGCTTTTGAGGAGGGGTGCTTTTCTCGTATTCTGCTCCCCCCCCCCAGTCTCTGTCCTCTCTCCACCTGAAAAAGTGGCTCCCTGCCTGCCACTGGCTTCTCTCCCCAAGTTCACCTCTCTGCACCATGTACCTGATGAATTCTGTGGTTCAGGTTGTGCAGATTGTTGTGTTAATCCTTCAATCAGTTTTCTAGGGTGTAGGATGGTTAAGTGTTGGTCTGGCTGTATTTCATTGATGTGAGACACACAAAAACTTCCATGCTGTTCCGCCATCTTGGCTCCCTTATTTTGCATTTTTTAATAGTAGTCATCTTAATGAATAAGTTATATAAGTTTTTATTTGTGGTTCCCTAATTTGTAGTTATGTTTTCTTTTGCTTATTGGCTATATATCTTCTTCTGAGAAATAACTATTTAAGTCCTTTGCCTATATTTGAATTGGATGGTTTTCTGATGTTATTATTATTTTTGAATTTTAGTAATTCTCTATATATTCTAGATGTTAATTGTTAATGGATAAGTAATTTGCAAATATTTTTCCCATACTGTGTGTTTTATTTTACCTTGTTGATACTGTCTTTTGATGTGTCTTTATCAAAATGTTCATGAAGTCCAACTTGTCTATTTTTTTAAATTTTGTTGTTTCTTTTATTCCTTTGGTGCTATACCCAAGAAATCATTGCCAAATCAAATGTAGTAAGTTTTTGCCCTATGTTTTCTTCTAAGAGTTTTGTAGTTTTAGGTATTATATTTAAGGTATTAGTTATTACAGTTAAATCTTTGACCCATTTTGAATTATTTTTTTATATATGGTGATAGAGTTCAACTTCGTTCTTTTGCATATGGGTATGCAGTTTTCCCAGTACCTTTTGTTTAAAAGACTGTCCTTTTCCACTGAACGGCCTTGGCCCCTTTCAAAAATAATTTTACTATATATCCAAGAGTTTATTTCTGGCCTCTTTACTCCATTCTATTGGTCTATATGTACTTATGACAGTGCCTCATTCTTTTCATTACTGTAGCTGTAGTAAGTTTTGAAGTCAGGAAGATGAATCCTCAAACTTTGTTCTTTTTCAAGATTGTTTTGGCTATTTAGCCTCCCTTGAGGTTCTATACACATTTTAGCATGGATTTTTCTATCTTACTTTATAAAATTATAAGGATTTTGATAGATATTGGATTTAATCTGTGGACCACTGGATGGTATTGATATTTTTATATTGATTTTTTCTATCCATAAACTTGGGATGTTTCTCCATTTATTTGTGTCTTGTAAAATTTCTTTCAGCAATGTTTTCTAGTTTTTATTATGCAAACCTTTTACCTCGTTGGTTAAGTCAATTTCTAAGTATTTTATTCTTTTGAATGCTATTATAACTGGACTTGTTTTCTTTTTTAATTTTAATTTAAAAATTTTTAAATTGCAATATAATTAGTGTATAGTATAATATTAGTTTCAGGTATATAATACAGTGATACAATAATGGGATTCTTTTCTAATTTTATTTTCAGATCATTCCTTGTTAATTCATGAGAACACAGCTGATTTTTGCATGTTGACTTTGTATCCTGCTTCTTTACTGAACTCTCCTAATAGTTTTAATTACTTTTTGTAGAATCTCTTGAGGTTTCTACATGTAAGATCATATCATCTTCAAATAGACATAATTTACTTCTTTCTTTTGAATATCTAGGATTTTTTTGTCTTTTTATTGCCTAATAGCTTCACCTAGAACTTCCATTTCTATATTGAAGAGAAGTGGAAAAAAGCAGATACCTGCTTCTTTCCTTATTTTAGAAAAAGTAAATAACTTTTAGTCTTTCCCCAATAAGTATTATATTCACTGTAGGTTTTTCATGTATTGCTTTTATTATGTTGAGCTAGTTTCCTTCTAATCAAAGTTTGTCAAATGTTCTTTTTTTCATGAAACGTTCTTAAATTTTGTCAAATGTTTTTTTCTGTATCAATTGAGATTATCGTGTAGTATTTTTCCTCCATTCTATTAGTGTGATATATTAAATTGATTGATTTTTATATGTTGAACCAGTCTTATATCCCAGAATGAATCACACTTGGCCATGATGTATAATCTTTTTAATATGCCACTTAATTTGATTTGCTAGTATTGTGTTGAAATGATTAATGTTCATTAAGGATATTGATCTGTAGTTTTCTTATAGTGTCTTTGTCTGGCTTTTATATCAGGATAATCCTGGCCTTGCGGAATGAGTTAGAAAATGTTCCTTCCTAGTCATTGTTTTGGAAAAGTTTGAGGATTGGTGTTAGTTCTCCAAATGTTTGGTAGAATTCATCAATGAAGTAATCAGAACCAGGGCTTTCTTTAAAGTGAGAAGATTTTTAATCACTGGTCCAATATCTTAGTAGTTACAGGTCTCTTCAGATTTTTCTATTTCTTCATACTTCAGTTTAGTAGGATTTATATGTCTAAAAATGTATCCATTCACCTAAGTTATGTAACTTATTGGTGTACACTTTACTTCTCTTGTATAATCATTTTTATTTCTGTGGAATTGGTAATGTCCTCCTTTTAGTTATGATTTTTAATTCAACAGGATTTTTTTATACTTAGTCATGGTCAAAATCATGACATTGTCATAAGAAAGGCCTACTAATTTATACTACTGCCAATTATGTACAAAATGTCCTTTTTATCTCATCTTTGCCAATGATAAATACAATACTTTATTTGTTCTAATCTTAGCAATAAAAATGTATGTTATTGGAGAACATAAATATCATTTCACATATTTATTGATCATTTTAATTATTTATTCTATGAATTACCTATTTATATCATTTTCCACTTGTTACAGGTATTTTCCTTTTAATGTTAATTTTTAACAATCCTTTTTATACTATGGGTGTTTGTTTTCTTTTCTTCTAAAATTAAACATTTTCTATCAGTCTGTGAAATGTCTTCATTTTATTGCACTTTTGCTTAATTAAGTTGAGACATTATGTAGCCATCAGACTCGTATTACTTAGATGATAATAAATGAACCCTATAAGAATCCCCCGTTCTCCCAATATATTTTTATATACTTTAATTTCATAATTTGCTAAAATTTTCAGGAAAAAAAGATTTTGCAACATAACAATACAAAGGAACCAAATAATCTATGTTAGATACTTTTTGTCCTAAAGTCTCTTAAGCCATTTTTTCCAGACTGGGCTCCAGGTTTTTAGCAAGTATCTTGTGTTGCCTTGGCTTCTCAGAGCCCTTGTTTTCAAACTCACTCACACAACTCACAAAAGGATTTCAAAACATTTTCCCCAAAGACAAGTTGATGCTGGATGGAACTCAGGTTCTAGTTATTAGGATTATACAATCTCTAGACTACACTTCTCCTAAATGGCCTTCTCACGCTTGGAAATCTCCATTGCATACCACCCCTGATATGTATCTTCCACAAATGACCACTTTTATCCCATAAACTCTTATTCAAGGACTACTGTGATGAAATTTGCTGTCAAATCAAATCTTTTCCTAGGTAAGAATACTTTTATTCCAGTGATCTTTAAATGAATTTCTACTGACTTTCAGTCCTTATTTGTAAATTCTCACTTTGTTACCCCATTAGTTTTTTAGTCTTTTTATTCAGCATCCACTTCTACAGAAATCTTTCCTCAAAGATCCAGCCAACAACTCACCAATCTCACTCTGGACTCTCCTTTCTTGGGTCACATAGTTCAATACTACTTTTTCCATCACTTTCTAATTTAATAATTAGTGAGTATACAGAATTTTGCTTTCCTAATGTAGTAGTTGTTAGTTTTCCAATAACATCTATACTTTTTTAACCCTTTATCTTCTAAGAAACATAAAGCTAACAGTAGATTTTCTTTTCACATATTTAGATTACTAACAATAGTTTAAGTATATGTATAGAACAAAGTCCAAAATTTTGGATAGTAATTTATTCATTTAATCAATTTTGTCTACTTTAAGTAAATTATAAAATAAAAGGCATAACCAAAAATTTTCCTTTTAACCAAAAACACACACACACATACACACACACAAAGACACACAAACACACAGACACACACACACACACACACACACACATTTTACTTGATATTTTGCATCCTATTTGAGCAGATCACGTTATAAGTTTATTCTTAGCCATTCTCTAAGAATACTGGTAGTTTATAACAGATGGGGTATGAATTTCTGGCCCATGCAATTTTATCTTGTAAAATGAATATAAATACCATATTTTCTATAGCTGATTCAAAAACGAAATGTAATCCAACAGAGTGGTATAAGATGTTTCAAATGTCAGAACTTTGAATGAATGACATTGCATAAAATTTAAATGCCATATAAAGAGGGGACAAGCTTTCAGCGATTCAAAAACACCCAGTTTCTTATATGAGAAACTAACCCTTGGTGACAGCAATCACCTGAAGTGACCAATCTCTGACTTTTTCCTCTAGTGAAAGGTGATTAAGAGGGTGATAGCAAACTAACACTGTGAACATCTGGAATTCGACAATAGACTGAGCCAGATGTGATCATGTTTCAGTTCTGAGAGTGGAAGAGAAATATTACAGGTCATACTAACACAGAGATTACTTCTGACTCCTAGTCATATCAACAGCACTTCACATTTTTGACCACATATTCTCACTGAAGTTATTATAACATAGGGTCAACATAACATCGATATGCAAAGAATTTTTCCCCTTGACCAAAATACTTACCTTCTTTGATTTCTATTCAGTCACCATTCATATTATTGCAGCAAAATACAAGTAAAGATAGAGAATTGTATGTTTTGTTGCCAGATTTAGAGATATATATACTTGCGGTAATAGAAATATGCATGTGCTGCATTTTATCATGTACTTTGACATGTTTTTCATTTCCAAATTTCCTAAAACTCCTTGCCCAATTAAAGTTCATGCAAATGAATATTTACAAAAGAATTTTAAAATGTGAAAACTTTTGTCACACAATAAGCATAGTTTACATTAATTCAAAGAACACTATTTGGCTTGTTTTATGATAGCTCCATAAAAGAAATGGAGTTCTAAGTCCATACTTGTTCATCATATTTTAAAACATAAAAAAAACTACTACCATTCAGATACAATAATCTTCTTCCTTCAGAGAATATCAATAATGCAAAAAAAAAAAAAAAAGAAACAAAGAAAGAAAGAAACTTAGATTATGATAAAAAAAGATTTGTGTATATCTGCTAAAAAATTAAATGAAGTGAAATCAGTGAAAATAGATTAAAGAAAAAACAAACAACCCTGTAGTACTATGGTTTGTTTCCTCATATTATCTGTGATACTTCTCTGTTGCCATGTATTCAGTAGTGAATGTTTTACAGGGAGTCCTGTGTGACAGAATTTATCTTTGTGGCCCTCTGAGCTGGAAGTCTTTCTTATTAATTCTAATAGTTACACTATTCAGAATTTTCATTTCATTTAGATCCGTTTCTGTGAGTTGGATTTTCTAGAAATCATATAGCCACGTTTCCTAAATTTTAAATTTTTGTAAGAAGTTATTGTTAGTATGTTCTTATTAAAAGTTTAATGCCTTCTTGACTTTTTGGAATATTCCCTTTATTTCAAAAATATTGTAAGTGTGTATTGTCTGTATGTATGTATGTATGAGTGTGTGTGTATCTGTGTGTGCTCTTTATCTATGTACATATATAACATTTTTCATATTTTTTCACATATTTTTATATATTTAATATATATATATTACTTTTTAGAGGGAATGCTTTTGACTTTTCCTATAATATTTTTTAATTAAAAAAATTTTTTAACGTTTATTTATTTTTGAGACAGAGACAGAGTGCAAGCAGGAGAGGGGCAGAGATAGAGGGAGACATAGAATCCAAAACAGTTCCAGGCTCTGAGCTGTCAGCACAAAGCCTGACTCCAGACTTGAACCTACAAATTGTGAGATCATGACCTGAGCCAAAGTCAGACGCTTAACTGACTAAGCTACCCAGGTGCCCCCTGTAACATGTTTTTTATTCATTTACTCTCTTACCATTAATATTTATCAATGACATTAACTAAAATGGAGAAGTCTTGGGAGAAGCCTGCAGAGTGAGGGAAGTTCAGGAGCTGATTTTACGACACCTTAATTTTGACATGTGTATTATGCAACTAAGTGGAGATCAGTATAGGAGTCGGAGTTTAGGGGAATGATCTAAGCTAAGAATACACATTTTGCCCTTGACAGTCTATAGCGGTGATCATTTTTTTTTAAGTTTATTTATTTATTTTGAGAGAGAGAGAGAGAGAGAGAGAGAGAGGAAAGAGTGAGAGCATTAATGGGGAGGGACAGAGAGAGAGAATCCCAAGCAGGCTCAGCGCTGCCACAATGAAGCCTGATGTGGGAATCAAACTCACAAACCATGAGATCATGACCTGAGTCAAAATCAAGAGTCTGACACTTGACTGACTGAGATACCCAGACTCCCCATATAGTGGCCATCATTTAAAACCATAAGGCTAAGTAAGATCAGGAGCAGGAATTCAGATAGAAAAGAGAAGTGAAAAAACTGAGCACTAAGACAATGATCAAAGGCCAGGGAGGTAAGAAGGATCCAACAGAGAAGACTGAGAAAAAGCAGAAAACAAAGTGGGTGTAAAACTAGAATATAGTATGTCCCATGCGGGGGAAAAAATATCTATATCTATATCTATCTATCTATCTATCTATCTATTTCAGGAAGGAATAATCAACTGAATCAAAACCTGCTGCTATTAAAAACAGAAACAAATCCTACTGCTGTTATGTTAACTGGAGTGAGGACTGAGCAGTTTCAGTGGATCCATGTGGGCAAAAGACTGACTAGAATGGGTTCATAAAATGTCATATATCAGAGAGAAGATGAATAGCCTGTTAAAAAGGTTTGCTGCCAAAGAAAGAAAAAAAAGGAGGCAGTAGCTAGAGGAAAAAGTAGAACTAAAGAGGTTTTAATTGAAATGGAAACAAACATTTTTATTTTGGTGGAAAAGAATGGAGGGAAGTTACTCCATGTTCAGGAAGAGAGAAAAAATTGCTGCCATAATGACATGGAGAGGTGAGAGGGATGATTCACAGGAATGGAGTCCTAAGGTTTGGATGCAGATGCTCACAGGTGTGTGGGTGTGAAAGAAGGACTCATGAATGTTATCTTGGTTTGTTTCTATTAATCAGTGACAGTGGAAGCAAGATGATCAGCTGAGGTTGAGGAGGAAAGAGGAAACATTAAAGGTTTGATGAGTGAGGACAAGGTACAAAATAGTCAAAGACTGAGCATGTGGATTGACCAGGAAAATGAGAATGAATGCTAGGCACCATGGGGTCCCCACCTGAATTTAGTAATTATAACCTTAGAGTGAGAAAAGTCAAAGTTATCTTTATTTCTCTTTAAAAATGCTAAGTTGTGTGGGTGAAGGCACAAAGAAGATGGCAGTTTAGGTTTAATCAGGCCTTTTATTTTGCCCTAAGAATTTTTTGGACTGAGAAAGAGCTAGTTAAGACTATAAATGTGATATAATCAAATTAACCATGGAATTTCATGTAGGTAAACTAGGGAAATAAATGTATGAGGTGAGTGAGAAGTTCAATGTTCCTTGTGAAATGGAAGAGTAGGTGTTAAAGGGACTGGACTGGAAAGGCTGGAGGTGGTGACCGGAGAATGGGAGAATGGAAATAGTGGCTATGAGGTGGATACACTTACTAGTAATGATAATGTCTAGGGTATGACTTTGTGAGTGAGTGGCTAAGGCAGTGTAGACATTGATGTCATGGGAAGAGCTGAGGTTGATAATTGAAAAAGGAAGGGCATTGGGAAGAACTTGGCTCAGGATTTTGAGGTAATCATCAAGGAACAGCTTGAAGGGAGTTATTGTGAGTCAGGAGCTAAAATATAATAAATTAGAGGAAGAGATGAGCAGGTCAGTTGATAACTGCAGTAAGTGTTGATACAGAGTTGTATTTTGAGACGAGATCCCATACCAAAGGGTTTGAGGAAGAAGCAAAGAAAAATAGTCTGAACACAATGATGAAAATGAAGGGACATGGGGAAGAAAACAGAAGCCATTCAAGAAATCTACATGAGAAGATATAGTGCCTTTAGGGGAGAGCAAGTAGAGGAAGAGAACATGTAGATGGCAGATCAAGGATCTGGGAAATATTGCTAACAAGGAAAAGTGGGTTCCTAAAGATCCTGGTGGAAGGGCTCAGGAATAGGAGAATCCTGAGAGTTGGGGCCCAGAAGGGAGATATGCAGAGTCTTATGAAAGAAGACCTAAGAGACATGGGCTTCTCGTGGTTAAGACATGGAAACAGCGTGAGGTTTATTCAATCACTCAATTTATGGAAATTCCTTTCTTCTCTATTAGTCTTTTGAGAATAGATTTCCAGGTAAGGGCTTAAGTTAGGAGAATCCCATGTGACCTATTAAGGCTTAACATTAGCTTTTTAGTTTATAGTTGGTGCTAGTCAACTTAGAAATATAACATGCATATAATGTGTACCTAACACCTAAATATTTGGAATACAGCTCCTGAAGTGGCATTGCATGGGCAAATAAAATGGTGAAATTTATTAACATCAACTATACAAGTAATAAATAATATATTCCCTTTTCTTTCTTTAATCAGTTTTGTGTGAGATTTTGGTATATGCGGTGAGGAGAGGGATTGACAGTTTGTAAATCAGCATGGATATATTACTTATAGGATTACTTTGGTTTTCAAAAAATGTTTTTCATGTAGACATAGCCTGATATATTTTGATAACAGAAAAACTTAAGAGAAACACCTTTATGGTTTGAGCTGCTGTTAGGAATTCATAGCCAATGACACCTGAAATGGATTTTTGCCCCTCACATACATCACGCCCTGGCTTAACAGAACTGAACTTCTTTTAAATTATGGCATTTTAAACCCAGGAGGATATTAACTGGTTAATAGTTTACTACAGGTATTTTTCTCATTAATATTACTTCTTGCGAGTACCTGATGTGAATGTTATTTTTCTATATTTATAAATTTTAGCAGAGACTTTTCTCAATCTATCACCAAATATGCCCCAAAGGATATGAGAAAGGCAATTTTTAATTAATTTTTTCCAAAAAGTATTTAGTAAACATTTACTTTTGGAAGAACATTGCTATAGGCACTGACAGGCTTTGCCATCATTATTTACTATCCTTGATTTTTAGGACTGAGACTCACCAAAGATGTCAGATGTAGACCATGAAGCAGCTAATCAATGAGGAACAAGTATTCATATTGGTGATATAAGCAGTGAACATGACAGAATCTCAAAGCTGGAAGAAGTTCAGGTTAGGCTGGGTTTACCAGAAAATACTAAAGTGGGACTAGGCAGGAATCGAGCAGATAGACAATAAAGCAAACATCATTCTAGGATATTGAGTTTCAACAAAACGAATTATTTCTAGAGAAGCCTTCATTGAATCCTTGATGCAAAGCTAGACAGTAGTGTATTCCTATAGTATTTTGTATATAACTTAATTGTAGTAGTTATTATATTGATATTTCATTATTTTTGTATATCTGAAACATCTACAAATTATGAGCAACTCTAAGATGAAGATAAGGCTGTATAAAAATTATATTCCAACCCTGTAAGAAAGCTTTTGTTTATTTTTTTAAATAACTGACATCATTTAGAATAACGGAGTTCGTGATAATAAAAAGTGGAATGAAATCACATATATGTGTGTGTGTGTGTGTGTATATATATATATATATACACACACACACACACACATATATATACACACACACACATATGTGTGTGTATACATATATATACACACACACACATATATATATTCCAATACTTGTAAGGCGATTGATCAACTTGAGTGTTTTTGTTTTACTGTATTATTTTAATGTTTAATTATTTAGTTTGAGAGAGAGAGAGAAAGCACGTGCCTGTGCACCAGCCGCAGGGGAGAGACAGAGAAAGAGAGAGAATCCCAGGCAGCCTCTGCACTGTCTGCACAGAGCCTGACATGGGACTCGAACTCACTGGCCCTTAACTGACTGAGCCACCCAGGCACCCCTGTTTTATTGTAATTTTAATTGATAATTTTCGTATATACAAAATTCAAAAGTTACAGAAAAGCATTATAAAGTACATCCCTGTGTTCCACTAGCCACCCATTTCTCTTCTCCAGAGACAAGTATGAGCATTTTCCTGTGTATCCTTCAGAAATATACATATCTGTCCGTCTATACATACACTGCGTGTAATATATCCAAGTATTTATTATTTCCCTCTTTTTAAAATACACAGAATGTTCTGAATTTAGTTTTTTACTTCTAAAATATGCATTTTAATTATTTTCATGTTAATAATTAATGAGCTTCTTGATTTTTCTGTTTAGTTGCAAAGTGTTGCATTCTTTAAATGCATCATATTTTTAACCAGTCCACTGCTCATAGATATTTAGGCTGTTGCCAATCTTTTTCTAATGCAAAAAAACAAAACAAAAAAAAACTAAAATGTATAGATATTTCAGTTTTTACTTGTGCAAGGATAACTCAAGGATAAACTCCTAGAATTAAAAATAATAGGTATGTACACAAATTTAGATATTGCCAAATTGCACATCCACCCTATGAGCCCACCAGTTTCTTTATGCCTTTATTAGTGCATCATGTTACCAAACTTTTGGCTCTTTACTAATCTAATAAGTGAAAATATTTTGTTGCTATTGATATTTTTCTCATATTTTGAGTATGGTTGAATATCATTCCATATGCTTAAGAGACATTTATATTTACTATTTTCTGCAGTGTCTGATCCTGTTTGTTGTAGGATTTTTTTTTTACCTCAATACCCAAGGTTCATTGTCTTGCTGCTTCCTAAAATGAAGAGGTGGACACAGAATAAAATGAGCAGCAGGCAGAAGTTTATTAGAGTACAAGACCAGAAAGTATGAATTGTATGAAAGCTCTCTTTGCAGGGACAGGGCGTTCGAAAATGAATGCCTGTGACTATAGGCAGAGGACTTTGTTTTATAGGGTTTTGGTTGGCCCTCCTTTCCCTCCCCCCTTGTTCCTTCTCAGGTTCTACCCTTATGGGATTGCTAACTCTAGGCACTGGGTTGTCCTGATTGGCTGCATTCATTGTGTGAAGAGTCAGACTATGGTCACACTGTCTCATAAGTAGCATAAGCTTTATGATTTACTTATGTTAGGTATTTTGATTGTCAAATTCCTGAGGGGAGCCTGGGGGGGTGGTAGGTGGTGTCTGGTACGTTCTTAAGAGGAACCTTAAGGGGTGCCTGGGTGGTTCATTCGCTTGAGCGTCCAACTTCGGCTCAGGTCATGATCTTGCGTTCTGTGAGTTCGAGCTCCGTGTTGGGCTCTGTGGTGGCAGCTCAGAGCCTGGAGCCTGCTTCGGATTCTGTGTCTCCTTCTCTCTCTGCCCCTCCCCTGCTCATGCGCTGTCTCTCTCTCTCTCTGTCAAAAATAAATAAACATTAAAAAAATAAACATTAAAAAAAGAAGAAGAAGAAAAGACGAAACTTAAGCCTGAGGGAGTTTATTCCTGGTTAGACCCTCCCAGCATCGTTCTAAAATATGGGTCAGTCCCCACCCAGGGACCTCAGATCCTAACCTTTCCTCTCTGCCTGTTGTCCTACCTTTCCCAATCATAAAACCTTTTGTTTGTTTTTTTTTTTCTATTGGTGCATTTTTTAACTGATATGTAGAATTTTTTTATATGTTTATGTGTAAATTGGCCATTCGTCTGTGATAGGAGTTGCTGGTATTTTTCTCTGTTTTTCATTTGTCTTTGACTTTGCTTGTGGTTATTTTACCATGTATGATATTTTACTTTATGTGTCAGGGCTTTTTTTTTAATTGTCTGATGTATTTTCTTTAAAATAATTCTTAGAATGCACTTCTACACTTTTATTAAAAAATCTGTAATTCCTTCTCATTTCTTTGATCATTTATAATATACCAAACTCCCATTTGTATTTGGATCTTTTGGCAATTATGATTACATTTCAAATCCAGCCATCTTTGTGTGCTTTGTGAAGCAAGAGCTGGACCCTGTCAGGATTTCTCCTTTCTCAGTTAGTCCGATGGTGGATTCTATCCCGAAGGCATGATGCTTTCAGGAGGAAGAGACTTCTCATACTGATTCTGGTGTGCTGTTTTTTGGTGCAGGCAGGAGAGGTTCAGGGGCATGAAGCCACAGCAGGAAGTTAAGTTTTACACCATCCTGCAATTTTTTCAGCTACCAGGCAGGCAATTCCTATGGATCCTCTTGGGCCCAGTCGCACCTCCCAGCGAGTTTCGCAGCCATTCTCTGGATAATTTCCCAGAGACCAGTGCTGCCCTACCCACCTCCTCTGGTAAGTTTAACTGCCATGTGATAAACTGTATCAAATGAACCCAGTCTGCCTGCACCCATGGCAAGTTTCGCAACTATTCACAAGTCCACTCCTTCAGACTAGCTTTAGCCTTTGACTCTGGAAAGTTTCTTTGCCCCTGATAGTCTGGTTATATCTGTGGCAGCCAAGGTCTCTCCAGTCATAGCTAAATCCCATCCTTGGGGAGGGAGTGTGAAATTTCCTCTTAAGTTCTTGATTCCTTTCTTGTTCACTTTCCCTCAGACCGGAAGGTAGTCGGTTTTGGTTATTTGTTTGGTTTGCATTAGCTATTTCATAATCCCTTACTGTCCTCTCTTACCCCTTCTAGTCATTAACCACTTTTCACTAATTGACACTTTTTCGGTAAAATTTCCCTTTTCAAATGATCACTATAGTTTCTTTCTAAGTGAATCCTGACTGGTACATTTCTCTCACTGAATTGTCACTTCCTATTCATTTAGGAATTTCTCCATCCGTGTGCTGGTATGTCTTTTACCCATTAGTCTTTTTTCTCAGGAATTTGCCAGCTAATTTTGCTTGTTTATTTATTTTATAGTTTAAAATAAGCTGACAGTTTTATTGGGATTGTGTTAAATTTATTAATCATAAATATATAGAAATTAAATAAAGTTTGAGTAGAAAAAGCTTACCTGCTCATTAGTTCATGTCTTCCTTTTTATCTATATGAAGTTCTCCTCAAATGGATTTGGCAAACACCTTGATATTTCTAAATATTTTAGCTTTCTTTTTGTTATTATAAGTGAACGCATTTCATCATTAAAACTGTATTTTTTCAAGTTTTTATTTAAATTCCAGTTAGTTAACATACTGTATAATATTAGTTTCAGGTGTAACCATTAAAACTTCAAGTGTTGCATGTACTTTTCATAAACTTTTCATATTAACTTCTCTAACCAAACCTTCAGTCCTCCACCTAGAATGTTTTTCCCTGTAGCATGAGCGTATTTCATTTATGTTGTTAAGCACCAATCCTCTTCTAAGGCAGTCTATAATCACTGTTTCTATTGCTCTATATTTACATTAATCTTCAGCCCACTGGAATCTGCAATTTTATTCATCTCAAAGCAAACCGCTCTCATGAGTTTTAACAACATATAATTTCTAACTGCAGAGTTTTTCAATGCTCATGCTTCTTAGGCTATTTTTTCTTTTGATTCCCTAAAATTGACAATACTATCTTTTTTCTTAAAAAGTGTACTTTCTTCCATTGATGTTAACAACACTCAAAACTCTTTTTTCTTATTCCGTCATTATGAATACTCTTTCTCATTAACTTTTGCTGATTTTTCTTCCTTTATCCATTTACTTCTTACTTTTGTTTCTCAGAGTTCTCCTTAATTCTTCAAGTAATTCTTGGAATCTTCTTAAATGCTTCCTGGTTGATTTTATTAACTCTATTGCTTCAGTAATCACCTGTAGAATTCAATGATGTCCTTGTGTATGCATGTGATACCTCATATTTACTGAATACTCACTATGTGGCAGGCAGATAAACCACTGTGTGCTATGGGGCTTACCTATATTATCTCACTTGAGTCTTAGAAGATACACATAAATTAGGTGTTATTATCTCCATCTCTGATTTTTAGAGAAGGAAACCGTGAACTTCACACAGTTTATTAGAGGTGGAGTTGCAATTCAAATATGGATATGAGGCTCCAGAATCTGACCATATAACTACTTTCCTGTACTGCCTCCTACTGTTCTCCAGAGCTCAATGAACTTTTGTAAATAAATATTTAAGCTCATCAAACTCTATAGAGTCAAGATAGAACATGTGAATGGAATTTTTATTTCACAATTTCTCCACTCCTTCTCATGTGTCTTTCAGGGTGGTTAACAACGTTACTGCTGCCCCTACCAAAGCTGAAAATTGTAGCTCCTCATGATTGCCTTCCCATCCATCTCCACAATTTATATAATGTCCCTTGCCCCAGAACTTCTTTCCCATTTACCTCCACTGTTGCTACTTACAGTTAGACCCCATTTAAAATTTACCAGGACTAAAAAATAAAGATAGATGATAGATAGATGATAGATAGATAGATAGGTAAAATTTACCAGGACTATTTGTTGTCCTTTTTAATGTTTTCCTTATGTATATTTTTTCTCATTTCCAGTCTATTAGCCAAATAATGCACAAGTGTTATTATATCCTTCTCCTGTTATAGATTCCCCTGACCCCACCCAAATACTGTAATAGAACAGAATACATTCTAGATTCGTTTACATTACCAACACACCTATTTAAAATGTCCCTTAAAATGAATTTTACACCTTCCCTTCCATTCACTCTTTTCTATAAACATCATCAAATTTAGAATTTACCCTGAACATGCTATGGATAGTCATACACTCTTGTCCCCTCCACAGTTTGTTCCTTTTGCTTAGAATGACTTTCTCTTTCTTTCATGTTTGGAACTCCAAATGTTATTTTTTTTCTCCAAATCTAGTTTAATCCTTGGTATATAGGATTAAGCTATATATTATATATAAGATATATTATATAAGATATACAGAGATATATAAAAGATATATATATAAGATATATATATAAGAGATATATATAAGATATATATATAAGATATATGATAATTTTTTAAAGTTTATGATGCCCATACAATTTTATTAAACTGCAAAGTTTTTGTATGAAGATAGTTAGACTTGCAATACACTATTACTTGTTAGAAGAGGAAATCTCTGTATTTTATAAAGTTTTAAATACTGAAAAACAGAAAGGGACAAAATTTGCATATCACCCTTCTTTCAAAAGGTTTAATTTTTATTATTTGCTTTCCTCTGCTTATTTTTTGCGTAAAGAGCTTGAGTTATTGATTTTAGATATTTTTGTTTTGTAATGTATGTATTAAATGCTATAAATTTCCATTAAGACAATGATTTTACTTTAGAATTATATTTCATTTTCATTTAATTCAAAAATATATCTTTATTTCCCTTGAGATTTCTTCATGTGCTTGTGTGTTATTTAAAAGTATTTCATTCAATTTCTACATATTTGAGAATTTTCCAACTATGTTTCTCATTTTGATTTCTTTAGTTTTTTTTTTTTAAGTTTATTTATTTATTTTGAAAGAGACAGAGACAGCATGAGTGGGAGAGGGGCAGAGAGAGAGTGAGAGACAGACTCCCAAGCAGGCTCCATGCTGCCAGTAGAGAGCCTGATATGGGGCTCAAACTCATGAACCATGAGATCATGATCTGAGCCAAACCCAAGAGTCAAACGCTGAACTGACAGAGCCACCCACCCAGGCCCAGGGCCATCAAAATCTGATTTTGATTTTTAATTTAATTGTACTTTGGTCTGAAAACATAACTGGTATGGTTTCTATTCTTTAAATTTGTTAAGGTGTGTTATATGGCTCATCAGAAGCTTTATCCTGGTGAATGTCACCTATTAAGTTTGAGAAAAAATACATATTCTACCGTTGTTAAATGAAGTAGTTTAGAAAGTCAATAGATTAAGCTGATTTTTATGCTGTTCATGTCATCTATATTTTAACTGTTAATCCAACTATAACATTGGATTTGTCTACTTCTTTTGGTCATTCTTTCAATTTTTGACTCATTTACTTTGACACATTATTTTTAGATTCATACACATGTAGCATTATTCTTCTTAAGAATTGACTCCTTTATCATTATGTAATTGTCCTTTTGTTCCCTTAATCTTTTTGCTTTGAAGTATGCTTTGTTGGGAATTAATATAATCATTCTAGATTATTTTTAAATTAGAGATAGCATAGTTTATCTTTCTCCATCCCTTTACTTTCTGTTTATATATATATATATATATACATACATATATATATATATACATATATATATATACACATATATATATATATACATGTATATATATATACACATATATGTGTATATATATACATGTATATATATATATATATATATATATATATATATAAAATATTTGGGGCAGCTGAGTGCCTCAGTCCGTTAAGTATCCAACTCTTGATTTCAGCTCAGGTTATGATTTCGCAGTTCATGAGTTTGAGCCCCACATCAGGCTCTGAGCTGACAGTGCAGAGCCTGCTTGAGAGTCTCTCTCTCTTTCTCTCTCTGCCCTTCCCCCACTTTCTCTCTCTCTCTTTGAAAGTAAATAAATATATATTTTTAAAAATTTTATTGAAGTATAGTTGACACATATTGTTACTCTATTTTCAGATATACAAGATAGTGATTCAACAACTCTATGTTATGCTATACCTACCACAAGTACAGCTGCCATCTGTCATCATACAGCTATTACAATACCATTAGCTCTATTCCCTATACTGTACTTTTCATCCCCATGGCTTACACATTCCATAGCTGAGGCCCATACTTCCTGCTTCCCTGCACTCTTTTGCCCAGCCTCTCATCCCACTTCCTTCTGGAAACTACCAGTTTGTCTACTTATGGGTTTGTTACTGCTGTTTTTATTTGTTTGTTTTATTTTTTAGATTCCACATATGTGTGAAATTAAATGGCATTCGTCTCTATCTGATTTATTTCACTTAGGATACTACCCTCTAGATCCATACATGTTATTGCAAATCACAAGATCTCATTCTTTTTTATGGCTGAACAATAGTCTATTATATACATATACATATACATATGTATATAGTCTTTATATATGCATATACACATATGTGTATACATTCTTTATCCATTCATCTATCTATTCATCTATCCATCCATTCATTCTGGCACTTAGAATATACAACAGGGAAAAGGCGGTCTCTTCAAAAATGATGGTGGGAAAACTGGACAGCTATGTGCAACAGAAGGAAACTGGATTACTTTCTTATACCATACACAAAAATAAGCTTAAAATGTATTAAAGATCTAAATGTGAAACCTAAAAGCATAAAACTCTTAGAAGAAAACATTGAACATAGTCTCTTTGACATTGGCTTTGGCAACATTTGTCTAGTTATGTTTCCTTAGGCAAGGGAAACAAAAACAAAAATAAACTATTGGGGCTACACCAAAATAAAAATGTTTTATACAGTGAAAGAAACCATCAACAACAAAAAAAAGGAAACCTACTGAATCAGAGAAGATATTAGCAAACAATACATGCAATAAGGGGTTAATATCCAAAATATATAAAGAACTTATACAACTCAACACCAAAAAATAATCCAAATACTTCAATTAAGAAATGGGAAGAGCACTCAAACAGACATTTTCCCAAAGAACACATAAAAATGGCCAACAGCACATAAAAAGTTGCTCAGTATCACTAATCATCAGGGAAATGCAAATCAAAACCACATCACCTTACACCTGTCAGAATGGCTAGTATTGAAAGGAAGGAAGGAAAGAGGAAGGAAGGAAGGAAGGAGGGCAGGAAGGAAGGAAGGAAAAGAAAGGAAGGAAGAAAGAAAGAAAGAAAGAAAGAAAGAAAGAAAGAAAGAAAGAAAACCAAACAGGTGTTGCTGAAGATGTGGAGAAAAAAAAGGAAACTTCATACACTATTGATAGGAATGTAAATTGGTGCAGCCACTGTAGAAAACGGTATGAGAGTTCCTCAAAAAATTAAAAATAGAAATACCATATGAACTTGTAATCTAATACTGAATATTTACCCTAAGAAAATGAAAGTATAAGTTGAAAAGATATATGCACTATGTTTATTGCAGCATTGTTTACAATAGCCAAGATATGGAAGTAATCCATGACTTTACTTTCAATCTATCTGAGTCATTTTTATTTAAAATACATTTCTTATAAGTAAAATATCATTCAGTCTTCTTTTTTTCTTTAGCCATTCTGACACTCTGTCTTTTAATTTGTGTACTTTGACCATTAACATTAAAATGATTATTGATATAGTTGGATTAATATACACTATATTCATAATTGATTTCCACTTTGCATTTGTTTTTTGTTTCTTGGTTATTAATTTTTTACCTTTTTTTCTGGTTTTAACTGAACACTTTTGACTCCATTTTCTCTCCATTCTTACTATACCAATTATACTTCTTTCTTTAGTTTTTTTTTTTTAAGTGGTGCCCTAGAGTTTGTACTATGCATTTATAACTAATCCAAATCTACCTTCAGTTAATACTATACTGATTCATAATATGCAGGTAACTTACAGCAAAGTATTCCTATTCCCTGTCTATCCTTTATAATATTACTGGCATTTATTGTACTTATTTATATGCTATAATAATCTAATACATTGTTGACATTATCACCTTGAATAAATAGTTATTGATTAGATCATATGGGAATAATAAAAATAAAAATTTCATTTTGCTTTCAGTTATTACTTCTCTGATGCTCTTCTGTTTTTATGTAGATAAGAGTTACTGACTAATATCATTTTCCTTCCTCTCTTAAGAATATCTTTTAATATTTCTTTCAAGGCAGTTGTACTGGCAACAAATTCACTCAATTTTGTTCGTCTAAGAAAGTCTTCTTTCTACTTCACTCTTGAAGGATAATTTAACTGGATACAAAAACTTTAAGTTGGAAGTTCAACAAGTTGGAAGTTCAACAAATGATGCTGGAAAAATCGGACATCCCTACCAAAAAAAAAAAAAATCTAGATACAGACCTTACACTTGACATAGGAACTCCTTGAAAATGGACCCTACACTTAAATGTGAAATGCAAAACTACACAATTTCTAGAAGATAACATAGAAGAAAGGCTAAGTGATCCTGAGTTTCATGATGACCTTTAAAATATAAATAAAACACAATCCATGAAAGAAAAACTGAACAATTGAACTTCATTAAAATGAATAAATTCTGCTCTGTAAAACACTATGTTAAGAGAATGAAAAGAAAAGCCATAGAATGGGAGAAAATACTTGCAAACTACATATCTGATAAAGCAATTGTATGAAAAATATACAAATAAATCTTAAAACTCAACAAAAGAAAACAAACAGCTCAATTTAAAAACTGAGTACATTATCTGAATGAATCTCTCACCAAGGAAGATATACACATGGAACATGAACACAAATGGATGTTCAACATCATTTGTCATTTAGAAGATGTAAATTAAAAGAACAATAAGATATTACTCCATATCTCGTAGAATGGCTAAAAAGATAAAAACTGACAAGACCAATTACTAATGAGAATATGGAACAACATTCATTAATGGTGGGACTGTAAAAGAGCACAGTCACTTTGGCAGTTTCTTACAAACATAAACATAGTCTTACCATGTAATACAGTAATAAAACTTTGTTTTACACCCTCCTACTCATCACAGGTTGTGGGAGGGATCTCTGCCCTAGGAATATAGGAATGACCAAACATATAATGTCCAACATGGCCATGATATTGGCAACAGTTTATTAATTACATATAGTATCTTCCTCAGAAGATACAATATTCCTTGCTGGGCTACATGGGGTTGTTACTGACTGAACTGTGTTCTCCCAAAATTCATATTTGAAGCCCTAACACCTAGAACCTCAGAATGTAGCTGTATATGGAGATAGGTCCTTTAAAACAGTGATTAAGTTAAAATGAAGTTGTTGGAGTGGGTCCTAATCCAATATGACTGATGCCTTTATAAGAAAATTTGGACACATAAAGAAACATCAGGGATGCATATGCACAGGAAAAGACCATGTGAGGACACAGTGAGAAGATAGCCATCTACAAGTCAAAAAGACAGGCTTTCGTAAGAAACCAACCTGCTGGCACTTGATCTTAGACATCCAACCTAGAGAACTATGAGAAAATAAGTATTTGTTGTTTAAGCCATTCATTCAGTGGTACTTTTTATAGCAGTCCTAGCAAACTAATATAGGGGTTATACACTGAAACAGAATGAACCAGCAGAAGCTATGAGTGGCAAGCATTTTGATACCAAGAGTATGATGTGATCTCTTGTTCCCATGGGGTTAGCTTGTTTGAATTATTCTGCAGGCTAGCAGGGAACTGAATCTTGCTACTCATGGATAAACAGGAACTATGACTGCTCCAGGTCAGTTATTTCTCTGGGAGAAAGGACGGTTATTTCTCTGGGAGACCTTACCTGTGGAAACAGGGTGGGGAAGGGAATTTGTGGTTTGTTTATTTGAAACTCTTCCAAGTTTACTAGATGTGAAGGAAATATGTAATACTGAACCTTGATTTTGGCCTTACGAAACATATTTCTATGTATTTATAGAAATCATTTGAAAACCCATGTGCACACAAATACCTGGATGTAAATATTGTAGCACCTTTATTCATAATCACCAAAACTTGAAGCAACTATGATGTACTTCAATAGGTGAATCAATAAAGAAACTGTAGCTCATCAATACAACGAAATACTATTCACTGCCATGAAGCAATGAATTAATCAAATACTTAATCAAATGAATTAATGCAAAGACATGTAAGTATTTTAATGCATATTGGCTAAGTTATAGAAAACAGTTTGAAAGACTTCATGCTATATGTTTTCATTTATATGACATTCTGAAAATGACACAACTGTACAGATGATAAATAGATTAGTGTTTATCCATGTTTGGCAACAGTGGGTGCTGAATAGGTGAGGCATTTGAGATATTTTAAGGTGGTAAACCCTGTATGATACTGTAACTGCCTATACATATCACTATGCATTTGTCAAATCTCATAGAGGTTTAAAGCATGAAGAATGAATTTTAATGTACAAAAATTTAAAAATATATACATATTTAGGAGAATGGGAGGTCCTAGGCTAGAATGAAGAATGTGATAAAATTGTCTAATTAATAAAAAGGAATGAAATGACCTCACTGTGAAGAGTAGGAGAATACATTGCTAATCTATGTAATTTGGAATGGAGTTTGCGAGATTAAACTAAAAATGAACTACACATAAGCATATACTCTTGTTGATTAGATCACTTCCTGTTGATGCACAGATTTCAATGCTGACACCTCTGTACATACACAGTAGAACCAAAAGTAAGTAGATGGAGGATGGTGAGAGATAGGTTTCTTACTGGTGAGTGTTAGGTTACAGATAAGTGAGGGGAAAAGACTAGAATCATCCTTGTAGATATAGATTAGAACTGGAGATATCAATATGAACATATGTTTATCTTAATATAGATGCAGATGGTTACATGCAGAAATATTTATCAGTGTGTGTATGTGTATGGATGAGTATTCAATTCCTTGTTTTGTCAGCTGAGCCTAAAAGCAAGGGCACCCCAGTGGTAATGAACACAGCTAACACCCCAAATGGAGATTTCTTTTTTTTAAATCTTTTTAATGTTTATTTATTTTTAAGAGACAGAGCATGAGTGGGGGAGGGGCAGAGAGACAGGGAGACACAGAATCTGAGGCAGGCTCCAGGTTCTGAGTTGTCAGCACAGAGCCCGATGTGGGCCTTGAACTCAAATACCATGAGAACATGACCTGAGCTGAAGTCAGATGCTTAACAGACTGAGCCACCCAGGCACTTCCAAATGGAGACTTCTAATACCATTCTACAATAAAAGGACTAGAGCTCCTCGGAAAATGGCTGATTCTAGAACTGAGGCAAAAATATAAAAGAAAAAATATCTTCTAGTGACAGAAAGTAGTGATCTCATACACACGCACGCACACACACACACACACACACACACTGATGGTGATATATCAGAGGTCATAGATCAGAGGTCATAGGAGACAACTGGCCAGTCCTGGAACAATTTATGCAACAAAATTAATTATGTGGTATTAGATTATAACCCAAAACAAAATAAATATCCATGAATCCAAAATGATATAAATAAATTATTGAATAAATAAATATATGTGGGAAATCGGACAAATCTGCCTGCAGAATTATAAATAATATATGTAAATACTCTGTCTTCAAAGAGCTGGATCATAACTTCCATTCCTTAAATATGAGCTGTATAAAAACTTCCTTCCAAAAACTACAAAATTGTAAGACAGTGGGAGGGGGGAGGAGTCAAGGAGAAGAGGACATAGACTAACTTCACACTGGAGAAATCTGGCAAATACTGCCTCCACAAGTGATCAAGGTAACAGCAAGAGTTGTAAATCATGGTGATAATACATAACCTTGGTATTTTGAGCTATCTCAAATTGAGATATAATATTTTGAGACATTGTACTTCATTGTACCTCAGTCCAATCGTGAGAAAAACACCAGAAAAATATTAACTGATAGATGTTCTCTAAAATACCTGACCAGTACTCTTCGAAACTGCTAAAGTCATCAAAAACAAGGAAAATCTGAGGAACTGTCACAGACAAGAGGAGCATAAGGAAGTGTGCTGACTAAATGTCATACCCTGGAAGGAACATGGAACAGTAAAAAGGCATTAGTTAATGACTAAAGAAATATGAATAAAGTATACATATCAGTTAATAATAATGCATCAATATTTTCCATTAATTTTGAGAAATGTTCCATACTGGTATGACATATTAATAAAATGGGAAATTTGGTGTGGAGCATCTCCTCACTCTGTATATTATCCTTGCCATTTTTTTGTTAATTTTGAGCTATCCTAAAATAAATAATTCATTTATTCTACTCCTGAAAGCAATATTATACTCTATGGTAACTATATAGAATTTAAATAAAAATTTGAAAAAAATGCAATCAAAGGGCAGAAGGAAAACAAAGACAAAAACAAACAAACAAACAAACACAAGACAATAACCTTATATATACTACTTTCTTGTTCTGTTAATACTTTTCACTTAGTAGTTCTTCATAATATTTTTCCATAATGGTATTCTCCTTCAACATCACCTCTGTGTTGTATATGAACATATGTTAAAATCATACATAAATCCCTACTATCCAAAGCAGTCTACATATTCAGTGAAATTCCTGTCAAAATCCCAATGGCATTTTTTGCAGAAATAGAAAAATTAATCCTAAAATTCATATAGAATCTCAAAGGATAGTGAATAACCAACACAATTTTTAAAAAGAAGCACAAACTTGGAGATTTCACACTTCCTGATTTCAAAATATATTACAAAGCTACAGTAATCAAAACAGTGTGCTGGCATAGACAGTCAAACAGATCAATGGACTAGACTAGAGCAGTTGGAAATAAACCATAGCATATATAGTCAAATGGTCACCAAGTGTCTATAAGGGTAGCAAAATCAATAAATGGGAAAAGAAAAGTCACTTTAACAAATAGTGTTGGGAAAATTAAATATCCACATGCAAAAGAATGTAGTTGGGTCCTTGTCTTACACCATATACAAAGAATAACTCAAAATTGATTAATGACCTAAATGTAAGACCTAAAACTGTAAAAGTCCTATGAGAAAATATAGGGGAAAAGCTTCATGACATTGGGTTTGGAAATGATTCTTGGCTATGACACCAAATGCACAGGCAACAAAAGCAAAATTAGACATATGTGAAAAAAAAATGGAAGAAAATATTTTCAAATGTGTATTATATATCTGAAAAGTACTACCATCCAGAATATATAAAGAACTTCTCCATTTAACAACAAAAAATAAAATAACTTGATTAAAAAATAGGCAAGGGACTTGAATGTACACCTCTCTAAAGATGATGTGCAAATGTGCAACAATCATATGAAAAAATTATCAATATTACAAGTGATTTGGGAAATTAAAATCAAAACCACAATGAAATATCACTTCACAATGATTAGTAGACAATTTTCAAAAAATAAAAAAGAAAGAAAGAAAAATAAAAGAAAAAAAGGAAAAAAAAATGAAAGTAACAAGTGTTGGCAAGGATGTAGAGAAATTGGAATTCTTGTGTACTATTGGTACTACTGCAAAATGGTGCAACTACTATGGAAAATAGTATGGAGGTTCTTCAAAAATATTGAAAGTAGAACTACCATATGATCCAACAATTCCATGTGTCTGTATATATTCAAAAAAATTAAAAACAGGGTCTCAAAAGGATATGTGCACACCTATGTTGATAGCAGCACCATTAACAATAGCTGAGATGTGAAAACAATTCAAATGTCTATGGGCAAAGGAATGAATAAACAAATTGTGAATGGAATAATATTCAGCCTTAAAAAGAAGAAAAAAACATTCTGGTATATATTACAACATAGATAAATGCTGAAGACAATACACTAAGTAAAATAAGCCAAGCAGGAAACAATTCCATTTACATGAGGTACCTACATAAATTGATAGAAACAGAACAGGATGGTGGTGACCAGAGGCTGGGAGGAGAGGTTAAGGGGGGATTGTTGTTTAATGGGTATGGAGTTTCATATTTTCAAGATGAAAAAGTTCTGTAGATCTTTTTCACTATAATGTGAATATACTTGACACTATTGAAATGTACACTTAAAAAGAGCTAAGATAGTAAATTTCATGTTATGTGATTTTTACAACAATAAAAAAGAAAAACATATACCATACACAGAATGTTATAAGATTCATATTTCTGCTTCCTCTCCCTGAAGAAATGGAGAAAACATGAGAATCATTGATCCAAAACACAATTTTAATAGCTAATTCATAATAGATACATGCATGTTACTTAATGCACTTACCTGTAACTTGATTTTTAAACTATTTGTGTTTTTCCTTTTGTAAATTTTCATTGTTTGTTATAAATTATTCATTTGTGAACATGGTGGTAGGTTAGACACCTCTCTAAACATATACATAAATGTGTAAATTTATTTGTAAATTTATTTGGTAACTAAAATATGCTTAAGACATATCATTTCCCACAGCCATATTATCATTTATTCTATAGTCACTAGTGATAGCATTAGCTAGTGAAAAGTTATGTTTTACATTAGCACAGTCATTATTTTCAAAACTCCATAATATAGTATGCAGACATTTAAGCTGTTGCTTATATTTTAGGATATGACTTGTTCTTTAAGTTTTACATTATTTTCCCATATTTGAGAATTTTTTAAAATTACTAAAGAGGAAGAAGAAAACTGAAAGTATGTATTGAAACTACTGTAACAGACCATTCACTCTTTTTACCATTGACATTTTAGAAAAGTGACATCGATATACTGAAGCAAACACATACTCTACATTCTTCATATATTTATGTTATGATAAAGAAAGTTAATCTTTGAAAATAGATCAATTACTCCTTCGAATATAATGTAAATGTTGAATTCATTTTGGACATTAGTTCACTTTCTTTTAGTTGCATTTAGTGAATCTCCTCAATTCTTTAATTATGTTTTAATAATCAGTTGTAACCATTTCACATCTTATTCATTGAATATGACAAGGTTAACTTATGACACGGTTCACTAAATTTTTTAAGAGATTTCAACATTTTTCACTGAAATCTTTACTTGCAATCAGAAAAGTTGACTTTGGATTAATACTTGCTATAAAATGTTGTAGATAAGTAGGATATTTTCATAATTTTTAAGATAGTAGTGCTATGAAAAACTTCTTAGGGTCATATTTTCATAAGTCTGAAAATGTACTCAGCTATGATTGAATATACATGGAAAATGCATAACATTTTAATTTTGAAATGTTGGGGAGTATCACTAAAGCCTTTATTGCCAAATCGGAAGTTGTTTTATATTAAAAACTATAAATATATTAAAAACACCAAGAGAAAACAAATCCAAAAAATAAACACAAAACGAAAAACACTGAGAGAATCGTGTTTGTGAGTGTACTTCATTGTAGAAAAGAATATCAAGAAATAAGGACTATTATTTTATTTTATTTTATTTATTTTTGTTAGTAATTAACCTTGTGTTCTACAGATCTAGATTCTCAATGGCCAGTTCATTTTGAGTCAATTTCTTTGTTTCTAAAAGTCATGTTAATTGTATCTTCATAATATGTAATTTCATTATGTTGCTTATGTCTATGTGTTTGAATGTATGTGTATGTATACTTGAATATGTCAGGGATGGGAAAAGACTCAAAGTGGTCACTAGCTTGAGCCTAAGTTCTGTTTCACACTAGCATTTAAAAATTGGGGGAAAACAGAAGTTTATTAAGTAAACAAGCCTGTACAACAGTTTGCCAACCTTAATGCTATTGACATTGTGAGGTGGTTCCTTCTCTGTTGTGGAGGCTGTTTGCATTTTTAAATGTTCAGTAGGGTTCCTGAACCTACCCACTAGAAAGTAGTAGCACCCCTCTCCCAGCCGTGGCAACCAAAAATGTTTTTAGTTTCAAATGTCTCCTCGTAGACAAAAATCACAAATCCATAGCATTCAGGGAAGGAAGATAACTTGTCCAGCATGCTCATATTTTGTGCTCATATTTGCTCATCAGTTCAGTCTCCCTTAGACTTTTCTGATAATAAAAGCTGAAAAAGGCTGCTAGCTAAAATATTTTCCAGAATGCAAATATTACTGCTGTGAAACCTAGGTGAAAATATGGAAATTCTGTATTATTGCAGAGAGCACAGTGAGGTTTTGAACTTTAGGACTTTGGAAATCAAAAGTTTATCACCAGTGGCCCCAGTAAGAAAAAGTGAAAGCAGATGCATATAGTGACCCCTGAAGAAAGGTAAAGGTGCCCAGGTAAAGTCACTTGTGCCTCGGCACTGGTGACAATCCATTAAACGTCACTGGAAGACATGCTTTGTGGCATTTTAAACCACACATCCCTATAGAATATATAGAATGAGAAAAGAAGAGAATAGGCAACGTTATAGAGTCTTTAGTATGGCAAATTCAATGCTGTTAACCACCACTCTAGTAGAGTTTTTATCAGAAAAGTCTAGAGGAGACTGTACTGAAGCATAAATAGAAGCTGAGTAGCTTCTCAGCTTGCCTCAGTTTGTTTCCACACGTGATGCTATCTTGGTCCTCTGAGAGATGCTCACCCTCCTTTGTCTCATCCAGCTCCCTTCATCATTGGTTCACTTCCCCTCCTTTCTCAGCCAGCCCCACTTTGAGCACATAAACATCTCAGGCAAGTACAGAATGGCATCTCTCCAAAGAAATGAATGTTTTGTTATTAAATCCCCGGTCATTGATTTAGTGGATACCATTTATAACAAAAAATGTTTCATCAAAAGTTTATGGTAAACACTGGAGAACCCTTAGTAAAATAACCTGAAAAGAGAGCTAAAACTAACAATCTATAACTGATTTGTTTCTAAATCTTGGACATGTTATGCTTCTTATTCTGTAGCCGAACAAAATAGATAGGAAAATTAATTATTTTCCACTTTCTGATTGGTAATTATCAGGGTTTTTTCTTCCTTTAGAGAAAAATATCTCAAATGGAATATGATACTATATTAAAACACTTTACACTGAAAGGAACATTCCAAATGGCCCTTCTAAAAATTTTAGTTTTTGTATTACCTCAGACTTTAAAACAGGGTAGTGAAACTCAAGAAACTGTTAAGTAACAGCTTGAAAATTCACAGGAGAAAGATAAAATAAAATAATGAAAATACATTTGAATTGATCTCAAATCCTGAATTGAACTGGCACCTATACTACCTCTAAAGTAGTTTCAGTGTGTTTACTGAGTGAGCCAGAGGCTTCTCTTGATCTAGAGCTAAAGCAGGAATAGAAAAATAACAAAACAAAAGAACCTTCTGACAAGTCTCTCTTAATCTTAACTATGCTGATCCCAAAATACTAGTATTCACCCCAGTTTTAATTATTCATTGTGTATTAATGATTCTTATTAAAGACAAATAAAAATAAAAAATGATTGAACCAGACTTTTTTCCCAAAGGGAAAATATCTTAAATTCTATCCTAATGTGAAACACGTTATGTTTAGAATTTTAATTTTGCAAGGGAACAAATCTTTTTTTAAATTTTATTTCCCAGACAATGCTGGAATCCATTCTACTATGTATTGATCAAATATTTATTGAATCTACAATTTAGTAGATCTAGTAACAGAGGATTCTGTTGTACTTTCAGTGGAGCAAACCCTTCTTTCCTGACCTTCTTAAAAGGTTTTGTCAAATTTTTAATTGAAGTGTAGTTGACATATAATATTAAATTAGTTTAGGTGTACAACAGCGATTGAACAATTACATATGTTATAAAATGCTCAGCACGATAAAGGTATTACAATATGATTGACTATATTCCCTATGCTGTACTTTCTGTCCCCGTGATATATTTATTTTATAAATGGAAAGTTTTACTTCTTAATCCCTTCACCCATTTTGTCTATCTCCCTCCCTTCCCTTTTGGCAGCCACCTAACTGTCTATCAATGGGTGAATGGATAAATAAGATGAAGTGTATACACAATGGAATATTAGTCAGCCATAAAAAGAATGATATCTTGCCGTTTGCAATGACATATATGGACCTAAAGTGTATTATGATAAATGAAATAAGCCAGACCAGAGAAAGACAAATACCATATGATTTCATTTACATGTGGAATCTAAAAAACAAAACAAAGGAACAATCTTCTTTCCTGACTTTATCATTCTGTGGCTTGAATTACAATCTCATAATCTCTGAAGCAAAAGAGTAAATCTTGTGTGTGTATGTGTGTGTGCGTGTGTGTATCTATTAAACATTTTAAGAAATAAATTATGCCATCTCACACCCCCTTCATTTATTTTTGTCTCCTTAAATGTAAACATGCCTTAAATTTTATTTCCCTATATTTGTGTAAAGTTTGTACATTCTTGATCAACTTTTTCCATATGCCCCAGTGTTGTCAATCTCCAAATTTACAATATTTAAAATTTACAATATTAAAAGTCAAATGGCATAGCCCAACCACAGAAAATTACCTTATGCAATCCAGACACTTCCTTTCTTCCTTCCTTCCTTTTCTTTCTTTTTCTTTTCTTTTCTTTTCTTTTCTTTTCTTTTCTTTTCTTTTTTTTCTTTCTTTTCTTTTCTTTTTTTCTTTTCTTTCTTCTTTCTTTTTATTTAAATTCAAGTTAGTTAACATACACTATAATCGTGGTTTCAGGAGTAGAACCCAGGGATTCATCTCTTACATATGATGCCCAGTGCTTATCCCAAAAAGTGCTCTCCTTAATGCCCATCACCCATTCCCCTACCCACATCCCCTCCAGCAACCCTCAGTTTGTTCTCTGTATTTAAGAGTCTTTTATGGTTTGCCTCCCTCTCTGGCTTTACTTCTTATTTATTTATTTATTTATTTATTTAAAAGATAGAAAGAGAGAGAGAGAGTGCTGGGAAGAGGGGAAAACGGAGAAGGAGAGAAAATGTGCTGACAGCACAGAGCCCAACATGAAGCTCTGTCCCATGAACTGGGAGATCATGACTTGAGTCAAAATCAAGAGTTGGACGCTTAACCGACTGAGCCATCCAGTTCCCCCTAGACACTTTACTTCTATACTTGAGACTGCATCTACAATTTTAAACATTATATCATAATATAGCCATATATACTATTTTTGGAAACAAAGCCCAAGCATTTCATCACGTTAGCTATTTTTAGAAATGTTCTTCCTCATCCTTCTTTTTTCTTCTGTATTTATTCAATAGCTATGTATTAAGATCCCAGTATTAGTCAATATTATTCTAGAAAAGGATGAAACATCACTGTCCTTTTCCAGGAGTTATGGTAAAGAGGGAAGATTAGAAACCAAACTATAATGAAATAAGAAAAAAATACTATAATTAAGGAATGGGCAAAGTTCAACAGTATCATGAGAAGATGAGGCATCTGGTGTGTCTATAGTGGGGAGTAGAGCTAGAAAGACTGGGAAAATTGAAGTTTATTGCATGCATCAGTTAAACTCTGACGCAGGGCTTAAGGTGTGTAATGACTATGTGGATGAAGAGGAGAGGGCAGAGGCATTATTGATAGGATGGAGAGAATTTGGTGGGACCTAATTTTTGTGGAAGATAAAGAAGACATAAGAAGTAATGATTTTTGCAAATCACTGGCCAACAAAGTAGTAAAAGAGTGAAAAGGGGACAAAAAGTGATGCTCAGGAAAACATTTTGATACATGGTGTCATAGAGGGAAGCAAGACCACTTAAGGAGACACAGGAGATATATCTTTAGTATTGAGGACTCTTGTTGCAAGTGAACAGGGCTGTGTTTATGTGGTTTAGGAGGACAGGTTCCACAAATGAGTCCCAGGGAAGCTGAGGAGTAGTGTAGCTTAGGATACAGCCTGTTCTGTAAACATCATCAGACTCTCCTTATCTCTTCACCACTTCAGATGCCAGCTTTGTTTTTAGTTTTTTGTTTTGTTTTTTTAATTTTTCTTTTAGGATGGCATTTCCCTGAGTCATTGAACCAAATTATCCACTTTGGGAAGCGTTTTCTACTACAAAATCCCCAAGAATCTATTCTGTTTGACTTCACTCAAGTCACATGTTCATTCCCCCACCAAAGTAACCAGCCATAGGAGGGAGGGGCACTACAAATGACCCAACCTGGTTTGGATGCTTAAATTTTGACCAATCTCTGTAACATGAGGTTGGGATTTCTTTCATAGATTTCAGCTTCCATTCCATTGGCATGACTAAAATGGGGATATTATAAATCTCTGAAACATGAGAAAACTATTTCTCAGAAAAGTGTTATGTGCTACACAGGCAAATGTATATATGTTCATGGCATAAACAAAATTCAGGTGGGCTTATGGAAAGTGCTAGTGAAGGCTTTCTTGGGCAGAACACACATCTGCACTTGGTTCCAGTGGTGAAGTCCAGGTTAAACAGGCAGGGGAATAAAGGGAATCAGTGAGCTGAATTTGGTTTATGAAGAAAAACATCAAGTGATATGTCTGGTGTCCTGGGAGTGTAAGAAGTTCAGAAATGTCAAATTTAGGTGAATGTAATAAAAGCTGTGGCTGGAATTGAAAATGAGTCATCTTACGAAGGATCTTGTACCCTACATTAAAGATACTGATTTTACACTATAAGTAGTTGGCCTTAAACAATTTTGATCATTCACCTCTATATATAAAAATGTTCATGCACAAACCACCATCATAAATATATGTATTATTTACAAAGGAAATATATGTATTGTTTTACTACCATAGTATATAATACAACATAAAATAAATAGAAAAATATAATGAAATAAAGATGAATTAAATATTTGAAATAATTAGTTTACTTTTAAATATTATTATTAAATAATGTTTTTTACAGTCTTGCTAATCTTGATGGCTGTGTTATTACCTTTTATTTCAAGGCACAATAATACTTAGGTAACACCCATCTTTAGGAATAAAGGATATAAAACCATGTTTCATATAGCCTTTTTAATAATTTCACATTTTTCTGACCAAAATCTTACTGATAAGATTAGGCTTAAAAAGAGATTTATCACACACAGGCAAAATATCATTATGGCAATTTTTTTATTGTTTGGTAATTCTTACACTGTATTGTTTTTCTAATTGTTTCTTTGTCAGAAATTGTAGCAATTTCTTGTCTATTTAGTTATGGTAGCCTTAGTCAAAACTAAATGTGATCAATAAAAAAAAATAGACCTAGTTTACGTAATCTAAACTATAACGCAATGAACTGAAAGTAATTAAATATGAAAACAACACAATTAAACATTTTTTGGAGATCTTACCATAGCCTTAGCTTATTCCATATAATCTATGTAACTTGATTGTCTGATATATGGACCAAGAAAGCATGCTGCTGTCAATTGTAGATATTGAATATCATTAATGAGGAATCTCTTTATTAGTTATACATATACATTGTTTTCACAACCTAATAAATCATCTTGGGCATTATTATGGACTAAATGTTTATGTCTCCCTCAAACTCATATGTTGGAATCCTAACCACCAATGTGATGGTATTAGGAGGTTGGCTCTTGGAAAGCAACTAGGTCATGATGGTAGAACCTTCATGAATGGGAGTAGTGCCCTTATAAAAATGACCCCAGAGAGTTTTCTTGTCCGTTTCACCATATGAGGACACAGCTAGAAGACAGACCAGACAGTGAGCCCTCACTTTGCTGGTACCTTGAACTTTGACTTCTCAGCCTCCAGAGTTGTGTGAAATAACTATTTGTTTTTTAAGCCACCCAGCTTTGTTTTGTCACAGCAGACCGAATTGGACTAGTAGAGGAATGTATCCAAATGTTATATAGATAAAAGGCATAGTTAAACTTTTGTTTCAGAAAAATGTTTCTGGTTATAGTATGAAGAATTTTGAGACTGGAGAGACTATTTCATATGGAAAATAGTGAGGACATGAGTGAGGTCAGTAACTGAAAGGATTGAGACATAAAATGGAATGTTGAAGATATTAAAGACATGGTCTGGCCAGATTTGGCTACTGGTTAGATGTCAGGCTGAGGAAAAGGAAGATGTCTAGGATGGCTTCTAGGAAAATCACTAGGTCAAATATATAATGATAGTGGCATTCACTGAGAGGAAAAACAGAAAAAGGAGATGGAATCTTAATAAAGTTAATAGGGTTTCCAGTCTGACACGTAAGGAGTGTAGATGTTGCTACTCTGTTTTAACAAGTAAAAAAGTCTGAACAAACTGAAAAATCAAAACTCCTTCTTGGATATGTCAAACAAGTGAGGTCACCAAGCAAACTGCTGCTTCAGAAATTGGAGAGACAGACAGGTATATATAAAGAATCACAACTTCCATAGAATTCAGTGCAGGGTAGGAAGACCTAACATGTAATTCAGGATTTTCTGGGAGGCTCACTGTGGACAAGTCTGACTTAAAAACTCCAGAGGGCCCAGTCATAAAAGGGTACCCAAACATTTGTGAGCTTTAGCTCTAAGATATCTACCAGGTTCTCAGAGTGACTATCAGAGAAAAATCCCTTTAGGCCTCCGGAAAGAGGAGGGGAAAAGTAACTAAAACTGGTTTGTGAGCGTGATTCACTCCTGAAACATGCTTGTAATCCAAAGCACTCGTATATCAAAATGAATTTCAAGAACCATTGGCTCAGTGGTGATCATGTGATGTTCGGCATCATGTACTACTATTGAAAGACATCACTCATTTATTTAGTTAAAATTTATTAACAATGTTTGCTCATCTTGAGAAACACTTATAGAACAAGTTACTCGCAATCCAAGATTTTACTATTTTGATATGTGCCAGAGCATTCTGTTTTCTTAACATGACCTGACCTCAGGAGAAACTCCAACCCTAATCTTCTGGAATTTTATCAGAGACTAAGTTAACCTCATGGAAGAGAAATACTCAACTCTAGCCCCTCTAGTGTCCCTGTCCTAGTCTTTCTCTCTCTCTCAAAAATAAATAAAACATTACAACTGGGAAGCACTGGTGAAGTTCGCTGTCCATTGTACAGGCTCAACAAAAGACTGAGCTCTATTCCTAAAAACTAGAGAACACTTCTCCTCTCCTAGGCTTCACCATCATATTACTAAAGGCCTATTTATAATAGTTTATTTTACTCGATATAGCATATTCAGATTTTGACAAAAAAAATTACAAGGCATACTAAAAGGCAAAAAATACAGTGGAAGAGGGGCACCTGGGCTCAGTCAGTTAAGCTCCGACTTCAGCTTAAGTCATGATCTCATGGCTCCTGGGTTCAAGCCCCATGTTAGGCTCTGTGCTGACAGTTCAGAGTCTGGAGCTTGCTTTGGATTACATGTCTCCCTTCTCTCTGCCCCTCCCCCACTTGCACTCTGTCTCTCTCTCTCAAAAATAAATAATCATTAAATATTTTTTTAAATTAAAAAAAATACAGTGGAAGAGAATGAAGAAGCATTAGAACCAGAATCAGATATGGCTGGGATGTTGGAATTATCAGGCTAAGAATTTAAAACAATCATGATTAATATGTTAAGGGCTGTAACAGAAAAATAGTAGGCAACATGCAAAAGATGGGAAATGTAATGGAAATATAATGGCAATTCTAAGAAAGAATAAAAATAATACTAGATATCAAAAGTACTGTAACTGATATAAAAATGCCATTGATGGGCTCATTAATAAATATATCAGTTTGGGGTTTGTTCAATTTAAGGTGCTTGTACATGAAGGGGTGAAGAAATTTAGTTGTCACAGGTGTAGCTCAGAGGTTCAAATTGGAAAATGAATGTAGAAGTTATCTACACACAAATAGTGATTGGAAAAATAGGCTGAGATTTAAATGCATAGGAAAATTATTAGAACAATGGTTCATAACTCTTATTGATTCACATTCTGATTTTAAAATTTTGAATGTCCTCTTCAGGAATAGATATAGACATAGATGATATAAATATAGGTGATATATATATATATAGACATAGTTATAGATGATATAGATATAGATAGATGATAGATACAGATATAGATATATAGATGATATAGATATAGATATAGATATAGATTATAGATATAGATAGATATAGATATAGATATATACATAATATTAAATGTATAGCTTCAGTTTTATTGGCTCCTTAAAGCCCATTTCAGGATCACAGCTTAAATGCCTCTGGGGCACCCGCATGGTTCACAGTTAAGTGGCCTACTCTTGATCTCAGCTCAAGTCATGATCAAGGTGTGAGCTAACAGTGCAGAGCCTGCTTGCGATCCTCTCTCTCCCTCTCTCTCTCTGACCCTCTCTTGCTCCTTCTCTTTCTCTGTCTCTCAAAACAAATAAATACACTTTAAAATAAAATATTAGAGAAGCAGAAGGGCATTATATCATAATCAAGGGGTCTACAGACCAAGAAGACCTAACCATTGTAAACATTTATGCACCAAATGTGGCAGCACCCAAATATATACATCAATTAATCACAAACATAAAGAAACTCATCGATAATAATACCATAATAGTAGGAGACTTCAACACCCTTCTCACAGCAATGGACAGATCATCTAACCAAAAAATCAACAAGGAAACAATGGCTTTGAATGACACATTGGACAAGATAGACTTAACAGATATATTCAGAACATTTCATCCTAAAGCAGCAGAATATACATTCTTCTCCAGTGCACATGGAACATTCTCCAGAATAGACCATATACTGGGATACAAATCAGCCCTAAGTAAGTACAAAAAGATCGAGATCATACCGTGCATATTTTCAGACCACAATGCTATGAAACTCGAAATCAACCACAAGAAAAAACTTGGAAAGGTAACAAATACTTGGACACTAAAGAACATCCTACTAAAGAATGAATAGAGTAACCAAGCAGTTAAAGAGTAAATTAAAAAGTATATGGAAGTCAATGAAAATGATAGCACCACAAGCCAAAACCTCTGGGGTGCAGCAAAGGTGGTCATAAGAGGAAAGTATATAGCAATCCAGGCCTTCCTAAAGAAGGAAGAAAGATCTCAGATACACAACCTAACCTTACGCCTTAAGGAGCTGGAAACGGGACAGCAAATAAAACCCCAAACCAGCAGAAGACAGGAAATAATAAAGATTAGAGCAGAAATTAATGCTATCGAAACCAAAAATCCAGTAGAACAGATCAATGAAACCAGAAGCTGGTTTTTTGAAAGAATTAACAAAATTGATAAACCACTAGCCAGTTTGATCAAGAAGAAAAAGGAAAGGACGCAAATAAGGAAAATCAAGAATGAAAGAGGAGAGATCACAACCAATACAAGAGAAATAAAAACAATAATAAGAGAATATTATGAGCAATTATATGCCAATAAAATGGGCAATCTGGAAGAAATGGACAAATTCCTAGATACATATACACTACCAAAACTGAAACAGGAAGAAAAAGAGAATTTGAACAGACCCATAACCAGGAAGGAAATCGAAGTAGTAATCAAAAATCTCCCAAAAAAACAAGAGTCCAGGGCCAGATGGTTTTCCAGGGGAATTCTACCAAACATTTAAGGAAGAGTTAACACCTATTCTCCTGAAATTGTTCCAAAAAATAGAAATGGAAGGAAAATTTCCAAACTCTTTCTATGAAACCAGCATTACCCTGATTCCAAAACCAGACAGAGACTCCACTAAAAAGAAGAACTATAGACCAAGTTTCCTGATGAACATGGATGCAAAAATCCTCAACAAGATATTAGCCAACTGGATCCAACAATACATTAAAAAAATTATTCACCACAACCAAGTAGGATTTATATCTGGGGTGCAGGGCTGGTTCAATATCTGCAAAACAATTAACATGATTCATCACATCAATAAAAGAAAGGACAAGAACCATATGATCCTCTCAATAGATGCAGAGAAAGCATTCAACAAAATACAGTATCCTTTCTTGATAAAAACCGTCAAGAAGGTAGGGACAGAAGGAGCATACCTCAAGATCATAAAAGCCATATATGAACGACCCAATGCTAATATCGTCCTCAATGGGGGAAAACTGAGAGCTTACCCTCTAAGGTCAGGAACAAGACAAGGATGTCCACTCACCACTGGTATTCAACATAGTATTGGAAGTCTTAGCCTCTGCAATCAGACAACACAAAGAAATAAAATGCATCTAAATCAGCCAGGAGGAGGTCAAACTTTCACTCTTCGCAGAATACATAATACTCTATATGGAAAACCCAGAAGATTCCACCAAAAAACTGTTAGAACTGATTCATGAATTCAGCAAAGTTTCAGGATATAAAATCAATGCACAGAAATCGGTTGCATTCCTATACACCAACAATGAAGCAACAGAAAGAGAAATCAGGGAATCAATCCCATTTACAGTTGCACCAAAAACCATAAAATACCTAGGAATCAATCTAACCAAAGAGGTGAAAAATCTATACACTGAAAACTATAGAAAGCTTATGAAGGAGATTGAAGAAGACACAAAAAAGTGGAAAAATATACCATGCTCCTGGATAGGAAGAACAGATATTGTTAGACTGTTGATACTACCCAAAGCAATCTACATATTCGACATGATCCCTATCAAAGTAACACCAGCATTCTTAACAGAGCTAGAACAAATAATCCTAAAATTTGTATGCAACCAGAAAAGACCCTGAATAGCCAAAGCAATCTTGAAAAAGAAAACCAAAGCAGGAGGCATCACAATCCCAGACTTCAAGCTATATTACAAAGCTGTAATCATCAAGACAGTATGGTACTGGCACAAGAACAGACACTCAATGGAAAAGAATACAGAACCCAGAAATGGACCCACAAACGTATGGCCAACTAATCTTTGACAAAGCAGGAAAGAATATCCAATGGTATAAAGACAGTCTCTTCAACAAGTGGTGCTGGGAAAACTGGACAGCGACATGCAGAAGAATGAACCTGGACCCCTTTCTTGCACCATACACAAAAATAAACTCAAAGTGGATAAAAGACCTCAATGTAAGACAGGAAGCCATCAAAATCCTCGAGGAGAAAGCAGGCAAAAACTTCTTTGATCTTGGCCACAGCAACTTCTTACTCAACATGTTTCCAGAGGCAAGGGAAACAAAAGCAAAAATGAACTCCTGGGACCTCATCAAAATAAAAAGCTTCTGCACAGTGAAGGAAACTATCAGCAAAACTAAAAGGCAACTGACAGAATGGGAGAAGGTATTTGAAAATGATTACATATCAGATAAAGGGTTACTTTGCAAAATCTATAAAGAACGTATCAAACTCAACACCCAAAAACCAAATAATCCAGTGAAGAAATGGGCAAAAAACATGAATAGACACTTCTCCAAAGAAGACATCCAGATGGCCAAACGACACATGAAAAAATGCTCATCACTCTTCATCAGGGAAATACAAATCAAAACCACCATGAGATACCACATTACACCTGTCAGAATGGCTAACATGAACAACTCAGGCAACAACAGATGTTGGCGAGGATGCGGACAAAGAGGATCTCTTTTGCATTGTTGGTGGGAATGCAAGCTGGTGCAGCCACTCTGGAAAACAGTATGGAGGTTTCTCAAAAAACTAAAAATAGAACTACCCTATGACCCAGCAATTGCACTACTAGGCATTTATCCACGGGATACAAGTGTGCTGTTTTGAAGGGACACATGCACCCCCATGTTTATAGCCGCACTGTCAACAATAGCCAAAGTGTAGAAAGATCCCAAATGTCCATCGATGGATGAATGGATAAAGGAGAGGTGCTATATATATACAATGCAGTATTACTCGGCAATCAAAAAGAATGAAATCTTGCCATTTGCAACTATGTGGATGGAACTGGCAGGTATTATGCTAAGTGAAATTAGTCAGTCTTAGAAAGACAAAAATCATATGACTTCATTCATATGAGGACTTTAAGAGACAAAACAGATGAACATAAGGGAAGGGAAACAAAAATAATATAAAAATAGGGAGGAGGACAAAACAAAAGAGACCTCTAAATATGGAGAGCAAACTGAGGGTTGCTGGAGGGATTGTGGGAGGGGGGATGGGCTAAATGGGTAAGGGGTATTAAGGAATCTACTGAAATCATTGCTTCACTATATACTAACTAATTTGGATGCAAATTTTAAAAAATAAAAAATAAAGTTAAATTAAAAATAAAATAAAATAAAATAAAATATTAAACATCTCTGATTTACAGCAAAAAGGCTTGAGTTCAGATTCTTGAAGAACATATGACGTTTTAATACAGTTTTGATGAACTTCATCGTTTAAGAAAAGGAGGTGCTGGGGTGCCTTGGTGGCTCTGCTGGTTAATCGTCCAACTCTTGATTTCAGTTCAGGTCCTGGTCTCATGTTCATGGGATCGAGCCTCACTGACAGCTGTCTTTGCTGACAGCACAGAGCCTGCTTGGGATTTTCTTTCTCTCACTCTCTGTTCCTCTGCTGCATGCGCATTCTCTCTCTCTCTCTCTCAAAATAAATAAATAAATATTTTTTAAAAAATAAAAAGAAGTGTTTATAAAGCAAACAGAAGGGTTGAAAAAAGAGAGAATACAAAGAAACTTGTAAATTATGAAATGAGAGTCTTTTAAGAAGGTAGATGAATTGAATTTTTCAGTAGTTGAACAAATACATATATGTGTACACATATACATATATTATTTAAATTTTATTTTCCTTTTGATCGGCACTTTTAAGATCTACTCTCTTAGCAAATTTTCTTTTAAGTTTATTTATTTTGAGAGAGAGAGAGAGAGAGAGCATGTGTGCAAGTGGGAGAGCAGAGAGAAAAGGAGAGAATCCCAAGCAGGCTCTGCACTGTCAGCATGGAGCCCCACGTGGGCTTCAAACTCATGAACCGTGAGATCATGACCTGAACTGAGATCAAGAGTTGGACGCTCAACTGACTGAGCCACCCAGAATTAAGTTTGAAGGATCTCATTTCCTTAATATGAAATGATAAGTATAGTAAACAGCTTGTAGGGAAGTAGAGGCTGGGAGATAAATCTACCAATAATCTCTTTTGCAAGTTGATTGGAATGTAAACATTTAGGACACATTGATCTCTACAGATAATTATGTGTAGATTTTAGCTTTTATTTAAAAATACACATTTTCTGGGGTGCCTGGGTGGCTCAGTTAGTTAAGTATCTGACTCCTGATCACAGCTCAAATTTTGGTCTCAGGGTCATGAGTTCAAGCCCTGCATTGGGCTTCATGCTGAGTGTGGAGCCTACTTAAAAGAGCAAAACAAACAAACAAAACCCCCTCATTTTCCATTGAGTGAGAATTCTGGTTAGTTGGAGTCACATCTGTATAATAAAAATAAAATTGAGATTCAGTAATAATAGTAGCACCCCAAGTATATTCCTATATATTTACGAATTTTTGTATATAAATATGCATTCAAATTTTAATCTATGTATATTTGTATGCATATGTGGGTATGTTTGTGTGGGATATGTGTTAGCCTAAAAATACTACATACAATAGGAGTAATTGATGGATAAGATGGACTCTAGTGGGGCTGTGGATTTAAAGAAAATGAAGAAGGGCTGGAATAATTGCTGAGGGGAATGGGAAATAGGCCAGATAAGAAAAATGCAAGGGGATTGCCAAGCAGTTGCGGTTACCTCTGAGTTTGGATACCATAAATTTGCTATGGTACTAATCCGCAAGATCATCTGGTTTTCTCTAGTGATACACAACAACATGGGTGCAGGTTCAGAAGCAGAGGAGGCAGATGTCAAATTAATCCAGTGCTTCTCAAAAGGTGAATAGGAGGAGAATATCAGAATCATCTGGGAAAATTTTTAGACTGCACGTGTGTGTAACTCGGGACTAGGAAAATAATTTTTGCAATAATTTACCAGTGAGTGTTGAATGGATACAGAGGGAGGAAAGCTAGAAAAGGCACAGGTCACAAAGTTGGTAAAATAGACAAGGTAGAATGAGTGGAATTAAAGAACAATTTATTACCGAGCTTGTGATAATAATGTGATTAAATTAGATTTGAATGTCTTCAACATTATAAAATGTAGTGGACAATCAGATGATTTTAAATGTTAAAAAATGGAGGTGGGAAGTAAATTGCTTATGTAGAAAAATCACATCGATCAAAAAGTTACCTTAGAGGCAACATCCTACACTGTCTAATCATACACCAGAGCTATTCCGGCTGTTTACTTCTCAACCATGTTTCTCTGTCTTACTTGAGCATGTCTCTCTGTCTGCCTTGTTCTGTCTGGTTTCTTCCTCCTAAATGCATGCTTGTTGTGATAATTAAATGAGTTAATATATTTAAAACGCTTGGTACCATTGCTGGTACCTAGTGTACACTTGAAAGATGTTAACTACTATTATTACTAAATCTCAATTTTACTTTTATTATACAGATGTGATTCCAACTAACTAGAATTCTTACTCAATGGAATATTTTTCCTTCCTTCCTTCCTTCCTTCCTTCCTTCCTTCCTTCTTTCTTTCTTTTTTTTCTTTCCTTTTCTTTCTTTCTTCTTTCTTTCTTTCTTTCTTTCTTTCTTTCTTTCTTTCTTTCTTTCTTTCTTTCTTTCTGTTTTAGTAGGCTCCACATTCAGCATGGAACACAATGCAGGGCTTGAACTCATGGCCCTGTGACCAAACCCTGAGCTGTGAGCAAGAGTCAGATGCTTAACCAACTAAGTGACCCAGGCACCCCAGAAAAGGTGTATTTTTTAAATAAAAACTAAAATCTACACATAATTATCTGTAGAGATCAATGTGCCCTAAAATGTTCACATTCCAATCAACTTGCAAAAGAGATTATTGGTAGATTTATCTCCCAGCCTCTACTTCCCTACAAGCTGTTTACTATACTTATCATTTCATATTAAAGAAATCAGATCTTTCAAACTTAATTCTGCATAGCATTCTCATCTTGCTCCATTATGACATATATCAACCATGGTTCTCACCCTTCACATAATCCCATAGCAGTAGGCTATAAGAATTGTTTTCTGAACAAAATGGATTTTCTATTTGGAGATTAGAAAGCAAAGAAATCATCACTTACATATGTCAGTGAATAAGACACATGAGACATGATTTCCTACCTCATTTGGGTCTGGCTAATTCTACTGCACACCTCTGTCTCTTATGTCTATTAAAACATGAATCTCATTTTCTTAGTCTCCATACCCATCCACTTTAGAAATTCAAACTTATCAATCTAAATAGGCATTATGTGTGATATTTGTTCTCTAGTATTCTTGCTTTATTTCTGAATACTGAGCCATGTGTGAGAGCAATAACAATGAAGTGATACAGCTGTATTGAAGCATAAAGCACATGCACAAAAAAAATCCAAAAACAAACAAAATTTTTTTCATGCCTTTTATTTTATGCCCTTTGGTTTTAATTCTGTACCATGTGTTATATTTCTGAATAGTAGACAAAAATGAAGGCCTGTGTAATAACCTCTTAGATGAATGTAAATATGATAGATTTTCCTTTAAACTTCAGGAATGTGAAGTCAGAGGACCCGGTAGCATGCAAGGTATTCCACATGGTCCATGACTTTAAAAAATGTCATATTCTTGTTGATTTGTAGGATAATTCTTTATTGCACTGAATATTGTGGCCCCATTTTTGTTACATATTTCACAAATATATCTTCCCAATCTGTCATTTTGGGTTTTTGTTTGTTTGTTTTTACTTTGTTCATTCATAATTCAGTTTTGTATTTACCTTAAAGAATCAAATCAGTTTTTCATAAATTTATGACTTTATACTATACATCTTACTTAGGAAGATTTTTTTCTATTAAAATATAAAATAATAGCATCTTAAATAGTATTCTAGAATTAATTTAAAATTGTGGGTAATGTATAAAATATAAACTAATTTATAATAAGCTTTATATTTGCTGTGAGATGAGGTAGAGCTCTAAATTTATCTTAAGATATATAATCAATTATCCCAGTACCAATTTGTACCTTCTTTAATATTAAAAGGTTAAAAAGTAATCTTCAAATATATTTATATCTGTTTCTGGACATCCTCTTTTGTTCCATGGATATGTTATCTATTTTTTAAATTTTTTTTAAGTTTATTTTCGTTTATTTTGAGAGAGAGAGAGCACAAGCAGGTGGGGGGCAGAGAGAGGAAGGGAGAGAGAATCCCAAGCAGGCCCCACACTGTCAGGTTTGAGCCTGCCGTGGAGCTCAAACCCAGGAACTATGAGAGCATGACCTGAGCCAAAACTGAGAGTCCCACACTTAACCGACTGAACCACCCCAACATCCCTCTATTTATCTATTTCTATTCTAGAATGGTACTGCTTTAACTATTGCAAATACGGTACATGTTGTTTTTTGGTTTTTGTTTTTTAACAGCAATTAAAAATGAGGACCGGGAGCCCTTTGGCCAGTGAGGGCTGCTATGCTTGTTGAGAAGAGAAGCAAGTCTCATACACTAGGATGGAATGTGTTAGTGAAATAAAACACACCGTGAGTACAAGTGTGCTGCCATGCAGTCTAGATGCCGATTTCTACATACTGATCACTGCTCACTGAAGAACCCGTATTACAAACAAATAAAGCGTAAGGTAATACAAAGCCGGTACTTCAGCTTGAGTCAAAGACATAATATTCTCTGACCATGAAGCTAACTGTGGTGGATTATCTGTTGAAAATGGTCATCCCTATCAGCACATGTGTCTCCCAATAAGATTGAAGTCTATTTTTTTCTCCCATTTCTTCTCAAACCATGTGAATTTTTGAGAAATTTAATAAATAAATGTGATGTTTTGGGACTTCTGAGCTTATACCCTAAGAGACCTTAAGTTTCTAATTTTATTCTTGGAATGCAATTGCCAGGTGAAGAATTCCAACTACACTACTTTAGAAAATGGCTACATATATGGAGCACCTGGGTGGCTAAGTCAGTTAAGCATCCCACTTTGGCTCAGGTTATGATCTTGGGGTACATGGGTTCAAGCCCTGCTTCAGGCTCTATACTGACAGCTCAGAGCCTGGAGCTTGCTTCAGATTCTGTGTCTCCCTCTTTCTCTGCCCCTCCTCTGTTTGCTCTCTGTCTCTCAAAAATGAATAAATGTTAAAAAACAAGCTTGAAAAAAAAAGGAAATGGCTACATATAGAAAGATTCTGAAGGTTAAGAAATTACAAAGGAGAATAGAGGGACCCCTAGATGTTCCAACATGCAAGATGAAACGTGAGTGAAGCATCTCACATCTTGCACCTAGTTGAGCTATGTCAGCAAACACCACTTCAAGAAAAGACAAGCCATGCCACTGAGTCTTGCCCAAATTGTAATCCAATAAATGGAGGTTGTCTGAAGCTAAAATGTCTTAAGATAGTCCTTTTACATGAGAGTATACATCTGAAAAAAACAGTACTATAATTTTTTTCCTGGTTTTACTTACTTAAGCTACCAGATAAATTTTAGTCTTAGATCTGAAGTTTTGTATAATATCTCTTAGTATTTTGTTTGGAATTGCACAAAATGCATACATTATTTTGGGAGAAAGTGACATCTTCATAACTCCCTCAGAGATTTTGCAGAGGAGAGTTTGAGCTCCTCTGTTTTGGAAAGGAGAGTCTAATTTAGTTTTGCCTTTTTTGCTCCTACGTACCCCTTCGTCTTTGGACAATATGGTTAGTGTCTGACTGGTCAAAGGGGATGGAGATCAGAATTTATGTCTCTTGATGTTAATAAGATCTGGAGGCAAGATTAAAAAAAAAAATCCACAAAGAGGAAACTCCAAGTGCATGTAAAAGGATTCTTCCTCGTCTTTCGCCAACTCCTAAGCTAAGAATGTACAGGATGAAATAAAAAGAGACCCAGCATGGAACATCAGCTGAGATGTGGGAGCTGAGAAGCAATTCAAAAGTTTCTACAGAGCTGGAGAGATATAGTTCTGGCTAAGTCACAGTAGAGACACCTTGTTAATTCCTCAGCTGATGTTTTTTTAAAAGCAAAAATGGTCAGGTCCCAAAAGAAAAGGGAGTACTGATATATATGTATATATATGTGTGTGTGTATATATATATATATATATATATATATATATATATATACATATATATATATACATATACATATATATACATATATATACATATATATACATATATATACATATACATATATATACATATATATACATATATATATACATATATATATATATATATATATATATATATATACACACACATATATCAGAAAATATTGAAATGTACTCTTAATGTGTGGAAAAAAAACAAAATGCCAATCTAGATTTTCATACTCAGGACTGATAATCTTCCAAAATGAAGTTAAATGCAAGTGTTTCAGACATTGGGAAAAAAAAAAGCTTAGTGAAAAAAATGGCCAGCACATCTGTATTATAGGAAATATTAAAGAAAATCATTCAGCCTTAAGGGAAATGATCCAAAATGGAAGAGAGAGTAAGAAGAAATAAACAGTTTCAGAAAAAGTAAATACAAAGGTAATTATGAAAGACTACTGATTGTTTAAAGTTACAAACTTACAATGCATTTTGGATTTTTACCAGAAATAAAAGTAAAGTACATGGCAACAATTGGAAAAAAAGGCAAGAATAGGATAAATTAGCTGTTAAAAAAAATTCTTGCATTGTCTTGGGTATGCAACCCTATTAATTCAAGGCAGACTACTAAGAGTCACAACACACACAAAAATGTGTTTTTAAGTACACATTTTTGTGCATGTAAAATGGAATAATAAAAAAGTACTGTACAGGCAATAGTAATCAGATAAAGAAGAATAAAGAAAAAAAAAACAACCTGGATGAAACATTTACAAAAATAATATCAAGGTGATTATTTAAACCCTAATATATCAGTGATTTTAAAAGTTCTCAACTTTATGCTGTTTATAAGAAATATTCTTTATAAATCATCTAGACATCAAAAGTTAAATGATGGGAAAATACACCATGCACATACTAGTCAAAATAGACATTGAGTTGGCTGTGTTAACATGAGGGAAAAAGTATTTTAAATCAAAGAGTATTCTCAATGGTAAAAAGGGACATTTTATAATAATGATAAAAATGAGTTTATCAGAAGTTGTAACAATCAAAACCCACTAAAATGAACACATATCTATTCTATTTTCTAAAAATTCTACTCCTAGTTATATGTAATACATGAGAATCAAGGGCATATGTCCACCAAAATACACATATGAAACCATTCATAGCAATTTTATTTTTAGAACCAGAAATAGGACACTATTCAAATTGGAATATATTCATATAATGCAATACTATAAAGCCACAAAAATATGAGCTACTGATATATCTAGTAACATAGATGCCTCTCAAATATCACATTAAGTAAACAAAGTCAGTCACAAAACAGTATATATTGTATGATATAGACAAGTGCTTCTACCTTTCATGGGAAACATTGGGGGTATTTAATCAGTGCGCATGAGTGTGACTTGTACACTCTAATAATGAGGCCACAAAGTTACTTCACCACAGATCTTAAGAGCCCCATGTTTACCTGCTAGAATATTCTCCTCATTTATTGCAGCCTTTAAATGAAGATCCAAGGAGAGTTGCCTGAATTGCCATTTTTATCACACTGAATTTATCCAAATGAGTTGAGAATAAGAAATAATTACTTCCTCTAAAAACTGTTATTTTATCTAACCAAAGATTTGTAAATAAAATATAACTTCCCGAAGAGGTTCTATAGGACACTTTGTCAAACCATTTCTAAACAACACTATTTTTTTCCAATACAATTATATTGAAAAAATATTGTTTTATTTCTTTCCCCCTAATAAAATGTTAGACAAAGGATTTCCTGCTTTTCCTTTTATGTTTCAAGATCCCAGAGACTGCAGTTAATTTCATCCTGAGATACAGTTCAATATTAATTAAATTCTTACAAGGGGATATGTGCTATTAAGACACGGTCTTTTCTAGATTAATGTAGTTCTTAAATTTAATTTGAAAATGATTTAGTCAGTGTTTTAAAACTTTATGAAGATTGACCTTCCTTTATTTGTTTTTATTGTTTTTTTTTAATGTACAATTAACCCAAAGACAAATGCTAATTAACAGATGACATTGTAATTTGACTTCACTTATAATGTGAGCCATTTATATCAATTCAGGAGGAGTAGAGAGATGGATTGAGGAGTCTTCCTGTTTTGAAGTGTAAAGACTCTTACTGTTGTGTTTTGTGTTTAGATTTCATTACCATTCTACTTTCTTTGCTTAGTCATTTATACTATTTAGTATCAATTTTCTTTTTGATGAAGCAATAAAGAGTCATGTAATTGGGTAATAGTAGTTTAATGACTAACTACAAGCTTTTAAAATCCCAAGAAATTTGTGTGACAGGTTTATAGTTGATATATTACTTGCAACTAAATTTCTTCCTGTAGGCACTTTTGTAACAACAAAATTAGGTTCCCTTAAGCATCACCATCCCTAACGTGAAAAATCAGTACCACATTGTGTCTTCAGAATATATTTTTATTATGATGATTTCTAATCTTATAAACACAAACAGAAACACATATTTTTTCCCTTAAAATACATTTTGTTCCACCACACTACCACCAGATTATTCATTTACCTCTTGTCTGGATATCATGTATAAATGCTTCTCTGCAACATGCTGATTACAGAGGATACCAACTCAAAAGAATGCCCCTTCAGGCAACACTGACAGAGAACAATGGGAGCTCCACAGTACCAGAGAACCCAAATAGACCAAAATCATCTCTACAAAAAATCCAAACCTTAACTGTCTTTAGAACAACCAACAAAACAGTCCAGGATCTGCGTGTTAAATCTAAAGAGGGTGACTGCCTGAAAAACTAAAACATTTATAAAGGGTTCTGAATATCCAGTCAGAATAGACAAAATGTCCAGGAAACAATAAAAAGTCTCACAAAATTCTTACAAAACTAAAAATATTCTTACCATATGATCCAGCAATTACAATTCCTTGTTATTTACCCAAAGAAGTTGAAAACTTATGTCCACACAAAAACCTAAGCAACTTTATTCATAATTGCCAACTTTACTCATAGCAACTTTATACATAATTGCCAAAACTTGGAAACAACCAAGATGTCCTTTAGTAAGTGAATGGATAAGTAAACTGTGCTACATCATACACAATGGAATATTATTCAGAGCTAAAAAGCAATGAGCTATCAAGACATAAATAAACATGGAGGAACCTAAAATGCATATTGCTAAGTGAATTAAGCCAATATAAGAAAGCTACATACTGTATAATTCCAACTATATAACATTCTGGAAAAGACAAAATTATGAAGATGATGAAAAGATGTATAGTTGCTAGGGGCTGAGGAGGGGAAAGGGATGAATAGACAGAACACAGAGGATTTTTAAGACAGTCAAAATATTATGCATGATACTGTAATAATGGATACATGTCATTATAAATTCTCAAACCCATTGAATATGCAACACCAAAGTGATACTTAATGTACAGTATGTACTTTGGGTGATAAAGAAGTGTCAGCCTAGTTAATGTTGGTTGTAAAACATGTAGCAGTCTGGTGGGGGTGTTGATAATGGGGGAAGCTATGCATGTGTGTGGGCAGGGAGTGTATGAGAAATCTCTACAGCTTCCCTCAATTTTGTTGTGAATCTTTAAATGTTCTAAAGAAATTAAGTCACGTAAAAGTGAAATAAATTTCATTTATGTATTGTTATTATGATGATTAGAAATGGTGTATAATTAGCACACGTGGAGGCCCAAGTAAACAGGATTATTATCACTATATTATTAATGGCTAAATGAGTGGCCAAATTGATGTGTTAGAGCACCAAAGACAGGTTTGCTCTCTGTTCTTGACCCTCACCAGGGGACATTTGACATCGTCTAGAGACATTTCTGCTACAACTTAAGGATATCATTGATACCTACTGAGGCCCCCAGGATTGCTTCTAAACATCCTGTAATACATAGTATAACCACTCCTTACACATTAAAATTATCTATCTGGCCTTAAATGTCACAAATACTAAGTCTGTGACACCATATGTGATTTTTAAATGTAAATAAATTAGCATTTCTTTTCTCTCATCTTTTCTCTTTCTCTGTGTGTGCCTGAGGGACAGAGAGAGAGAGAGAGAGAGAGAGAGAGAGAGTTCTTAGAAGGCATTTAAAGAAAAATGTTGGGGCACCTGAGCAGCTCATTTGGTTAAGCGTCCAATTCTTAATTTCGGCTCAGGTCATGATTTCACAATTTCACGAGCTCCGTGTCAACCTCTGCGCTGACAACACAGAGCCTGCTTGTCACTCTCTCTCTCCTTCCCTCTCTCTCTGTTCCCCTCTGGTTGCGGGCACATGCATGTACATACTCTCTCAAAATAAATACATAAACTTTAAGAAAAAAGAAAAAAAAATGTTAATTTAATTTATTATTTTTTTAATGTTTATTTTTAAGAGAGAGAAACAGACAGAGACAGAGCAGGAGTGGGAGAGGGGCAGAGAGCGAGACACAGAATCTGAAGCAGGCTCCAGGCTCTGAGCTGTCAGCACAGAGCCCTACTCCAGGCTCGAACCCTTGAACCATGAAATCATGACCTGAGCCGAAGTCAGATGCTTAATCAACTGAGCCACCCACACGCCCCAGTTTTTAATTTTTAATGTGCTAGGATGCATTACATACTTTATTCTAGAGAGGTTGCCTAGTGTGTATGAAATATCTATTTTTTTAAAAATACAGCCAATTTCCTGTATAGCTTTCTGAGTACAATGGCTTCAGATTAAAACAAAATGGATATAAATATTTCCTTTTGAGCATTAGCAACCAAACACAGCAGCTGTATTTTTGGCTTTTATTTTTAAATATTTATAGTTACTTGTGAGCCTTGTCATCAGCAATTTCAGAGTTTGGGGTATGTACCTAGCATCTGTATTTATAAATAATAATTCAATTAATATTTCCAAATGCTATAATCAATGAAGAAATATGGCCTGTTAATATGTAAAAGAATATTTTGAATGTAAAAGGGTCTCCTGTGGTTTATAAGCAAATGGCATTTCTGTGAAAACTGATTTCTTAGCAAAAAACCCACCTGTACTTTACCAATTAATTATTCCTGTTACTCATAGTTATTAAACTGATAGTTTAATTTGTTGACATATGTGAAATATTCAAAAATATATGAAACTTATTATAAATATAAATGATCTCTGTGATATTCTCCTTGTGATACAAAAATATAAACACCACTTATGTGTGCTTTTGTCCTAAAGTTTTTTTTAAATAATAGTATGAATTTTATTTTTGTCTTAGCATTTGAAATGCCTACACATATTCCATTCATCCTGTATTTATTAATTTATGAAATAATTTTATTTCCCATTTCCTTTTATTTCTAAATTGTTTTGAGAATTAATATCAGATTTAGCAAATAAAAATATAGTTAACTTTGTATTTCAGGAAAAAAAAGTAGTGTAAGTATCACCAATATTGTATGGACATTCTCATAACTAAAAAAAAAAAGTTTTTATTTATATGAAATTCAAATTTAAGGGGGCATCTTTTTGTTTTATGGCAACTTTATCTTGAATTCTTTTACTGATGTGATGCATCCCCTTTCTTTTCCATTCTGTAACTTATTTTCTCTCTCCAGAGATATTTGCTTATAATTCCTTGATAATTATACTTTTCTTGCTGTATTTTAAATACTGAACACATAAACAGCCCTCCTCATGCTTAACAGATAAAACTCACTCAGAAAATCTTCATATAAATTATATGACTTGACTATTTGGATATGATTTTGTAATTTTAGATGTTGACCAGGAAATTTATTTATAGTTGTCTTTGTATGAGGTCATACAAATATGAGGAGACAATACTGACCCTGAACTGAGACAGACTTTGACCAAGCAAGTAAGACTTAATCTTCTGCATCTTATAAAATAGTATGTACGATTTGCAGAATAATGTCTTGAGCATTGGGGTTTATATTAGAACAGAAACAATTGTAGGGTTGGAATTACTTCTTTTATGTTATTATTAAATCTAGACTTCAGTCTGTGGATTATGCAAAATAATCAAAACATAGCCCTTTTTTCCTAGATATATAATTCCAGGAATCTTTTGCTGTATTCGAATTGTTCACAGACCGAAAGTGCATGAGGAGCACTGTTATATATAATCTTTGATTGGAAACTCCATCATATAAGCTAACATTTTTTATAACTTGTAAATCAAACCATTTTCTGCAGATCAATCTTGGCATCAGTAATGATGATTTTAATAGTAGCTACTACTTTACAGATATTTGAAAACAAATCACTACGGTTGTAACACTGTGTCTCAAACTATTTTGTCACCCACATACTCCTTAATGATCTTTCAACCTATGAGTGGATTGCAAATTGTAGGTAAATTAAAAAAACTATATAAACATATAAACTATATATATATAGTTTATATATATATTTATATAGTTTATATATATATAAACTATATAAAATATATCCATTTCTTTGTCTTACCAATAAAAAGGAAGATAATCATGTTCATATTTCACCTCAGTTTAATGAAGATAGTTTTAAAAATAGGTGAACTTTGACATCAAGTAATTTTTTTTACTGTATTTAATTTCTTACTAAATTTCTACTAAAGTAATACCAATTCAAAATTAAGAGTGTAGAAATTACAAAAACTGTAAAGAGGCTACTATTATATATAGGATTAGATTAGATGCTCCCGAATATAAGGTAACTTTCATTAATATTTATAAATCAAATCATTTTTGACAAATCAATCTTGTGTCTTATGATTATCTTAATAATAGCTAACTTTTCCTAACTCTTATTACATGTTTTATATACATCATTTCACTTAAGCCTGTTAAAGGGTCCTCCAAATTAGATATCAGAGAAGTCACATAACTGAGCTGGGTATCACCAAGTCTCTTAGAATGCTTATCTTTTGAGATGATATAACTAGTGCTCTCCTGGAATAAAAAAAAAAAAACTGGACTCAACCAATGTACTATCAATTAAGTGAACCTTATAATATTGTTTTTTTGTGGTCTTTGTCTTTGAAAGGAGGATATATGTAGCTTTTTCACCACATGCTTCTTGGAAAGAGCAATTTTCTAATTATTATAAATTTTCATTTTCCTTCAGAAAAGATCAGGATATAAAGTTTAAAATCTTACAGATGAAATATGGTTAAGGTTGAATAAATCCTTAAGCCTCTCTGAAAGCAAAAATATTTCTTTACCAAGCCTTCTAACCTATTTATGTGTTATTTACCCATATCTCATATTGGCCATGTCAACAACAAAACTATGAGTTGATTAACAGCACAAGTGTTTAATTTGGTTTAGCGGTCACAATGATAGAATTATAACTTAATGCCACACTGTTGTTTTGTTTCACATGTTTTTCTTTTTTACTATCAGATAATATCTCATCTGTTTACCAGCTGATGATCTATATGATTCAGTATCATCATAACCTTTTGGTACTTCAGGAATTCTATAAGTGGCTTTGTTACACATAATTCATAAAAAGTTCCTGCTTCTATAGGATACTTCTAATCCTACAATTTAATTTGTTGGAAGCAACCAATTGTAATGCCTGAAAATTAGAATAGAATATCAACATATTTTGATGAACAGAACATTTTGCTATATATATGTGTGTGTGTGTGTATATATATATATATATATATATATATATAATCACATTGAATCTATGATCTTACAAGATATAACATTAAGTGGAAAACTGTTAAAACAATACCCCTATATTTAGAAACTTTAGCATCTTATCCATAGCATATACTGCTAATGTTTTTTAATAACTGAAAATAAGTTAAAGTCTTAGTATTGCCTTAGTCTTTTATATTTGTATGATGTATTTTCAAATTTTTTATATAAGTCTATATAGATAAGCTAATTGCTTAAATTTTGAAAGGATTCTTAAGGACTTTATGCTTCTTACATAGGAAAAATTTTATACATGTATTCTTTAAGACAATTCGCTTGAATTAAATTTCAAATGAATATGGGGGTTTGAGACAGAAGGCTGTAAATCTGCACTTGTCTCATCTTACTCTTTGTGCCAACTCAATAAATTCCAAATGCAATTATAATGGTTTCTGAACTTTTGCTAACATGCCAATTGAATCTATGCTGCATCAAGTAAATTAGATGAGAGTTAAAGGTACTCCCGGGAAGCAACATGATGAATAACAGATAAGACATTATTTTAAACAGAACAAGAATTATGAGTTTAAGGGTAAACTGCTGACCTCTCCATTAGAAAATATTGCTGAAAGTACTAAATTGACTGTTATTATTATTATTTTTTACTTTTAGTCACTTTCTGTAGAAGGGTCAGTTCCTCCCGACAGATACCGCCACCCAGTATGGAGCTGCAGTCTAAATGGGTGGTCCAGACGCACAGTAACCAGTGCAAACACAACCCAGCACCTTTTCCTCCATACTCTCTGTGTCCCTTGTCTTCATTTGTATACTATTTGTTGCACTGAGAAAATTATGAACAAAAATGTGTGTACACTTTGAACATGAAATAACTTGCCCTGTCACAAACTACTTGAGCAGTATTGATTCTAAATTTGTTTTATTTGCCACTGAATCTATTTTTATGGCTGAACATAACGTCTGACACTCAAAAAGAATTAAAAATGTATTTGCAGGGTGAATGTCGATCAAGCTGTTCTTGTTTTTGTTTTTATATTTTTTAATTTGAAAATGTATAAAAGAAATACTTTTTCTTCATAATGGGAAGTTAAATAATTAACTTTGATTGACACATAATTTAGGATATTATATTGTCATATGATATTCTGAGCAAAATATCCAAGTGATGCACAGTGCGAAAGTTACCATTTTTGCCTTTATTGCGTTGACAAGTAGAATAGGGGAAAAATAAATGGATTATAGCAAGGTAAAACAACCATGTATTCACAGCTTCAGGATGAAGTCAACTTTTAATTGTTTATGTTCATGTAGAATACAGGAGAAATGTAGACTACTGAAAACAGATGACAAATGATTTGTATCAATCTTCAGAAAGTAGAAATATACACAAAGGCATATAAACAAGCAAATGTTTAGACAAAAAAAAATACTGTACTTCATGATTTATTGGCTTGATTCTACAGGCTTTCTCTAAAATATCTGAGAAGAAAAGTACTTAAAGTGCTGGAGCTAATCCACTGGCAAGGAATCCGAATCAGATCATATTTCAACAATTAAATAAACTGAACAAGCAGGGATATCCCAGCAGCAGAGACTGCTAGTTCCTGACCCAGTATCTGCTTCTTCTCCTCTGCCCCTCCAACATCTAGGTTTCCCTTCCTTCTCTGCACATAGGTGATGTGAAAAAGGTTAGATGAAGCTTCTGGAGGGGAAAAAAATGGAGTTGTCATGCCCCTCATGTTTCTTTCCTTCCTTCCTTCCTTCCTTCCTTCCTTCCTTCCTTCCTTCCTTCCTTTCTTATTCTCCTTTCTGACTGGAACTTGGAGTTATGACTGGGGTTCTAGAAGCCACCTTAAAAGAATGAGGATGAGAATCCAAGTCTGAGAATGACAGAGCAAAATACTGGTTGAGCCAGAATGACTCTTTGCTTTTGTTGTTGTTGTTATTATTATTTATTTTAGAGAGAGGGAGTGAGAGAGAGTGTGAGTGACAGAAAGGGGTAGAGAGAAAGAGAGAATTTTAAATAGGTCCAATGTGGGGTTCGATCCTACAACCCCTGGGATCATGATCTGAGCCAAAATCAAGAGTCAAATGCTTAACAGACAGAGCCATGCAGGTGCCCCCAGAATGACTCTTAATAGTTGACCACTCCAAGACAGCTAGTCTTGCCAGCTTCTGCCCCATTCATACCTCTATTTTCCATGTCTGTGTCATTACTTCCTGAATTCAACATGTAACTTGAGCACCCAGCATATCTTAAGTCAAATATATCAGAATATAACTCTTTATGTTCTCCTTTGTATCTCATTCAAATAAATTTCTCTTAACAAACTCCTGCAATATACTGTCAGCTCAACTACTTTCTTTTCCTCACTCAGATTTCGAGTCCTACCATTAACTTTGCCTTACCATTCTCTAGATTAATGTAAATATGTATATTTTGTGGTTACATTTTGTCAATTCTTTCAAAAGTTTCTCAAATCCATTTTATGTCATTCTCATTTCTAATTTCATCATCATTATTCCTTTGTATATTATTACTATTTGTTTGGGACATCTTCTATTCTTCATTTTTTCCCATTGTTTTTATCTTCCTTCTTTTCTCCCTTCTTCCTTCCATTCTTTTTACAGTGAATCTAGTTTTATTTAACGAATCCATTTTTTTAAAACATTTATTTATTTTTGAAAGACAGAGAGAGATAAAGCATGAGTGGAGGAAGGGCAGAGAGAGAGAGACACACCCAGAATCTGAAGCAGGCTCCAGGCTCTGAGGGATCAGCACAGAGTCTGACAGGGGGCTCGAAACCACGGACCATGAGATCATGACCTGAGCCGAAGTCAGATGTTTAACTGACTGAACCACCCAGGTGCCCCTAATGAATCCATTTTTAAAGTCTCAATCAGTTTGAGCCATATGTCTAAAACTCCAAGTTTATCAATGTCAACCCCTGTTCAAAAACACTCAGTGTTTTATATTAAGACTTTCCAGTTCTATTACCACCTTCTTAATTTTCTGTTTAGAATCAATTAATTCTGGAGAAAAGAAAAAGAAAATCAGAGGTAACAGTCTGTATTTTGGAAATTCCTTTTTCAGAACAGTGTATTCATCTCGTAGGGCTGCTGTGACAATGTACAACTAAGTGGGTGGCTTAAAACAGCACAAATTTATTATCTTGCAGTTTGGGAGGCCAGAAGTCCAAAATCAAGGTGTTGGCAGGATCACACTCCTTATGAAACCCATAGGACAGAGTCCCTCCTGGTCTCTTCTAGCTTCTGGGGTTTGCTATCAATCGTTGGCATTCCCATCTTATATGTAATTATTCCAAACTGCCTCTGTGTCACATGTCTGTCTTCTCCTTGTGTCTGTGTCTTCACATGGCATTCTTCTCCATGTATGTATGTATCTGTGGCCAAATTTCCCTCTTCTTAGAAAGATACTAGTCATGTTGGTTGAGAGACCACTCAGATGACCTCATATTAACTTGATTACATTGAAAAGGCTCTATTTCCAAATAAGGTTATATTCACACAAACAAAAGGTTAGGACTTTCATCATATATTTTGAGAGGACACAATTCAACTTATAGCAAACTATATTATACATCTATCTCTAAAAAACAAACACAAAATCATAGTATGTTTAAGGTTTATACTGTGAATAGCTCTACCCCAAAATGTATAAAGAATTAAGAGTTTACATTGGCCAAAATAGTTAACCTATAAAATTATTATAAATTTTGAAATTTTTCTTCTAAATAAAAACATTTGATTCAATGATTTTATATCTCCTACTCCTCTAACAAGGTCTCAAAAGTAAATAAGTCGACAAAAATTAATCTTTGGGGTGCCTGAATGGCTCAGTCAGCTAAGCTTCTGACTTTTGATTTCACCTCAGGTCGTGATCTCACAGTCATTAGGAGCCCCATGTTGGTCTCCATGCTGGGTGTGGAGATTCTCTCACTCCCTCTCCCTCTGCCCCTCCCCTCTCTCTTCTCTCTCTCAAAGCAAAACAAAACAAAACAAAACAAAATAATAATAATAATAATATTTTACTTTAAGTTGCTAGCCCTGTTAGAGTTGGAACAGTTAGAGCAGCGTGGGTTGGAGAAGCCCAGGCATTATGGTAAGGTGCTGAGTCCCACTGAGTATGGAGTGTTGCAGTACACACAGTCCATTGGTCCAAATGATGCTTAGAAACCCAACACAATTTCAACTCTTTCTCTGTAAACAAGCTAAGTAATGAACACTAACCATGACAGGGAAGCCACAACTCAAGAAAAAGGATGAACATGTCCTCTATCATCAACCACATCTGTTTGAAGTGTAAGAACATACAAAATATGAGTGGTTTATCAGTGGTTTCTTCTTTTTTTTTTTTTTTCCTTTTTTTGGAGGTACTGATCCTTAGGTAAATAGGCCTTTTTTTTTTTTCATTTCTAAATGCTTTATGGAAAATTCAATCTCATTGAAAATTGTGGATAGGCAAAGAGTGATTGACATAGGCTATTTAGTAATATTACTGATAAAACTAGAAGATAAATAAAAAAGCAAAGTATTTCCTGGTTAGTTATAGCAATAGAATATAAGGACCTTGAAATCTATGGCAGAAAAAGTGTTTGAGGAAGTTCTGAACAGTAGTTACTGAAAAAAAATTAAGCCTATTAAATAAATTCCATTGCTAGTGAGTTGGTACCTGTGACAAAGACAATGTGTCATAATGCCCCCAAAATGGAGTAGGATGCAAAAATGAGGAATAAGAAATATTATAATTTCACTTCATTCCCCCATTGGAGTGCCACCACCTTGACTTGCCTATTTCCAACCTATTCCTAAAACAATATTCTGTCACTCGTTTGTATCAGTAAAAATATGACACTAGACTTGCTTTGTTAACTACTCCATGTATGAATGATTTATCCTTGCAACTCAATTATAAATCACTGTATGGTATTATTTGTCTGCTACTTTTGTTTGGGTTTCCTTAGGTTCCAACATTCTATCATAGAAAATGTCAATGGAGAGCTATTATAGAAATTTTTAAAAATCTATTTCTTATCTTTGGAAAAACAAAACAAAACATCTACTTTAACACTAGACAAATCTTAGAAGAAAGAAAAACTATTGACAAATATCATCCTTTCCCTATTTCATTTGATATGAAGTACATAGATACTATTGTGGGTTTTTTGTCTCCCCCAAATTTAAGTCCTAACCCCCAGTACCTGTGAGTGTGACCATATTTAGAAACAGGTTCTTTGCACATATAATCAAGTTACGATGAGGTTACACTGGGTTAGAGTAAATTTGGACATAGAAACACAGTAGAAAGCCATGAAAGCAGAGGCAGAGATAAGTGTCATAAATCTACAAGCTAAGGAGTGTCCAGGATTTGAGTCAACTACCAAAAGCTGGAAGAGACAAGGAAAGATCCTCTCATAGAGCCTTTAGAGAAAGCATGGCTATGTCCACACCTTGTCGTTAAGCACTGCAGGCTGCTGTAACAAAATATCAGAAACTGAGTGGCTTACTGTTGTAACTTTTGTTAAATTAACATTTGTTAAGTAGAGTTCCAGAGTGTGGAATGATGAGTCCTGGTTCAACAAAGACTATAGAGGAAACAGAAGGAGAGAACTTATTAGTCACAGATCCTAGAGGAGGTTCACAGCCTACCTCAAAAGGCCATAGGAAAGGGCAAGGCAGGGCACAGGTGTAGCATATGTCTTTATTAGGATCCACCAGTGGAGTGGTTTGGGGTTCCTGGGTTAAGTCTAAATTGGTCACTATAAATGAAGAAAAGCAGGGTTTTGGTAAGCTCCATGAGGGTCTTGTCTAAGGGGCATGTAGGGAAGGGGAAGGAGTTGGGAGACAGGGGAAACTGTTTATCACCAGGTGCACTGGAGAAGATAATCAGCAACTTATCAGTGGGTTGGGCTATTATCTAAGGCACGCACTCCAGGGAGGAGCTAGTGTCAGTCCAAGGCCCCAGCAGGCCACTGGCCACACAAAATGGGTGCTGAGGCAGCAACACTGTGGAGTAGTTTCACTAAATTCTCAACACCAGAAATTTATTTCGTACAGGTCTGAAAGCTGGAATCTGAAATCAGGTCATTTCTGAACACTACCATGGTGATTTGTGGTAAGAACTCTCTTCTGCGTTGAAGACTGCTATGTTCACCTTGTATCCTCACATGGAGAACAGAGACAGAGGAAGCAAGCTCTCTCAGGTATTTGTAAAGGCACTAATCCCATTTATGAAGGTACCACCCTCAGGACCTTATCTAATCCTAGTTACTTCCCAAAGGAAATAATAGCATTACATAGGGTTGTGAGTTTTGTGGGAACTAAAGTATCAGACCACAGCACTGTGATTTTAGATGTTTATCTTTCAAGACTATCAAATAACAAACTTCTGTTATTTAATCCACCAAGTTTTTGGTACTTTGTTATAGCAGCCCTAGGAAACTAATACAGAGTCCAACTAACCCATCAATTAATGGTTGTTGTTTTTTTTTATGTTTATTTTTTTATTTTTGTATTTATTTATTTATTTATTTATTTATTTATTTATTTATTTTTATTTATTTATTTTTTGAGAGAGAGAGTCAGAGCATGAGCAGGGGAGGGGCAGAGAGGGAGACACAGGATCTGAAGCAGGCTCCAGGCTTTGAGCTGTCAGCACAGTGCCTGATATGGGGCTCGAACTCACAGACTGTGAGATCGTGACCTGAGCTGAAGTCGGACGCTTAGCCACCCAGGTGCCCCAATTAATGGTTTTGAACATCAATGATAGTGGGTATGAAAAATCCTTTCATATCTTTTGGTCAATATAAAACTACTGAAAATGGCAAGAATTATTGAAATTCCTATGTAATATATATTAATTTGAATGCAAAATAATACTTCAACTACAAGTTATAAATATATGTGTATGTATACATAATGTATATTTTATTACATAAAAAGCTGCATATACACATTTCTTATATTAAGAAAAGTTTTATATACATGTATATGTGTATGTGTGTGTACAGAAGAGGACAAAAGAATTGCCTACTACCTTTCACTAATCATTAATCACTTATTACCTTTATGAATAAAAATTTCTCAGCCGGACCCCATAATTTACAGATTGGGGCTGATAAGATAGAAATCTGCTAATTTCTACCATTCCAGGAATTTCTGCTACTGGCGGGTGATCCACAAACCACCAGAGATGAACTTAAATAGCCCCAGATACGTTCAGTTAAATTTGCAAATATAAATAAAATTTGTTTCACATACCACAAACGCAATAATGATGCAATTAATCAAATATGACGTTATTTTCTAGGACTCTAACCACAAGGGAATATCGGTGAGAAGAAAATCAGAAATGCAAACTCCAGCTCCAGATAAGTAAAAATTCCAAATCTTTTTTTGTCAGCTGGGAAAGTTCACATCATAGTATAAGTATTGTTGTTCTGACTAATTACTGCTGTCTGTGTCAGTGGGAATGCTAACCATAAAACAGCAGGAAAGAACAATCCCCTCCTAATCGACTGGAGTTTAAAAAAAAATCATTTAAGGAAAAAACTTAAGAAATCAACTGAAAACAGGCTGACTCATTTGAAGATCAAATGGCTTATCTTTCTGGGAAATAAGTCAACAAAAAGCATAATTGTCTTTATTTGTTTGCTCTTATACTTTTTAATAAAGAACAAATGGTGTTAATGCAATAAACCAAATGCCACAGTCACAGATGCCATTGAAAACGAGCTCTTTAAATCTGCTCTAACTCCTGTCCATTCAAAAAAGCGTGATCCTCTTCTACTTTATTTTATTTTTGAAAAAAAAGTTTGTTCCATTTTCCAACTGAGTTCTAGTAAGTCAGCCAACATCTCACTGATATCTAGTGTATATTTTGGAATTTAAAGCATAAAGTCAGCAGTGACTTGCTGCGGGGTTAAGGAAAATAAGTTATTTCAGATTAAGACTCCAATTAGATAAAAATCACTAAGAAAATAAGTAATTTGGTAATGTCAGCTAAATTTACAAAAGCTCATATTCATCTTTAAGTCAAAGGTTGTGTGTATAATGGCAAGCTAAAATGAAAAATTGAGTCAATTATTTAGATAATTCAGGTCTAGAATTGCTGCTATTTAGGAAGAGAATATTTAGTTAATGGGGTCATGATTTATGTAAATAAACTATCAACATCGACCAATTAACAGCCTTTCCCATTTCATTGGAAATATACAGCACCGTCTTAATGATTTTCATGGGAATATGTTTCAAGAAGTCCTCCATGTTAAATACAAAACCACGAAAGATGTCATAAATCAAGCAAAGTAAAACTAAATAGCTCAGTGTGTACCTTCTCTTTGTCCCTAAGAAGATAAAAGAAAATAGGATTCAAGAGGAATTATGTTGAATTCCAAATATCTACATTTTTAAAATAATTTTTTTTAATCCTGAAAGGACTCCTTTTTCTCTTCATTTTTCAAAGCAAATCGTAAAGCTTCTAATGAAAGGTAGTAATTCCACACAACTTCTTTTTTACAAGCAATCTTAAAATAATAGAACTGAGCTTATAAAACAAGCATATTTTGCTTATTTTGTTTCTCTCAATGTTTACTTCTTCACTGATCATTCTTTTCCAACTGGGGCAAGAGTTAATAAACATGTTTAATAATACTTTTACTAAAATCCATTGACACTAAAATCACCATAACCAGATAATTACATTTAACTTATTTTAACATAACTACCAGAGTAGCTAATATGTTCATCTTGTGATAAGAAAATGTCCTCGTGTTATCTTCAAAATTTTGTAACTTCAGTTAGCTTCATACCTATCCTATGACGTTCATACTTCAGCTTTTCAGGTTGTAATATTGGAGATAAAAGTTTAGATAACTCATGGGACAGAGAGCTAGTGATGTTAGAGTTGGATTTTAAACTCTATGCTGTTTATGCTGTGCTTGTTACTTCTATTTGTTGAATGAAAAGCATTTTAAATACCAAGCTAAATAAGGAGATATAGAAAAAAAAAAAAAATGTGGTGTGTGTGTCTAATGGGAATCCTGAAGTCATATTGAGCCTAAGTTGTTAGCTTCAGGTTGAAAATTATTTACTTCTTTAAACATTTTAGGACTGTGGTTCACAAACCCATTTATATTAGAATTACCTGGGAAGGTTAAATGCCAGTGTTTTGAAAAAGAAATGAATTGAAGAAACTGCCATTTAAAGACTTAAGACTTAATATATACTTTCTACTATTTAGGGGCTAAATTCCTGCCTGATATGGCCCCTACTGACCCCATGTTAAATCCTCTCACTCTGTAGTGTGCTACCACACTGACCTTGAATTGTCTCAGACAGATCAAGATCATTCTTAGAGTTTCTACGTTTGTTGTGTTTTCCTACAGTGCTGTTCTCCATGAAGTTTGCAAGGCTGGACTTTTATTCCTTCCCTTGATCCTTCCTACTCCAGTCAGCCACCCTTCTCCTAGCCCTAGCCTTTTCCACTTCTTCCCATTGCTCTTTTGTCTTTCCTTCTCTCTCTCAGCATAGCACCCTTCCTACACCTCCTGTCTCTTCCCTGCGTTCCTCTGTCTTCTCTTTCTCCCCTGCTTTGCCTCTCCTCCTCCCTCTTTCCTCTCTAACCCTACTCCTTCCACTCCTTTTCCCACAGCCTTCCTTCACATCACTTCCCACTCCTGGACCATCTTCTCTAGCATAGTCCATTCTTTTATACAATGATGAAATGGCCAGCTAAAAAGTGTTATTTCTGGGCTCTTCCCAAACAGTTATCTGAGAGGATAAAGGCACATTTTCAGAACCTGGTTTATACACCAGAAGATATGTTTAATGCAAGTATATTAATAATCTTGTGTCTTATACCTTATTGAATCTTAATGTTAACATTGGAAAGTGTTTTTTATTATTATTATTATCTTACATTCCTTCATGTCATTTCCTTGCTTAGTTCATCTATCAGCCAGAAAACTGGGGAATTCACAAAGTTTAAGTTGGATTTTTATATTTCCTCCCCCTGGAAGTTTATGTCTTAAAAGGAGTGGCTAATAAATGGCTAATAAAAGTGGCTATCCTACTCAAGGGTAAGAAGGCATTCCTCAACCAGTGATGGATGGGGCTTAGGATATAAACATGGAGCTCTTGCTTCTCCAATGGGATAACTCTGAGTTGCTTGTTCTGCTGGTTATCTGAATATCCTCAAAAGATTAAAATTCAGATTCATACAAAGAAAAGTAGAAGATAGCTTACAAAGTAAATAGGAACAAATCATCAGAAACCTGATTTTTCCTACGTTCCTCAAGAAGTTTTCTTCTGCTTCCTTCTTTCTTTTCTTTCCTCTTTTCTTTCCTGCCCAATTCAACTTCTACACAGAGGTGCTTTTTACATTTCAGTGTGTGTGTGGATAGAGATTACCATTAAATTTTTAGCCACAAATCCTCCCCTCCCTAGTCGTAACTTTGCACAGAAAGACAATTACAACCAGGTAATGCTTGTTTGTTCCATTGTATTACTGAGTACAGAGACAAGGCAGAAAAGGAAAAATTACCTGTTAGCAAATATCACAGCATGCTTTAAGACCTTTTCCTCATGTTTGTGTTGTCTGAAGTCTGGCATGATCTTAACTACTATAAAAAAGTTTTGATGATTCAAAGAATAAAAACATATGCATTAAATAAGCATAAAGGAAATTTTTTAAAAAGCAAAAGCATACTGCAAAGCATTATACTGCTCTGTTACTGCCTTAAATAAGTACACACACATGCATATGCACATACTCTGAGCATTGGCTTAGCAGTTCTTAACAGCTTCCCAATAGAGAGCAGATGGAAACAAATGTCACTTTTACAGAAGTTTATGTATTTTCACATTTTATTTGCCTGGTTTTTAAGTCTTTCATTTATTTCTTAATCTTTGCCTTAACCATTGCATTTTTAAGATAAATGAATTAAGCAAATGCTATTTTAACTAGCATGAAATTTAAAATGTGACTTTGTTCCAAAAGTTAATTGCTAAGCTTGCTTTTCAAAGAGAACCAATCAAATCAGAATTCATTATTTACCTCTCTAGCTAACTCTTCTTTCTGACATTTTTAGTTCTATTAACATTATATTTGTTTTGTCAGTCACTCAAGCTCAACTTCCTAGGGTCAGTATCTTCTGAATTATCAAATGCTGCCATTCCCACCCCACCCACCCAAATGTTACTTTCTGACATCCATTTAGTCTCCATCTGCATTTCTGAAATTCTGTTCATTGTACACTGTTCTGTCCAAATATCACTCCAGCTAATTGGATTCTATACAACTTAATTAATTCCAAAACATTCAATCCAGCAAACATGTGTTGAGTGCCTAAAATATGCTAAGTACTATACTGTACACAAGGAGATTACGGTCTCCTGAGTGAAACACATGTAAACAATGACTCCAGAGTTTGTTCAACGAGACAGTTGAATTATGTGCAAATGTGCAAATGGCAGTCTGGGGAGTGAAGTAGAGGAAGGAGACACAGCAAATTTCACAGAACAAGCGACAACCAAATTGAATTTTGAAGGTTATAGGGAAGGTCAACCAAAATGATAAGGTAAAAATGTGCAGAGGGAAAAAGTTCATGGCCCAGAAAAACATAAAACTGAAGATATGCTTGTCACTTAGCAAGAATCTTGGCTGAAGATAACATAGTAGTTAATTACATTTATTTAAATAAATAGGAATCAACCCTATCCCCACTTAAGAAGAAATCCAGAAATATAGTTCCTAATGTCTATTAATGCCTACCCCCACACTAAAAGTATGAAAGTAACAAAAATATGAGAGATTTTGCTGACAGTAGCAAAATCAAAGCTGCCGTACACATCTTGATGAAATTAACTGAGATATAGGGGAAAGGTGAACGCAGAACTAAATATGCCCATCTAAATACTATACAAAAGCCAACAGGGTCAGAAATAGCTTCCAAAAAGAGAGTATAAAGGTAAGAATCTCTGAGCCAGAATAGTTCTTGCAAAGGCAGCCTGTTTAAGTAAGTGAAATGCATCCAGGGAACACCTATACTTTGCATCAGGCTTTACATTCCAGCCTAGGTGATAAATGAGGGTCATTCACATGACTAGTAACTTCTAACAGCTGGGCACCTTCTGGGAGCCATGGAAGGATTTGAAGCTGAATGATCAGATATATTTTAGAATTATTAGGATAGCTGCAGCACAAAGATTGGCTTGTGAGAGAGGGAAATCGAGGAAAACAAAGCAGTTCAGAAACCATATAATGGTCCATGTAAGCATTTTCTCTAATTCCTCCAATTGATTCTATTTTAACCCCTCAAAAGAATGAAATTATCATGCTTGTTCTTCTATCACAGTATTCATAATCTTGTGCCATGTTGGTAGGATCTATATCTTCTCCACCTTTTCAGTTTCATTATTTGTTCATTTAACACTTGAGTACCTACTATGTGCCCATCCTGTTATAAGCGCTAGGAAGATAAAAATAAAGAAGAGTTCTTTTCTGTTTCTGTTATTGTGTTGCATTCTAGCTAGAGAAAGAGTTGATAAACACTTATAAATAAGCATATGCCACATCGGGTTGTGATATTACATAAGGAAAATCGAAGGTAGGTTAAGAAAATAAAAGAATGGGGAAGCTCTTATTTTATATTAGTATGGTAAGGTAAAGTGTCACTGATAATCCGAAACCAGAAGGAAGTGAGAGAGTGAGCCATTTTGATATTTGTAGGAAGAAGGATTCATTCAGAGGAAATAAATGCCAAAGCCCTGAAGGTGAAGTACATGTGTCTTTTAATTAACATTTAGGAAGCCAGTGTATTGGTGCGTAATGAGTAACAGAAGAATAGTAAGTTATGATACCAAAGACTCAGTTATGGGCCAAATCATAGACTTATAGGTGGTGAAAAGGATGTGGAAAGTAAGCTTGGAAACCATGTGGTAATATTTATCAAAAAGTTGATATGATTAGATTTAGGTCATACAGCATCACTCTGGCTGCTGTGTGTTAATAGCCTGTGGGGAGAGAAGAATGGAAGCAAGGAAACCAGTAGGAGGGCACAGCAACAAACTACGAAGGAGATGATGAGATCCTGGATATATTTTGAAAATATAAGTAAGAGATTGATGGAGATTGATGGAGTAGGGAATGGGTGAGAACAAAAGAAAGGAGTCAAGGCTGACTTTCACATTGTATGTCTGAGCAGATAAAGGAATGGAAGTTCCATTAGCTTAATGGGAAAGATAGTCAAAGGAAGATTAGCAGAATCTGTCTGGATCATATTTTTTAAAGATAACTATTAAATATCCATAATGTTAAGCCCTCAAACAGTATATTTTTAATCTCAGATATCATCCTTTCTCTTTTAAAAGTTTCTGCTGAACACTTTCAGTCTTTCCTCTAGCTTCTTAAACCTGTGGAACACAGTTAGAATTAGTAGACAAGCACATTAAAATAATTATATCAACTGTGCTATTTCTTGATTGATTTTTATTTTTATTGTGTGTCTGATAATTTTTGTTGGATATCTGATATTGTTTTACTTTGTTGTATAAAATTTCCATAAATATTAATTAGTATTATACTTGGATGCAATTTAATTATTTAGAAACAGTTTGATCCTCTTGATTCTTGCTTTTAAGCTTTATTAGTATCAGAGAAGTATTTTTTTTTCAGGTAATTTTTTTCCTGCCATTTAGGCAAGACCCTTCTTAATATACTACCCTGATGCCTTCTGAATTACAGTCTTCACTGTAACTCTTGGTAACAGTCATGTGAATTTCCTCACATGTGTTACTCATACTCATGTGAATACTTGTAAACCTTCTGTAAGATCTCCAGTTTTCTTAGTTCAGTTCTCTCCCCTCGGATACTCTGCTCTGTGAACTCAAATCATCTTGGCCTCCTCAGACACAACCTTTATCTCCCTCACTCTGGGAGAGCACGAGTTCCCCCTCACTATGCTGTGCCCTGGAAACTTGTTCAAGACATTAAGTGGAACCGTTTTATGGCTCACCTTGTTTGTTTCTCATTTCTCAGGGATCATTGGCTTTTACTGTCTGATGTTCAATAACTTGAGTCATTGTTTTATATATTTTGCCCATTTTCTTAGTTGTTTTAGGCAAGAGACTAAATACAGTCTCTTACAAAGTGGAAGTCTATTCAGTCTGTAATTCTTTTTTACTTGTCATTTAAAATCAGCATTGTTAAGGAAAATATCTTAACAAATTACAGAATATGTTTTATGTTTACAATTCAATGACTTTAGACAAATGGACGCATACATAAACACCACCAAAATCAACACACAAACCATTTCCATCATTCATGCAAGTTCTCATTCCCCATTGTAGTTAACCATCCCTGCAACCCAACCACATGCAACCACACATTTGCAATCTCTAGTGTAGATTAGTTTGGATAGTCTAGAATTTCATATAAATGGAATCATATAGTACATACTCTTTTGTCTCTTGCCCTTTTCACTCGGCTAATGGTATTAACATTTATCCTTATATGTATTAATAATTCATTTTTTTATTCTTGAGTATTATTGTATCAAATGACTACAACATGATTATTGATAGATATTTGGTTATTTCCAGTTTAGGGCACAACGCTATTATTAGTACTTAGATCTTTGTATGATTATTTACCGATTTTACCCTTCCAGTTATAGTTTTTATTCTGGTACAAATTCCCCTCTGCTATTAGCCTGACTTGGAAAATTTTCTAATATCTTAATTTTTTTTCTTGGCACAGATTTTACAATTATCACTGATAGGGTTTTTATAACCACTTCACTGCATTGTCATTAACAGAAGTTCTTCAGTTATAATTCCTGCATATAATTTAAACTAAATTGAATTTTAACATCTAATTGCAGCTCTTTTCTTTCATCTTAGACACCAGAGGGTAGTTTATTTTTTTCTAAATCATCAATCAAAATATAGAAAACAAGCTAGCAAGACCTATAAGCAAAGATTTTCTATAAATGGCTACTTTTATTTTTTTCTCTCTTATGAGAAAGATAGCTTAGGATTTGGAGGGCATTTTCAAACTATAGCCATTAGTCATACACTGTTAATTATATCTGCTTTCCCACTAATATATATAATTACATAGTAATATCAAAGTTCTTTATCAACTTTCCTAATATATGGTCTCTCAGGTCTTTGAGCTTTTCCTTCCATATACTTATCACAATTATAAGCATATTCTTAATACAACTTCTTTAAAATTGTAACAGCTTTTCATAGGCAGTCTTTGAAGTCCACAAATGAAAGAACTATTTTGTTCATTACTATATTCCTCATTACCTAGCACAAAAGTTAGCATATATAGAATTATCTGAATATCTTGTTTAAAAATGGTGTTGGGTGCCTGGGTGGCTTAGTTAGTTAAGTGTCTGATTTCCTCTTGATTTCCTATCGCGTCATGATCTCAAGGTTAGTGAGCTAAAGTCCTGGATAGGGCTCTGTGCTGACAATGTGCCACATGCTTGGGATTCCCTCTCTCTCTCCCTTTCTCCCTGCCCCTCCCTGACTGTGCTCGCTCTTGTGCATGGTCTCTCTCTCTCTCTCTCTCAAAATAAATAAACTTAAAAAATATGGTCTTAACTATATTATACTTGCCATAGCATGTTTCCTTGGTAATATTCATGGTCTCTTAAAAGAGACCATGTTTTCTTTACAATATTTTAAATATTGTGTTTCATTATTAGTATTCTATTTCGATTCTCCCTCACCTTCCCAGGGTCCAGCATACTATAAATTTACCCCTACTATGTTTTTAACATTACAAATCTTCCTCAAGACAGGTAGGATTGTATTTCACCAATAGAAAACACAGAGTACATACACACAAAAGGGAAGTGTCTAAGAGGCAAGTAAGAGAAAATATAGAAAGATCCAGGTGTCAACCTCTTACTGTGACTGTGGCCCTCTGTTGCCGGCCTCTGCTACTCATTCTTACACATCATTGTTCCAGTTCTTTGTAAAGGCGACATAACCCAACTGTCTAATAATATTCAGATAATGATAGTGACTACAGTTTTCTTCTTTAAGCTGCAGAACTGAATAAGGCCTTTAGTTGTACCTGTTTGTGAGTTTGAAAGGGGAGTTTGGGGAAAGAGGGAGAGAATTTGAAGAGAAGGATTTCTGGTATCCTCTAAATTGCAAGGAAGAAATATTTACAAACAATCTATCATGTATTTTAAGGAAATTCATAATAAGTTGTTGAAGAGAAAACTTTTTTAATAAAGGTTATGAATTCAGTAGGAACAGTGTTACTTTTAGGTTGTTTTCTTTAAATTACATATTAATATTAAATTATGTTTTCTGGCTTTAAAAATCCCTCCCTATAGGCAATTAAATAAACTAAAAAGGGTTTCACACGCAGTGTGGCACCTGCTTAATATTTTCTCTCTTCCTCCTGCCCCTCTCTCCTGCACGTGTGCTCTCTCAAGAAAAAAAAAATCCCTACAGGCAACCAGACATATAGTATAATCTTATTTGTGATGAAACATATGAAATATTAAATATATCACATTTTACATGTTATAAAAAATAGTAAATAATCTTAGTTCTCCTCTTACCCAAAATAGAGTATAATCTATAAAAGAGAAGCAATGTACAGTTACATTTTCCACCCGATTTATAACTTTACATTGGACTAAGTATTTAATATACTCTATACCCAGGCAATCATCTGAACTATCCCTCGATTTTTTCTTTTGATCTCCACATCTCCAATCTTCATGTACTGTCACCTTCTTATCTTTAGCTTTCTTATTTTTTTCTTATCTTGATTGGAGTCTGTTTAAAATTAATAATTTATATTTATATAAATGTATTTCTTGAAAAATCATTCTTTTGAATACTATAAAAAAGCATCCTTACAGCCTGGACTAAGACCGTGATAATTTTTAGAGTCATCTTCAGTTTAAAGTAATTTTGAACCTCTCACAATTATCAGGGTTTTTGTTATTACATGCAATATTCATAACTTGTTTGAGAGAATCATCAAAGTGATTTTCACAAAAATAAGGCAACATTTTCTCTTTTTGAAATTTTTTTAAGTAAGTTTTTTTGGTTAAGTTGATTTATTTATTTTGAGAGAAAGAGAGAGAGAGCACGACGGAAATAGGGGCAGAGAGAGGGGGAGAGAGAGAATCCCAAGCAAGTTCCACACCATCAGAGCAGAGCCTGATATCAGGCTGGAACTCACAAACCATAGATCATGGCCTAAACTGAAACCAAGAGTCCAACACTTAACTGATTGAGCCACCTAGGTGCCCCATTGGTTTTGTTTTCAAAATTAGTCACCTTGAGAGTTGACTTCACTTTATATTGCCCTAAAACATCAAACACTTCAAGTTTTCTATGAAAAACAGATACATTTTTAAAGAAGTCATATTAAATATATGAAGATGGCTAAAGATAATATATTCAAAGTGAATAAATTATTCCAATTTATAGGTGGGCAATTGTTTATTCAGTGACTTCTTGAATCTCACTAGTGAGCCTAATGACATTTCAAGGGAGTAGATTTAGGCTAAATAGAATACATTGCCATATGTTATGGAGAACATTTAGTTTTTATAAGATTATTAGACATTAAACACGTTATTGTGGGCTACATCTGAATTTCTTCAGGTAGTATCTAGGATAAAAAATTTGCCTTGGCAAAATTGATTCTTAGAGTCCTGATTTATGCTAATTTGTGCTGATCAGTTAGCTGTCTAATCATGGAAGTTATGTTTGCACAAAAGTGGTTTTCAGGGGCACCTGAGTGGCTCAGTCAGTTAAGCGTACAACTCTTGATTTTAGCTCAAGTCATGATCTCCTGGTTCATGAGATTGAGTTCCATGTTGGGCTCTGAGCTGACAGCATGGAGCCTGCTTGGGATTATCTCTCTCTCTCTGCCCCTTCTCTCTTTCTCTCTCTCTCTCTCTCTCTCTCTCTCTCTCAAAATAAATAAATAAACTTAAAAAAAAAAGTGATTTTCAGAGTGACCTAGGTTAGCTGTACATTTTATTTATTGATTGATTTCAAAATAATTTATAAATGTTCTGTTATTTACACTGTTCTTTTATATTTTCTTTCAATTGATCCTCCAAATAGGCCTATGGGCTTTTCAGAAAAAAAAAAAAAAAAATTTAAAGTTATTTGTATCCTGCTAAAGTGAAGACAGAGTCTTAGAAGGTATAAGTTACATTCAAAATTATAAAGTCCAGGGGCGCCTGGGTGGCTCAGTTGGTTAAGCATCTGACTTTGGTTCAGGTCTTGATCTCACAGCTCATGGGTTTGAGCCCCGTGTCAGGCTCTGTGCTGACAGCTCTGAGCCTGGAGCCTGCTTCAGATTCCGTGTCTCCTTCTCTCTCTGCCCCTCTCCTGCTCGGGCTCTGTCTCTAAAAAAATAAATAAACAATTAAAAATTAAAAAAAAATAAAATTATAAAGTCCAGATCATCATCTAAGGTAGTGTTGTTAAATAGATAGATATTACAAGCCAAAGTGCAATTTTAAATTACCTCATCACATATTTAAAAAGTCAAAAGAAGCAGATAAAATTCATTCTTATAGCATTTTCCCCCAACATATCCAACATTTTGTTATTTAAGCATGTAATTAAGAGAAAACTACTAATAACATGTTTATATTCTTTTTTTTTACTAAATCTTCAAAATCCAATGTATATTTTACACATAAAATATATCTCAGCTTAGACTAGTCACATTTCAAGTACTAAATAGCTACATGTGACTAGTGACTACCCTACTGGATAGCACTTAGGTAATATTTCAGATTCTTACACAATTTTTTCCTCTATGCAATGGTGTTCTCTTTTTTATATACTCTATATCTGTGCAATCATCTGAATTAACTCTCGAATCTTTCTTTTGATCTCCACATCTCCAAACTTAATTCATGTAACATCATCTTCACTCAAGTTAGTGCAGTAACTTCCCCAGTCACGTGAACTTCCTTCCTGTACCATTCATCCACTCTATATTCTTATGCCCCAATGACCTTCTTTATTTGTGTACTTGACCATATCATCCTCTGATTTACAGGAGAGACCCGTACTTTTGTCTTCATGTGAGGTAGGACCAAGGCTTGTACATTTTTTAAACGTTCTCTAGATAATTTTGATTACTGGCTAAATTGTGAGAATAGACACTATTTCCTCTCCATAGTCACAGACTGTGGTAAGTGTCATTATTTTGACCTATTGGAATACCTTACACTTTTCTAATAACTGTTGGTTTTGTGATACCCAGGGCTGATCCTAGCACTGAATGCCGGCTTTGGCACATGGTAATGTATTGTTAACAAATAAAATATATGTTTGGAAATCTTATAATTTATTCCCGTAACAAAATTATTTCAGTCAGTTCATAGTAAAACTGATGCTAAATGCATCCACGTTGGTTTCTAAGTTGATTTTTTCAATATTTTTTTCTCTCATAACAGATATTATGATATTATACTAATTGGAGTTAATCAACTCTGAATTTGAATCTATAATTTCCGTTACCTTTAAAGTATGATTATGAAGGAGTGTTAAAGTATGAGTTTAAAGTATGGATATTCAGACAAAGTAGGTCAACCTATCTATGTTTTTATATTGAAATGCAGAAAATGAGATTGCTGGAGAAAAGTCATAGAACTATTTTTTCTTAATATATCACTGTTTATGTATTATCAAATTCTTTAAGATGTGACTAACAATTTTTATTCTAAAGCAGAAATATATCCCTCCAGACTATATTTTCATGTGATAAGGGGATTTCCAACCCACTCTTAGTGGAAAAAAATATACATTTATACACATAGTGTCAAAATTAGATTATTCTTTGGTAAAAATTAAAAAGAAAATTATCACCAAAGGGGAAAATGTTTAAAAAAACACTATTAAGTTTTCAGCTATGATCAAAGTTAAAATAAATAAATGTGTCTCTGCAGGCATTAAGCTGTATCTTCAAACTGCATACAAAATGAGAGCAACCTTAGGGATTTTTTCCAATGAAAAAGACCCAGTAATGGGATAAAAATGGAAATGGACTTTATACATACTTCCCAAGGCTTATATTTGATATGACTTTATAAGGAATTTAGTAAGATGAAATAAAATGGCGAGATCAAAGCACGCACACACAGAAAAGGATTTCCTGCTATGAAGCATGTAAATTGGCATGATGTGGCTAATAAAAATTCTTATTTCTTAGGATCCTTAAATTGTGCCTCGAGAAAAAAAAATTAAGCATTAGATTTGATTAATGTGAACAAATAATTCAAACATTTTGATTAAAGTAGGCAAAGTACTTATTTTAAGTCATTTTTTAAAAAACTTCTCTTGTGCTTGCTTCGGCAGTACATATACTAAAAAACTTCTCTAAATATGATGTCTTTTCCACAGAATTTTTGGAATTGTGTCAACGTGTCACTGTATGTTAGAAGCTGCAGTGTCTCTTGTTCTGTGTGACTGTAGTCATCTCCGCTCCATCCATTGATGGTTCTGCTCCTGCGACACTGGCTTTTCAATTCCTCAAACACACCAAGCCTATTCTTATATTGGGGCTTTATATGCGGTGTCCCTACCATCTATAGTAGATTTTCCTCCATTCTTTACAAGATTGGTGACATCTTATTTTTAGGTCTCAGCTTAAATATTACTTTTCTAGAAAAATTACTTTTATCATACAAACAGGTTAGTCTCTATTATTTCTTTTTCTTCCTTTTTTTTTTTTTTTTAATTTGAGAGTGGTTGACACACAGTGTTACATTACTTTCAGGTGTACAACATAGTGATTCACATTTTCGATAAGTTATGCTGTGCTCATCACAAGTGTAGCTACCATCTGTCACCATACAACCCTCTATTATTTCTATCTTAGTAGTAGGTTTGTTCCCTTTTATAGCTTTTCACAGTCTATAACTCATTTACTTTTGTTTGATTACTTGCTCATTTGTTCTTGCCTCTCCCTATACTAAAGCAAAATGTCTGTTCATTAATCATTTCATGTTAGTGCATAGGATAGTGACTGTCACAACATTAGCACCTGATACATGTTCATTGTCTGATATGAATAAGTAAATAAGTCACAATATTAAGTTAATGTAATGTATTTCAGTGTGTTTACGATTAGTTTTAAGAAAAATTTATAATTTCACTTTTATATGTGGAAATATTTATCAAAACTCTAGTGATTCAAATAAGGAAGATTTTAATTGCAACAGAGTCTAAAGGTTAGTATTAGTCATAGTTTACCAAAAATAAACTAAAAAATTTTCAGATACAGTGAAAGCAATTTGCATGAGGATAATCAGAGCACCCATGAAATTAAAACCTTTTTCAAAGTGCAAATAGAATAAAAACTTCAAATTTTCTGTTTTCAACATATAGTTGAAAAAATTAGGAAAATGAAACATTAGAGATTTTAAAAGATAAAAGAATGATATGCAAGATTGCAAGCTTTTACACCAAAATTAAACTATAAAGCCACTCTTATGGTTACCTGAGAACATGAGATTACTTAATTATGTATATTAACAATGTGCTTTAAGTTTGGTGGACAATTATAACACTTCTGAGCTAACTTGCCTGCTTCTACCTTTAGCCCTTCACAGTCTGTTCTTTATATAATGGAATGCTCCTTTTAAAACTTAAGTCAGATCACATGTCCATTATTCTATTCAAAACCCACCTCATGCACAGTAAATGCCAGGGTTCTTATGATGATCCACAAATGTTTTCTGTACAGGACCGGATGGTAGATATTTTAGGCTTTGTGTGTCATATGGTTTCATCATAGCTACTCAACTCTGCCCTTGTAGTGTGAAAGCTGCCATTGAAAATACATAAATAAATGGGCATCGCTGTATTCCAAAAACATTCTATTTAGAAAAATAAGCACCGGGTTAGATTTAAATGCTAGGTCATAGTTTACCAACCCGGGCCTCTCCTTCTGCTTCTCCCCACCCACACTCCAAATTTATTTGTCATTCCTTTTCCTCTCATTCATTCTGCTCCAGCCACTCTGGTCTTCTTACTCTTCCTTAAATATCCAAAACACATTCTTCTTTTATCTCAGGACCTTTAAATTGCTGATTACCTTGTCTTGGACACTGTTCCTTGGGTCATTTCTTATTTCATTGAAGTCTCTGCTCAAATGTCATCTCCACAGAGAGGCTTCTCTAAACACCTTAGATAAAATGAGGATAAAATGATATCCAGTCAAGCACCTCTATCTGCCATATCTGTTTTTCTCTCTCGCTCTCCATATGTGTGTGTGTGTGTGTGTGTGTGTGTATAAAATATTTATATATGAGGGAATATATATTGAATATATATATTAAATATTTTTTTTTATTTTTTTAAAAATCCATTTTTGAGGGACAGAGAGTGACAGAGTGAATGGGGGAGGGGAGAATCCAAAGCAGGCTCAAGGCTCTGAGCTGTCAACACAGAGCCCAACATGGAGTTTGAACTCAGACCACAAGATCATGACCTCCACTGATGTCAGACACTTAAATGACTGAGCCACCCAGGCGCCCCTGTATTAAATATTTTTAAAATTTGGTTATCTTCTGTCTTCTTCTTTTAGAATACAAGCCCTATGGCAGGGGAGAATTTGGTATTTTAACATTTTTTTGCTATAACACCATTGCCCAATTGACACTGTTTTAACATATAGTAAGGACTCACTAAATAGTTGCTAACTGTTGATTAAATTAACTTTTTTCCCCCCAAAATGCCTTATCTGTAATTTGCTCTAAATATAAACTCTATCCCTAAACATGTTATGAAACTGTGGCTTATTTTTCCCTTTAACATTAATTTTTGTGTGTGTGTGATTTAGAGGTATTTGAGAACATTTATGTATCACAGCCTCCTGCTTTCACCCTAATGTCTTCCTTGTTGATTCTATTTTCTTCCACAATTCATAAAGATGATACCTCTGGTTCAGGAGGTATTTTAATCTTTGAAAATGAAAAAAAACATAACTAAATAAGTCAATAAATACATTGCATGGAGTTGGTGGTAAGTGTTACAAAGAAGCAAAAGGGAACACAAAGTATTGGTAAATGGTCAGGGAAAGTCTTTCTGGTAGATGACATTTAAGTGTAGACCTGGAGGAGTAGAAGAACATGATAGACACAAGAAAGGGCAAACAAGTGCAAGGCCAGAAGGTATGAATAGATTTCGTGTGCTAGGAAGAAAGAGTGTTGTGGATTTAATTGTGCCTCCCCGCCCCACCTTAAAAAGTGTTGAAGTCCGAATCCTGTATACTTCATATTGTGACCTCATTTGGAAATAGGGTCATTACAAATGTAATTAGTTAAGTCAAGATGATGACATACTGCAGTACAATGGGCCCTTAATCCAACATGACCGATGCCCTTATGAAAAGAGAGAAGATGATGTGAAGACTGACACACAGGAAGAAGAAGGCTATGGGAAGATGAAGACAGAGACTGGATTTATGTTGCCACAAGGCAAGGAACACCTGCAGCCACCAGAAACTAGGAAGAGGCAAAGGAGGGTTCTTCCTTTACAGGTTACAGAGGGAGCATGACCCTGTTGCATCACTGATTTCAGACTTCTAGTTTCCAAAACTATGAGACAATAAATTTATGTTGATTTAATCTACCTCATTTGTGGTACTTTGCTATTATAGCCCTATGAAATTAACGCAAGCAGGTGGGTCAACATACCTACAGAGGAGTAAGTAAACAGAAAATAATTTGGAAATGTTGTTTATAATTTTACAGATGATTTAAATTCAGGCTAAAATATATTTACATTACTAAGAACATACTATTTTCTTTGTAAATTGCTGAAGGTGATAACAAAGAAGAAAATCAGACAACCATGCTAATATAAATCGAAGATAGAGATAATGTTAAAGATTTTTCCCTCTAAGTGTTTAATGCAAAAACAAAACAAAAACCCTAATACAGAGCAAATACATGAGAAGACCCAACATATAGAAAGAATATACCAGGATTCTCATTCTAGTGGGAAGGTTCAATGTCTAGAACACATGATTTAGTCTTCTACATAACTACAGTGCTCAGGGAAAATTCTGTAAAAAAGAATAGAGAAGTATTTATATCCTCTATTTGATTAAAGGAGATAAGAAGAAAACTAAGGAGGAACAAGGAAGTAGGACCTTTTACCCCTGGAACATTTTTATTTAAAATGTAAGCTCATCCACTAGTAAAGATCTTCAGTTTTAGCCAACCTTCTTGAAACAAACTACAGTCCACCTGTATTAGTCAGAGTTCTCCAGAGAAAGAGAACAAGGTATAGATTTATTAGAAGGAATTGGCTCACACAATTATGTTGACTAAGAAGTCTCAAGGTCTGCAGTCAGTCAGTCACACACCCAGGGGAGCCAATGTGAGTCAGAAGGCCTGAGAGGCAGAAGAGCTGATGGTGTTGTTCTGGTTGCAAGCAGACAGGCTCATGACCTAGGAAAAGCCTGAGGTCAGGAAGTGGTAGTGTCCTGGCTCAGAAAACAGGCAAGAGGAGTTTCTCTTCCTCAGCATTTTGTTCTATTCAAATCTTCACTTGACTGGGTGAGGCCTACCCACAGCATGGACAGCAATCTGTTTTACTTCGTCCACTGATTCAAATTTTAATCTCATCCAGAAACACTCTTACAGTCGCACCCAGAATACTGTTTGACCATTTGGTCACGTGTGGCCCAGTCAAGTTGGCACATGAAATTTTAAAAATTAACCATCACACTATCTTTATTTTTATTCTTAAAAAAACATATTTTGTTGTTGTTTTCCATTTTAAACTTCCTATTCAGCCCGTTTTGGTCTGGTTTATTTCCTATGATTACAATGAAATGATGTCTGTCACAGTAAACATTGAATTCTTACAACAAACTCTTATCAGGCATTTTTCTGTTCTCTTACTTGACATTTCTGGAGTATCTGACTTTGAGACTGCTCTTTCCTTTGAGACATGTCACCTTGCCTTGGCTTCTGTAGCTCCTTATTTCCATGGCTCTTCTCTTACCTCTTTAGCTTCTCTCCCTTACTGAATCTTTTTTTTTATTTTTTTTTAACGTTTTTATTTATTTTTGAGACAGAGAGAGACAGAGCATGAACGGGGGAGGGGCAGAGAGAGAGGAAGACAGAATGGGAAGCAGGCTCCAGGCTCTGAGCCATCAGCCCAGAGCCCATCGCGGGGCTCGAACTCACGGACCGCGAGATCGTGACCTGAGCTGAAGTCGGATGCTTAACCGACTGAGCCACCCAGGCTCCCCTACTGAATCTTTTTTTATTTTATTTTATTTTATTTTATTTTATTTTATTTTGAGAGATTTATTTATTTATGTATTTATTTTGAGAGATTTATTCATTTGTTTATTTATGTACTTATTTATTTTGAGAGAGAAAGAGAGAGAGGAACAGGCAGGGGAGGGGCAGAGAGACAGGAAGAGAGAGAATCCCAAGCAGGCTCCACACTGTCAGTGCAGAGCCTGATGTGGGGGCTCAAACTTATAAATCATGAGATGGTGTTCTGAGCCAAAATGAAGAGTCAGACACTTAACCTGGCTGAGCCACCAAGGTATCCCTCTTACTGAATTTTTTTTTCTGGTTTCTCTTCTTCTGTCCAAATTCTAAATTCTCTGTATTCTCAAGTATTTTTCTTTGTTTCACTTCTTTCTCATTGTAAACTTTCCATGAATTATGTATTCCATGTCAGTGACTTTTAATGCCCTGTGACTCAACTTCTTTCTCTCATTCAGAGACTATGTTGAGTTCTAGATTTATCTTAAACACAACACAAAAACTAAACTAAAATGCTGGGACAGAGTTTGAGAGGGAAAAGTCTATGAGTCCTTTAGGTATCAGCAAACTCAGGAGTAAAAGAAGCATGAATCACAGAAGTTGGGCTGCAAGACAGTGAGGAAAAGCGTCAGCTGACTCCACATGCCGAAGATGGCATAATTCCAGATGCAGGGCAAGGGTTGGGCGTATACACCCTGACATCAATCAGTCATTGGACTCAGGCCGCTGTCAAGAAGAGGATGTGACTGTGCAAATTTTGTTCTTTTTAGTCTAGGACATTCTCTGGAGTGAATCTTTATTATAATCTGTCAGTCAGCAACTTTCTTAACCACTGGGTAAATGAGTTCTTTCTTGAAAGGGATGGGAGTGATCTGGATAACACTGCACAAACCAGTCTCTCTAATGAAATCCTTACCTCAGTAAATAGCATTATCCTAATACCAAGATAGAAACAAGAAGGCTCCCCTCTCCCTGAACTGTTTCTTCTCTTTCAAGTTGGAAACAAAACTGCTTCAACTTTCCCCTCCAGAATTTACTTGGGAGACTTTCTAGTATATAATTTTCTATAATATGTCTCATTGAGAGTTCTCTTGCCAAGACTTTTGTCAAGATCATGGTTATATCACGTTTGGATAATTTGATTTTTTAATTGGTCTACCCTCCAATGGTCATTACTAACCACCATTAAAACATAAATATAGAATTTATCTTTTGCAAATATACTGGATAATTGTGTCTCGATTCACTATAAATTACAGACACTTGTTTACAGGTCTGCTTTAAAAGCACACAATATTGGGGTGCCTGGGTGGCTCAGTCTGTTGAGCCTCCGACTTCGGCTCAGATCATGATCTCTCAGTCCGTCTGTGAGTTCCAGCCCGGCATCGGGCTCTGTGCTGGCAGCTTGGAGCCTGGAGCCTGCTTTGGATTCTGTGTCTCCCTCTCTCTCTGCCCCTCCCCTGCTAATGCTTTGTCTCTCTCTGTCTCAAAAATAAATAAAAACATTAAAAAAAATAAAAAACATACAATATTTACATTATATTTGAAGAAACATCTAGTAATAAGCAGGTTGTATGATAAACATCTGCTAATTTTCCTGGTTAACTTATGTTCATGTTTCTTAAGAAAATGACAGAAGAAACTATAGATATTAAACAATCTCAGCATTTTACCCTTATAAAATATAGAAAATAACTTCATACCAGAAACTTCGTACAACAATTTATTGCAATCACCACAACATGTCACAGAGCTGTCTGTTGAAGGTGTGGTTTGATAGGTCCACCTTGAAACTAACCTACCTGAGAGAACTAAGAGCCTTCTGGAAAAAAAAAAAAAAAGGCAGAAAATAGTCCCCAATAAGTGATTGGTCTAAAATAATGGTTTGGTGACTATATGCATGATTCAAAATAGGGAGGGAGATATGGAAGGGAGAGAAATGCAGGGGTATTTTTGTACCTCATTAAATTTGTTCACTTTTCTATGGAATTATGACTGAGTTCAAAGGAGGACATCAAAAAAAATTAAAAAAAAATTGTTCAGAATTGTGTACTTCTGTGAACTGAATGTTATCTGTTTTAAACACAAATAAATCAGTATTTTTAATGACACAAAATACGAAGAGATTAAGTACAGATTTGTATAGTTTAAAGAATTGTTGGAGCACCTGGGTGGCACAGTCTGACTTTAGCTCAGGTCAGTCTGACAGTTCATGAGTTTGAGCCATGCATCAGGCTCTGTGCTGATAGCCCAGAGCCTGGAGCCTGTTTCAAATTCTGTGTCTCCCTCTGTCTCTGCCCCTCCCCTGCTTGTTCTCTGTCTCTCTTTCTCTCAAAAATAAATAAACATTTAAAAACATTAAAAAAAGAAAGAATTGGCAGAGCTAAAGAAACAGCGTCTAAGCATCCAAAATTATTCTAAAAATCATACCACAAAACTGAATTGCCAGGAGAGCGGCTTACTCTGCCACAACCTGGAAGCTTCCAAGGCAACTTCAGCCTTGATGATTATGCTACTTCTGCCATCATCCATGCCAAGAAACGTGGGCTTTCATGTTCTGCCTTTCTCCCAGTTTCATTTATTTATTTATTTTTCTCCCAAATTCATTTATTTCCAAATCAGTGTCTCGCATGACTTACCCAAGCTAAGTCACATCTGGAACTGTGTCTGCAGAGCTTCCTGAAAAATGACTCTAGTTTTCTAGTCTCTGAAATTTGAAGGCACACTAGGGTGAAGTTAGTGTCTGGTGCAAGTCCCCATCATATCTGTTACAGCATTTTTTTTTTTCTCATACAAAATAATCTGTGAGATTCTGGAAACACAAACCAGCATGGTTTTTGATCCAATGTGCCAGAGACAGCACAAAGTCATAGTAAAGAGATTCTCGTGTTTCAGTGGAAAGCAACACACAAATTTGAAGGGAATGAATAAACAGTAGCAATAGCACCCACATCAGGAGGCTGTTGTGTAAGTGTCCTCAAAAGCACAGAAACCCCATAAAATTTAAAAACAGACAGAGGCAATTCCAATTGTGGGAGTATTTTGTTTTCTGATGTTGGTGGTACAGGCAGAAGTGAGGTGCATTTATGTGGTTTCCTCTGGCAGATTAACTCATTCATTAACAGGCTAAAATGACTTGCTTTTGAACGTAGCAAATGAAGCTATGCGTAAAAAAGAATACAAGTAAAAAATAAGGGAAACTTATAGTAGGCCTAAGGACTACTCTGATAAGGTTAATAATAAAGAAAACACTAATTCTTAGTGGTTTGTACATGTTCCGGAAATAGAAATTTTCCTAATTCCTCCATGCTTTGTGGCCAACAGCTTACATTAGAATCAATGACTTCAGAAACATTGACAAGACTTTAAAAACAAATGAGAGTCATTTGACAAGTAAAGCTATGAGTTATTTTAAACAACTACTGGATTCTCATATTAAAACTTAAGGGAAGGAATGGAAGAAAGAAAGGAAAGGAGGAAGGAGGGAAGGAAGGAAGAAGGAAGGAAGGAAGGAAGGAAGGAAGGAAGGAAGGAAGGAAGGAAGGAAGGAAAGAAGATGAAAAGACTACAGAAGCTCAGAAAAGGAAAAGTCATGTAGTTTTTAAGTAACTAATAATGCTAGCAGGTAAAAATATAGTCAGTAAAATGCTAAGAAAATATATAGTTCAATATATGGAAATTGTTCCATCCTCAAACAGTATAATAAGGTGATATATTGATGGCATGCAACATATACTGAAGAGATTTATGTGAAACACCACTATATTGAAGATGATGAGTGAACAGATTTCCCCAGGAAATGTCTTGCATTTACAAGATTTGTAAATCATGGTTAAATTCAATAAAATATTTTCTGCTGTGAAAGCCAGTGGAAATAAATAATGACCAAGATATATTTAAAATGTGGCCTTCATATCTGGAAATAAAAATATGTGTCAGCATCTGTACAGATAGTACCACATCAATGATTGGTTTTATTAAGGGTTTCACTTCTCTTGCAAAAAACAAACAAAAAAAACCCTCGCATTACATTTTTCACAGAGAGGTGCTATTGTCAAAAATTCTTGGAAATGAAATATTTCTTGAGGATGTTACAAAATGGTTTTTTAAACAAAGATGAGTTCGCTCAAGAGCACTTGAAGTACATGAAAACTTTGACCAAGAACATATAAATCTTGTGCAGCACACAGAAATTTGGTAGCTTAGCCAAAGAAGAGTTCTCAATGAGGTGTTTGAGCTGAAAGGTAAATTGGAGAAGTCATTTTCATAAAAGTAACATCAGGCTTTGATGAGTATTTTGAAGATGAGGCATGACTACAGTAATTAGCTGACTCTCAGATATTTTTCATCACATGAACTTATGGAATAAGGACCCAGTGTCATGTGGAATATGTTTTGTCTTTGAATGACTACAGTCATTGCTTTAAAAGGAAACAATCTTTGGGCAAATCATTCTGCAAAGGAAATGTTGAAGTGTTTCCAGTTTTTCAGTCTTGATAGGGAGGGAGAATATCAGAATATTCTAAATATTATTGAAAGCCACCTGAAGGAGCTACATATCAAAATCGAAGAGAATCATGCCCTGCTTTTCAATACAAGTGAATGACTGGGAGAGGGACGTCTTATCTAAATCTTCTGTTCAATCAGACAGTGGACTTTAGCAAAGAGGAAGAACTTTGTGAGCTGAAGGGTCCTCATTCACTCGAGATGAGATTTGCTGATCTTTCCTAGAGGAAGTCTGGATTTCTGTTCTGCCATTAGTATGAAAGCACTAAACATTTTGCTGAAGTTTTCTGCAACTTGTATAGGCGAACAGGCTTTTTTATTTTCTTTTATTTTGTTTAGTAAGAATCATGAGCAAGGACAGAAATCATTTCATTTAACTTGAAAATGAAATCTGTGTGTGTTAACTCGAATTTGACCCCAGTTGAGTACTTGTAGAGAAAAAGGAATTTCTTGTAGAGAAAAAGGAATAATTCATATTAATAAGTTTTAGTTCATTTTTATTTTTAGTTTCAAAAATAACTTTGAATTTATATATGCATCTATGAAAGGCTACACATGTCTATGATAATTTTGTACTGCTAAATTGCTACTTGAGCCCGAACATGTCCCTTAGTATAAAAATATTGATTGGCATATGACTTGTGTCAAATTTGCCACAGTCTATACATTTTAATTGAAACTGCTTTGGTTTAGTTTTTGTAGTTCTTCTATTCAAAATGATAAAAAATGTTATAAATAAAATTCATTAAAACAATTTATGATTTTTATATAAATTTATTCTCTTGAGTCTTTCAAAAAAATTAAATCCCATTTTGACTTACCATAGCCATTAACCAAAATGTGTTGTTTGCCTTATGCATTTATAAAATTTATGAAAAAGAAAGAAGTTAATAAAAAAATAACTATAAGTGTCTTGTGGGGGATGTTCTTGAAAAATTGACTAAAACCCACTTATTTAATATAAAAAATAGTCCAAAAGATACCATGTAACATATGTCATGTACCACAATAATTTTGTGGAGTAGAAATTTATAATATGACAATTAGGCCTATTTGGATGAGAAAAATGGATTTAAAATAGAAAATTTGTTTGAAAAACAAAAATTAAGAAAAAAAAACCTGAAGGTATTTTTACCAGCATTTTTGACTTTCATTGGAATTGATGTCCACGGTGGGAATAGAGAATCATATAAATAAAGTATGCCAATAAACTGGTCAAAATAAACAGATTCACAGAAAAAAAAATTCCCTTCACTATTATTATGGGGTTATAATCTCTATAATTTATTGATCACACTAATGCATATAGGCATTATAATTTTGTGCAAGGGCTAAAAATATTTAAATGGCTCCTTCAGGGTAAAAATATTAAAGGAAGCTGATATCCAATATGTAATATTTATTCTGAGCTTTAGTCATCTATGATTTTTTTTTTTTAATTTTTTTTCAACATTTATTTATTTTTGGGACAGAGAGAGACAGAGCATGAACGGGGGAGGGGCAGAGAGAGAGGGAGACACAGAATCAGAAACAGGCTCCAGGCTCTGAGCCATCAGCCCAGAGCCTGACGCGGGGCTTGAACTCACGGACCGCGAGATCGAGACCTGGCTGAAGTCGGACGCTTAACCGACTGCGCCACCCAGGCGCCCCTAATTTTTTTCAATTAAAAATATTACTAACTGAGAAGGTAAAGCTCATGAATACATAATCAATATAGATAAATATATTACAGTAGAGTTATTTTTTAATGTTGCATAGTATATACCCTCTTGCTATATAAGAAATAAATTGTATTTTATTTTTTTAAGTGTATTTATTTTATTTTTGAGAGAGAGAGAGCACATGTGGGAGGAGCAGAGAGAGAGGGAGAAAGAGAATTTCAAGCAGACTTCTTGTTGTCACCACAGAGCTTGGCGTGGGGCTCAAACCCACGAACTGTGGATCATGACCTGATCTGAAACCAAAAGTTGGACGCTTAATCTACTGAGTCACCCACAGGCCCCAGAAATGGATTTTAAACAATCTTACATGAAAGACTAGTTAGCATTTCATAAGTCTATAATTTCTGAATGAGAAGGGGATCTATAACCTGTTGTAACAAAGATGAAAAGCTTCTAGAATCTCTTGTGTTAAAAATACACAATCAAACAAGTAAACAAATAGTACTTCAAAGTGTGAAATTCGCCTCAAAACAAATAAGACCACATATGTTATTTTTGATCCATGAAATTAGAGGAAGAAATGCCAGTAGACACAGAAATCATGTTTGAAAGACAAATATTGCCTAAGATTTCACAAGGATTAAAAATAAAAACAAAAATAAGAAAGACCAGACAGGAAAGGGAGTGGGTTGTCTGAAATGGCACAGCTGTCTCCAGAGAAGTTGCAAGTTTTTCATTATCACACAGTCTTTAACAGCCAAAATGTGCATCTCAACATGAAAATCACACAGCCCTCTAAATACAGGATGGGAAGCAATTTCTCACTCCAAAACTCTGCCTTTGAAAAGCTACCTATTGAACAATTTGAGTTCTAGAAATAGAGAATGTGTGTTTGTTGCTGGCTCAGGCTCTGCTTTATTTCTCCAAGGTCAGACTTTAAAAAAAAAAAAAAAGGATTAAAGGGACAATGAGGTGACTCAGTTAAGCATCCTACTCTTGATTTTGGCTCAGGTCACAATCTCAGGTTTCGTGAGTTTGAGCCTCGCATCAGGCTCTCTGCTGTCAGCAACAGAACCTGCTTCAGATCCTCTGTCCCCCGTTCTCTCTCCACCCCTCTCTGGCTCATGCTGTCTCTCTGTCTTCCTCTCTCTCTCTCTCAAAAATAAACAAACATTTAACAAATAAAATTTTTAAAAGGCATTAAAATCAACATTACAGCCATGGAACTTGAAAATCTGTTACTATAAGAAAGTAGTATACATGAAAGAGAATCCTCATGTATAAATCCATATTAATTCTATTAAAATATGTACATAATTACATGGAACATAATTTTACAAGTTGTTTGAGAACCTATTTTATCTTTGTCTGGTAATTAATTCTTTGGAAGTACTACAGTCAGAGTTTTTTCCTCAATAAGAAAAGCTTCATCCATACATACCTACCACCTTTTCATTCTCATGGTTCCAGGTGACTATAAAAATCACATATGGCTGGTATTGTAGAATTAGAATATAAAGGGGCAGATACAATTTCCTTAGCCACATGGCTAATGAAAACTCCTTCCTCAAAATGAAATTATACTCCTCTTCCTCCAGTCTTAAAGTATTTACTTGTTCAGTTGGTGTGAGTATCAACCACTAAAAGGCAAACGGGAGTGGAGGCAAACGGGAGTGGAAAAGTGAGAAATTTTGAAGAGAAAGAATAAAGGAAAAGGAAGAAATAAAAAATGGAGGGGAATATTTGCCCCCATTGTGACAAACGTCAACTAACAAGACTCTTTCCTTTAGGATTACTAACAACTACTCTTCATTTTTATTTTAGATGCTGTTTATTACTTTCATCCTGGTAACATGGTAATCCTAAAACTTCAAGAAATATTCTCCAAAATGCTGAATATGTCTGGAATTAGTAAGTGAAACCAAATGTTATAAATGTGTAGCTCATTATCATATAATTTGCATAATAGTGAAAATCAAATCTGATGACATGTATCCACATACCATTAAAATCTGCTATGATTAGCTTAACTATTACTAGTTTTAGTATCATTTCATGCCTATGGCACTATAAAGATGACCATAACATATAAATATACTCTATTCATTTGAATGCCCTAATCAGAATAATGAAAACAACCCAAACTCAGTAGATTTACAGTGGGGGATAGGAGAGAGTACTAAAAACTCTCAAGCAATAATGATGCATCTTAGTTTTTGAACATTTTATTAAGATACAGTTTATGTACCATAATATTCACCCACTTAGCTGAACAATTCTATGGCTTTTCGGTATATTTACAGAGCTGCACACCATGACCATAATCTAATATTAAAACATTTTATTTATAACACAAAGAAATCTCATAACCATTTAGCTGTTGCCCCATTTCTACCCCTACAGAAACCCCAGGAAAGGACTAATATACTCTCTGTCTTTATATATTTGTCTATTCTGGACATAGGATCATATAATAGATAGTTTCCCATCAGCTGCTTCCACTTAGCATTGTTTTTGGAGGTTTATCTATGTTGTAGACTGTATGTGCACTGTATTTTTTATTACTATATTCTTTATTATTATTATTATTATAAATTATTACTAAACATCCTTCCCTATCTATTTATGTGGATTATTTTCACTTTTTAGCTATAATGCATAATCCTGAATAACAGTTACCTTGAAGAATGAAACAATAGTAAATTGATAAATAGACATATGCTGGCCATCCTGGAACAGAAACTTGTTTCCCAAGAAAACTGTTACAAAGACACAAATCAAGGTTATATTAAGATATAGTTGAACTTTCACTTGATATGATCCAGTTTCTCATTTTATAAAGCATATGGACATAATGTTATTTGTCAAAGTCTTTATTTTCTTACCAATTATTTGGTGTTACACTGGACATCTGAGAATTTAACTTTTAGGCTAGAATCTAATATTTTTCTGAATCCTTGATTCTATTAATAGTGTCAAAGTATAATTTTCAAAAGTTAAAGACATTAAACTCATACAAATATAAAACCTGTGCGTGTCAAAGTTGTACTTTACTCATGAATGAGGGAACAATAAAATAGTAAAAGTGGTTCTAAGGGCATTTTAGAAACATAATTTATAGGCATTAGAAAAAGAAGAATGTTAGAATTAAGATTCTGTCAGATACTAAGCTAAGGGCAATAAAATCATAACCTTGGAGATTGTTACTTTTTTTCCATGACAAAAATCTTTAGGTTAACGAAACAAATCTGTTATCTTGACTTTAATCAGCATGTAAATAAAAAGTCAAACACTGGTAAATTTTCCTGTAGAATAAAATAATTCATGAAAATGCCATTGTAGGACATTAAAAAAACATCCTGACACATTTTCCACCCTTATCTATTTTCTGACTTTTGGAAAAATTTTCTTAATAACACTGTGCTACAGGAAGTTGGTAGATGTAGCTAATGTTAAAAACTTTGTTATTACTGAAAATATTTTTCATCTTTGTGTTGTATGCGTTTTGGTAATCACTGAAAGAGTAATATTGGGGCACCTGGGTGGCTAAGTTGGTTAAGTGACCAACTCTTGATTTCTGCTCAGGTCATGATCTCACTGTTCCTGGGATGGAAACCCACATCTGGATCCACCCTGGGTGTGGAGCCTGCTTAAGATTCTCATTCTCTCTCTCTCGTTCTCTCTCTCTCTCTTTCTCTCTCTCTCTTTCTCTCTCTCTCCCTCTTCCCCCCGACCACCCGTTTACACACATGCTTATATGCTTACGCACGCTCTCACTCTCTCTCTCAAAAAAAAGAGTAATACCATATTACCTTGAGGAAAGCATAATTTTATTTGCTAAGTTTCCATGACTTTTTTATTTTCTACCTTTGTGTGTTTGAAAATGTTCCTTTTAATAGTTAAATTTAGTTAATATAATAGAAGGTTTGTCTTATCTATAGCTAAGCAACAAATCTCAGCATAAAAACAAACACATGAAACTATTGAATAAATTGGACCATGGCATGGGAAAATCTCTCTACATGTTTTAATTGATCTCTCCATTATCCAGGGCATTATTAAAGACCTATCCTATCATGTCTATTTAACAAGAGAATCAGACAAAATTAATACCCTGTGAAAGTAAAATGCCAAGCATTTATTAAATCAAGGTACTATGTGTGGTTACTTTTATATTCCTGCCCTGAAGAATGATATAAAAAATTATAGGAAATTTTAAGATGCACACCTAAAGAGTTATTGATTTGGAAAGTACAACTGACAAATTATAGTTTGTAAGTCATATGGAGTCACATAAAAATCACATGGCATGAGCTACAGTCTCCTGTATGGAGGCACACTTCTCCACACAGGCTATGCTCTAATACTAATAGAAATTCCAAATACTGGCCCTGATCCATTCTCCACTTATCCTGAAATTAACAATAATGCAAGCAATAATGGTGATATCCATTGATTTAGCTAGTTTTCTGCTCTTATTTTTTTATTTTTTTAATGTTTATTTATACTTGAGAGAGAGAGAGAGAGAAGAGGGGAGGGGCAGAGAGAGAGAGAGAGAGACACAGAGACAGAGACAGAATCTGAAGCAGGCTCCAGTCTCTGAGCTGTTAGCACAGAGCCCAACCTGGGGCTCAAACTCATGAACTGTGAGATTATGACCTGAGCTGAAGTTAGATGCTCAACAGTTGAGCCACCCAGGTGCCTGGCTAGTTTTCTTTTCTTAAATTGACAGGCCTACCCAACTATATTTAGCAGAGGAAGTAAACTTACTCTTTAGACTCTTCAGCTATTCTGACAACTTCATTCATTTGACTACAAACCTTTTTTAAGTAAACTTGAACAAAAAGCCAATTCCTCATGAAAAGAACTGCAAAAGAAAGTCTTGGAGCAACACATGTAACCTACTCTTCCAGCAGCCAGACAAATAGACACATCACAATTAGTCCCCAAAGAAATTAGACATTACTTATATATGGGGCTGCTGATGTACCATCCAGAATAGACAGTAGGAGCCTGTGCTTAAACTGATATGTTATTTAATGAAAAATCATATATTTAATATGGAGACACACTGTGTCAGAGAATTAAATAGAAGCTATAATTTTATTACTTTACTTTTTCCCCCTTTTTACAGTGGTTTTAGGGAATTATAATTTCCTCAATTCCTTTTTTTCCCCCAAAGTAATAGATTTATATTAAAAATGAAAAAAAAAAGGTGTGAAAGGTTATATTTTTCTCCCTTTGGTACCACCATTTTGTTGCTACTGAGGGACTATAGAAGAGGGTGGCTACTACTGTTTCATTAAACCAGGATCTCTGTGAAGTTCAGCTGCAGAACATGTGTTCTACTTTTCTTTTGAAAATGTGCTCCATTAAAACCACATTCTTTTGCCAGTCCAAATTCATGAAAGTCTACATGTCTCTGTTTGAATTATCCAAATTCTGCCTGTGAGGCAAAGGATGTAAAGTAAAAATGACGAAGCCACAACACAACAGTCTTGAAAGTCGCCAGTTGTTGTATGGCTGATTGAGATTCGGCAACTGCACCAGTTGAGAAAAGAGCCAAGACAGGTGATAGTGACCAGTATACAGCTGTGTGGAGCCAGCACTCATAGGCTGGTGCCTGTTAAAGGCTTGAAAGAGCCTTCCAGTAATTTTATTGGCCTCAAAACTGGAAGTGGCATCTTGTATTCTTCAATAGAATCCGGAATTGAGGCCTGATGAAGGACTTATTACAAATAAATAATGATATAATATAAAGAATAATACCATACAATTATAATATAATAATAAATAAAATAATTTGTCCCTATCACAGGTAATCTTTCCAATCCCCCAGAACAAATGGGAAGAGAAATAACTATCGTGTCTAATCAGAAATCACTTGCAATTTCAAACAACTATTTATCAGGACCTCTTGAAATAAGACATTCTAATCCTGGAAATTTACAAAAGATGCAATGAGAGAGCATCTACACTACTTTCTGATAGAAAAATTACACAGGTAGAGTAAAATTGAGTACTTTTTCAGTGGTATAAAATATGTTTGGTCAAGGGTCTGTGGTAGCGGTGGTGGAAAGATGTGGCAGGAAATGAAAGGGAAAAGGTAGATTGCTACCAGATCACAGGATTTTTGCTTTCCTGAAAATTTTGGAATTATTTCTGGGAAGTCAGAAGGATTTTTGAAAAGGGGAAATTACAAGATCTAAACTATATTTCAGGAACATAACTGTTGTGCAAGGAAGAATAAACCACTAGCAATATTTCAGTCAAATGGGCACTCTTTCTCGTAAGCAGCATTGCAAATCGCTAAGGCAGTTCAGCTCGACTACTGAAAATAAGGAAAGCATTAAAAAGTGTGGGTAGGTCCCATCTGAAGAGAGGATTAAACTATCAAAGGAAAACAAAAGGTTCTAAAAGCTTTGATCTAAAGAATGATTTTAGATCATTCTCACAATGTCCCAGAGATCAATTAATGCAATTCCCCAAGAAAACTCAGAACAGACCTGGCAATCTCCCGGGAGTTTTGGAACTTTCACCCTCTGGAGTTTCGGAACCAGCCAGATTAGAATCTATACCTGTGCATATGGACATCTGTGATGCCAAAGTCATCTTTACCATACATTTTCACATTCTACAAGCTTAACAACTAGTAAAAATATAAAGTTTAAAGACAATACCTCTTCAAAGTCACATTTAATTGTTAAACATTTATGTAAGCTGGGAATTGAGTAGGCCACCTGGCAATTTTACAAGGTGAAAAAATGCTTTACTCAAAATGACAGTTTTTGCTTCTATTTCCCTGGTGTGAGAGTTCACTAATTATTTGCCACTGTAAGTAAGTTTCACAGTGTTAAGAAACTGAACTTAAGATTATTATTGTTCATGTTGGACATTCAGAATCATCCCTGAAGTATTTGTAATTTCAAACACATTTGTTATACCAGTGTGAAACATTGTTTATTCATGGCACTATATGTATTAGTTAGGTAATCTTTAATTTTAGATTAAAAAGCCAAAAAAAAAAGCATATAAAAGTGCACTTTAGAAGCCAAGTGGACAATGACTTGAAAAGAAGTTAATTTCAAAGATTTCAAGTAAACTAACAGTTACAAAAATGTCAGAAATACTAACTAAACCAGAGTGACAACACTTTTGTTCTAAAAGTAGAATATTTAAACCAAGGCTGATCCTTAGATGGCACAATTTGAAAAAATAAGTTAACAAGACACAAAATGGATTTCTAATACTATTAAAATTGCTCTAAATTCTAGCTATGAGAGTTAGAAACAGGATGGTAATAAACGTTGGATCGTTCAAGTTGTCCCAGTGTAATTAACAGTTTTGGCTTTCACTGTCAAAGGCATCCCAGTTTGAATAATAAACTATATGAACACCTGAGTCATAACACATCCCTGAAAATTATCTTAATTATCCAGAAAGTGAAATGTAATTGAAGCAATAGGCTTATCAAAATTGATTTTCAGTAGAAGCGGAAATTTTAAAAATATATGTATTTTATTAAAACCTGACCAAAAAACCCAACATATACATGCAACCATAATTTGGTATTTTTTATTTACAAATAAGTACATTCAGTGTTATAAAACTACTTTAAGGATCACTTAGCTGCCTCTTACAAGTTTAATATGCTGAAATCAGCACATTTTTCATTAGCTATGTGTTGTCTGATATTGTAATTTTGCACCAGTTTTCTTTTGAGTAGGTTTTGTATGTTCCATGGCTTTTCATCTTCCCCCCCCCCGCCTCAATCTCTTTCTATAAATTAAAAGACTAAACAAAATACCCTTGAAGTATTCAGATAGATTTTTATTTCAGTAATCTACTATTCTCTGTATATCTATGGATTAATCATCTATAATTTTTATATTTATTTATATATTTCTACTTAGTACTATGATTTTTTTTCAGTTTCATCTACCATTTTTTCCATCGTTATGCCTTCTATTGCATTGAGAAAGTTTCCACACTTACTTCCTTCAGATAATTTTGAAATAACAGACTTGATTTTTATCATATTCTGAATATTGTTTTTTTTAATTTTATTTTTTTATATATGAAATTTATTGACAAATTGGTTTCCATACAACACCCAGTGCTCATCCCAAAAGGTGCCCTCCTCAATACCCATCAACCACCCTCTCCTCCCTCCCACCCCCCATCAACCCTCAGTTTGTTCTCAGTTTTTAAGAGTCTCTTATGCTTTGGCTCTCTCCCACTCTAACCTCTTTTTTTTTCCTTCCCCTCCCCCATGGGTTCCTGTTAAGTTTCTCAGGATCCACATAAGAGTGAAACCATATGGTATCTGTCTTTCTCTGTATGGCTTATTTCACTTAGCATCACACTCTCCAGTTCCATCCACGTTGCTACAAAAGGCCATATTTCATTTTTTTCTCATTGCCACGTAGTATTCCATTGTGTATATAAACCACAATTTCTTTATCCATTCATCAGTTGATGGACATTTAGGCTCTTTCCATAATTTGGCTATTGTTGAGAGTGCTGCTATGAACATTGGGGTACAAGTGCCCCTATGCATCAGTACTCCTGTATTCCTTGGGTAAATTCCTAGCAGTGCTATTGCTGGGTCATAGGGTAGGTCTATTTTTAATTTTCTGAGGAACCTCCACACTGCTTTCCAGAGCGGCTGCACCAATTTGCATTCCCACCAACAGTGCAAGAGGGTTCCCGTTTCTCCACATCCTCGCCAGCATCTAGAGTCTCCTGATTTGTTCATTTTGGCCACTCTGACTGGCGTGAGGTGATACCTGAGTGTGGTTTTGATTTGTATTTCCTTGATAAGGAGCGACGCTGAACATCTTTTCATGTGCCTGTTGGCCATCCGGATGTCTTCTTTAGAGAAGTGTCTATTCATGTTTTCTGCCCATTTCTTCACTGGGTTATTTGTTTTTCGGGTGTGGAGTTTGGTGAGCTCTTTATAGATTTTGGATACTAGCCCTTTGTCCGATATGTCATTTGCGAATATCTTTTCCCATTCCGTTGGTTGCCTTTTAGTTTTGTTGGTTGTTTCCTTTGCTGTGCAGAAGCTTTTTATCTTCATAAGGTCCCAGTAATTCACTTTTGCTTTTAATTCCCTTGCCTTTGGGGATGTGTCGAGTAAGAGATTGCTACGGCTGAGGTCAGAAAGGTCTTTTCCTGCTTTCTCCTCTAAGGTTTTGATGGTTTCCTGTCTCACATTTAGGTCCTTTATCCATTTTGAGTTTATTTTTGTGAATGGTGTGAGAAAGTGGTCTAGTTTCAACCTTCTGCATGTTGCTGTCCAGTTCTCCCAGCATCATTTGTTAAAGAGGCTGTCTTTTTTTCCATTGGATGTTCTTTCCTGCTTTGTCAAAGATGAGTTGGCCATACGTTTGTGGGTCTAGTTCTGGGGTTTCTGTTCTATTCCATTGATCTATGTGTCTGTTTTTGTGCCAATACCATGGTGTCTTGATGATGACAGCTTTGTATTAGAGGCTAAAGTCTGGGATTGTGATGCCTCCTGCTTTGGTCTTCTTCTTCAAAATTCCTTTGGCTATTCGGGGCCTTTTGTGGTTCCATATGAATTTTAGGATTGCTTGTTCTAGTTTCTAGAAGAATGCTGGTGCAATTTTGATTGGGATTGCATTGAATGTGTAGATAGCTTTGGGTAGTATTGACATTTTGACAATATTTATTTTTCCAATCCATGAGCAGGGAATGTCTTTCCATTTCTTTAAATCTTCTTCAATTTCCTTCATAAGCTTTCTATAGTTTTCAGCATACAGATCCTTTACATCTTTGGTTAGATTTATTCCTAGGTATTTTATGCTTCTTGGTGCAATTGTGAATGGGATCAGTTTCTTTATTTGTCTTTCTGTTGCTTCATTGTTAGTGTAGAAGAATGCAACTGATTTCTGTACATTGATTTTGTATCCTGCAACTTTGCTGAATTCCTGTATCAGTTCTAGCAGACTTTTGGTGGAGTCTATCGGATTTTCCACGTATAATATCATGTCATCTGCAAAAAGCGAAAGCTTGACTTCATCTTTGCCAATTTGGATGCCTTTGATTTCCTTTTGTTGTCTGATTGCTGATGCTAGAACTTCCAGCACTATGTTAAACAACAGCGGTGAGAGTGGGCATCCCTGTCGTGTTCCTGATCTCAGGGAAAAAGCTCTCAGTTTTTCCCCACTGAGGATGATGTTAGCTGTGGGCTTTTCATAAATGGCTTTTATGATCTTTAAGTATGTTCCTTCTATCCCGACTTTCTCAAGGGTTTTTATTAAGAAAGGGTGCTGGATTTTGTCAAAGGCCTTTTCTGCATCGATTGACAGGATCATATGGTTCTTCTCTTTTTTTTTGTTAATGTGATGTATCACGTTGATTGATTTGTGAATGTTGAACCAGCCCTGCATCCCAGGAATGAATCCCACTTGATCATGGTGAATAATTCTTTTTATATGCCGTTGAATTCGATTTGCTAGTATCTTATTGAGAATTTTTGCATCCATATTCATCAGGGATATTGGCCTGTAGTTCTCTTTTTTTACTGGGTCTCTGTCTGGTTTAGGAATCAAAGTAATACTGGCTTCATAGAATGAGTCTGGAAGTTTTCCTTCCCTTTCTATTTCTTGGAATAGCTTGAGAAGGATAGGTATTATCTCTGCTTTAAACGTCTGGTAGAACTCCCCTGGGAAGCCATCTGGTCCTGGACTCTTATTTGTTGGGAGATTTTTGATAACTGATTCAATTTCTTCGCTGGTTATGGGTCTGTTCAAGCTTTCTCTTTCCTCCTGATTGAGTTTTGGAAGAGTGTGGGTGTTCAGGAATTGGTCCATTTCTTCCAGGTTGTCCAATTTGTTGGCATATAATTTTTCATAGTATTCCCTGATAATTGTTCGTATCTCTGAGGGATTGGTTGTAATAATTCCATTTTCATTCATGATTTTATCTATTTGGGTCATCTCCCTTTTCTTTTTGAGAAGCCTGGCTAGAGGTTTGTCAATTTTGTTTATTTTTTCAAAAAACCAACTCTTGGTTTCGTTGATCTGCTCTACAGTTTTTTGAGATTCTATATTGTTTATTTCTTCTCTGATCTTTATTATTTCTCTTCTTCTGCTGGGTTTAGGCTGCCTTTGCTGTTCTGCTTCTAGTTCCTTTAGGTGTGCTGTTAGATTTTGTATTTGGGATTTTTCTTGTTTCTTGAGATAGGCCTGGATTGCAATGTATTTTCCTCTCAGGACTGCCTTCGCTGTGTCCCAAAGCGTTTGGATTGTTGTATTTTCATTTTCGTTTGTTTCCATATATTTTTTAATTTCTTCTCTAATTGCCTGGTTGACCCACTCATTCGTTAGTAGGGTGTTCTTTAACCTCCATGCTTTTGGAGGTTTCCCAGACTTGTTCCTGTGGTTGATTTCAAGCTTCATAGCATTGTGGTCTGAAAGTATGCATGGTATAATTTCAATTCTTGTAAACTTATGAAGGGCTGTTTTGTGACCCAGTATATGATCTATCTTGGAGAATGTTCCATGTGCACTCGAGAAGAAAGTATATTCTGTTGCTTTGGGATGTAGAGTTCTAAATATGTCTGTCAAGTCCATCTGATCCAATGTCTCATTCAGGGCCCTTGTTTCTTTATTGACCGTGTGTCTAGATGATCTATCCATTTCTGTAAGTGGGGTGTTAAAGTCCCCTGCAATTACCACATTCTTATCAATAAGGTTGCTTATGTTTATGAGTAATTATTTTATATATTTGGGGGCTCCGGTATTCGACGCATAGACATTTATAATTGTTAGCTCTTCCTGATGGATAGACCCTGTGACTATTATATAATGTCCTTCTTCATCTCTTGTTACAGCCTTTAATTTAAAGTCTAGTTTGTCTGATATAAGTATGGCTACTCCAGCTTTCTTTTGGCTTCCAGTCGCATGATAAATAGTTCTCCATCCCCTCACTCTCAATCTAAAGGTGTCCTCAGGTCTAAAATGAGTCTCTTGTAGACAGCAAATAGATGGGTCTTGTTTTTTTTTTTTTTTTTTTTAATTTATTTTTTCAACGTTTATTTATTTTTGGGACAGAGAGAGACAGAGCATGAACGGGGAAGGGGCAGAGAGAGAGGGAGACACAGAATCGGAAACAGGCTCCAGGCTCTGAGCCATCAGCCCAGAGCCTGACGCAGGGCTCGAACTCACGGACCACGAGATCGTGACCTGGCTGAAGTCGGACGCTTAACCGACTGCGCCACCCAGGCGCCCCGGGTCTTGTTTTTTTATCCATTCTGATACCCTATGTCTTTTGGTTGGCGCATTTAATCCATTTACATTCAGTGTTATTATAGAAAGATACGGGTTTAGCGTCATTGTGATGTCTGTATGTTTTATGCTTGTAGTGATTTCTCTGGGACTTTGTCTCACAGGGTCCCCCTTAGGATCTCTTGTAGGGCTGGTTTAGTGGTGACAAATTCCTTCAGTTTTTGTTTGTTTGGGAAGACCTTTATCTCTCCTTCTATTCTAAATGACAGACTTGCTGGATAAAGGACTCTTGGCTGCATATTTTTTCTGTCTAGCACCCTGAAAATCTCGTGCCAATTCTATCTGGCCTGCCAAGTTTGAAAAGAGAGATCAGTCACGAGTCTTATAGGTCTCCCTTTATATGTGAGGGCACGTTTACCCCTTGCTGCTTTCAGAATTTTCTCTTTATCCTTGTATTTTGCCAGTTTCACTCTGATATGTCGTGCAGAAGATCGATTCAAGTTACGTCTGAAGGGAGTTCTCTGTGCCTCTTGGATTTCAATGCCTTTTTCCTTCCCCAGTTCAGGGAAGTTCTCAGCTATTATTTCTTCAAGTACCCCTTCAGCACCTTTCCCTCTCTCTTCCTCCTCTGGGATACCAATTATGCGTATATGATTTCTTTTTAGTGTATCACTTAGTTCTCTAATTTTCCCCTCATACTCCTGGATTTTTTTTATCTCTCTTTTTCTCAGCTTCCTCTTTTTCCATAACTTTATCTTCTAGTTCACCTATTCTCTCCTCTGCCTCTTCAAGCCGAGCTGTGGTGGTTTCCATTTTGTTATGCATTTCGTTTAAAGCGTTTTTCAGCTCCTCGTGACTGTTCCTTAGTCCCTTGATCTCTGTAGCAAGAGATTCTCTGCTGTCCTCTATACTGTTTTCAAGCCCAGCGATTAATTTTATGACTATTATTCTAAATTCACTTTCTGTTATATTATTTAAGTCCTTTTTGATCAGCTCATTAGCTGTTGTTATTTCCTGGAGATTCTTCTGAGGGGAATTCTTCCGCTTGGTCATTTTGGATAGTCCCTGGCATGGTGAGGACCTGCAGGGCACTTCCCCTGTGCTGTGGTGTATAACTGGAGTCGGTGGGCGGGGCCGCGGTCAGACCTGATGTCTGCCCCCAGCCCACCGCTGGGGCCACAATCAGACTGGTGTGTGCCTTCTCTTCCCCTCTCCTAGGGGCGGGATTCACTGTGGGGTGGTGTGGCCCGTCTGGGCTACTTGCACACTGCCAGGCTTGTGATGCTGGGGATCTGGTGTATTAGCTGGGGTGGGTAGGCAAGGTGCACAGGGGCAGGAGGGGCAGGCTTAGCTCACTTCTCCTTAGGTGATCCACTTCAGGAGGGGCCCTGTGGCAGCGGGAGGGAGTCAGATCCGCTGCCGGAGGTTTGGCTCCGCAGAAGCACAGAGTTGGGTGTTTGCGAGGAGCAAGCAAGTTCCCTGGCAGGAACTGGTTCTCTTTGGGATTTTGGCTGGGGGATGGGCGGGGAGATGGCACCGGCGAGCGCCTTTGTTCCCCACCAAACTGAGCTCTGTTGTCAGGGGGCTCAGCAGCTCTCCCTCCCTTTGTCCTCCAGCCTTCCCGCTTTCCGAGCAGAGCTGTTCACTTATGACCTCCCAGACGCTAAGTCGCGCTTGCTGTGGGAACACAGTCCGTCAGGCCCCTCCGCTTTTGCAAGCCAGACTCGGGGGCTCTGCTTGGCCGGCGAGCAGCCCCTCCGCCCTGGCTCCCTCCCGCCAGTCCGTGGAGCGCTCACCACCTCGCCGCCCTTCCTACCCTCTTCCGTGGGCCTCTCGTCTGCGTTTGGCTCCGGCGACTCCGTTCTGCTAATCTTCTGGCGGTTTTCTGGGTTATTTAGGCAGGTGTAGGTGGAATCTAAGTGATCAGCAGGACGCGCGGTGAGCCCAGCGTCCTCCTAAGCCGCCATCTTCTCTTCCCCCTGAATATTGTTTTAAACATAATTAGCGTCACCTAACAAATGTGCATTACTGTAGCACGTTTACCTACTTCTAAAATTCCCTGTCCTCACATTCATCTATTTACATGGTATAAAGCCTTGAGTTTAAACCTTTTTTAGCCAAACTCGAAAATAATAATTTTAATATTTAACAGTTGTATTTACTAATATTTAATCAATTACTTTGATCAACTTCCCTACATTTCTTTCATACCATAACTGGATTTTACTCTTTCCTTCTAAAATAAATTATTTTAAAGTCATAGTTTGTTTTTTAAGCTGCAAAATCTTTATGTAGTCTAAAACTAGTCTTATTTTGCTTTCATCTTGAATGATATGGTATGTCCACTAAATATTAAACTTTAACTTGACTGTGATTTACCTTCAGTACTCTGAAGATGTCACTATCGGTGGTACAAAGTGTGCTATATGTTTCTATCATGAATTTTTCAATTTACTCTTTTATCTTTATTTTTCAGTTTCAATCTGTTGTGACCAGATATAAGGTTATATATATTTATATTTATATATATGTGTATATATATATATTTTTTTCTTACAACTTGCATTGAATTTTGTATCTGGGAAATTTTATCAATTCTGAAAACATCTTGGTGATTCTTCAAATATTGACTGTGTTATTTTTATTCATTTGAATCACTTTTATATCTCTGGTGGGGATTCTGAAACAACGCATCATGTTACATATATAAAAATTTCTTTATGCTGGTTTGGAGTTGACTTTCTTATATGTAGGTCACACAAGGCTGATACTGACTATATTTAGAATTTTCCTTTCAGTAAACAATTTTTATGGAAAACATTTCTAATTTAGTAATTTATTCTTTCACATATTTACCATTCTTACTTATGAATGCTTATTTTTGTTTCATGCATTTATTTCTGTTGAGTATATCACTTTTTTTGAGCATCCCGACACTAATTATTTCAAATTCTCAGACTGATTATAACATTGATTTCTCCTGGAGTGAATGTATATTTGGTTGTTTAATTTGATACCCTATCATTTATTATTTAATTGTTTGAATGATCTAATAATGCAGATTGTAAGTACGTTTTGAACTGTAAGTACTTTGGTAGGAAAGTTTTAGCGATTTTGATTTTGTTTTGTTATTATTGGTATGTATGCATGTATATGCATTTGCTTGCTTTTCTTTGATTTTTTTATTTTATTATTTTTTCCCCTCTTCAGCAATCTTGTTGTTTTGAAGTTGCTTCCTTCTAATCCAGATAAGATGCAGTTATTAAAATAGAGTTTAACAATTTCTATTTTTATAAATACATCCAGCCTATCAGAGATCCAATCACAGAGTCAGATGACAACTTGGCTCAGTAGTAGGTTGAAAGTTGTGTTTTTTGTCCCTTTTTCCTTAGGTCAAGAGCTTTATAATGCTGCTGTGGTATCATAACGCCATATCCCAAGCAGCAAGTCAACAGCCATTTGTTTCAGCCCCCTTTCACAATAGAGGGGAAGAGGATCTATTTCTTCCTAGTCCCAAGCTTTAACCCCGAGAGGGAACAGGGAGAACCAAGTCACAGAGGGCAATCTTAGTACTTTTCTTTTCAGGAGCCCCACCTCCTTGCTTCCACTCCCATCTTCCAATTGTTCAGCTGACCAGTGGCATACACCATAACAACTTTGCAATTCTGGGGACTCACTTCCCATGTATGAAAATATTTATCACGTCATTGGATCTCAGCTACTATATATGAATACATGGTATATATGTCCAATACTTGTGTGAACATATATATTTGGTAGTTTTGGATTAATGGGTCTGTTTAAAACTCATTGCATCTTTTGGGGCACCTAGCTGGCTCAGTCAGAAGAGCATGTGACTGTTGATCTCAGGGCTGTGCATTGGAGCCCCACATTGAGTGTAGAGATTACTTAAAAATAAAATCTTTAAAAAAAGCGAAAAACAAAAAAAAATAACTCATTGTATCTTTTGACCAGTAGTTCATATTTTCAATGAGAGAATTAGTGAAAAACTTACTTATGATTTCTATAATATCTCCATGATAAACTAAAGCCCACTCACACTTTAAAAGCTGAGAGATCTGTTTTATCATTTTTTAAATATCTTTATTATTATACATATAAAATAACAACTAAAAAGTAGAAAAACTTAAACATTTATAAAATAATATAAAATGCTATTTAGCCCTTTCGATCAAAGGATATTTTGAAGGTATTCAAAAGTTCTAGCTTTTAATTCAGTACTGAATTCTTCAAAATTTTAAGATGTGACTAGACTTGACCTCTATTTTGGGATCTTTAAATAATGGATTAGAAGTATCTTATCATCGTTCTATCATGTCTAATTCTAAGAGAAACTATCCCATAACTAACACTTACAGAGGGCTTATTTTGTCCCAGGCTTTGTTGTATGCATTTTACAAATATTGACTTGATTAGTCGTCACACTTCCTATGAGGTAATTACTATTTCTGAGTGTTCAGAAAAGCTTAAGGCACAGAGAGATAGTTACTTAATGATAGCATAGTATGTAATAAATGACACAATCAGAATCTGACTCTTGGCAGTCTGACTCCAAAAGAAGATTCTATGTAGTTTTGCTCATTTGACTTTCAAAGTAGACATCATTAGTTACCACATGATAATGACTGACTTCTTGTCTTTGTCTGGTTATGAATGAGCTGTTTGACTTCTGCATTTTTTCCCTCCCCAAATAGCCTTTCTTCATTATCAAATGAAGCTGCCTAGCTATACAACTGATTTGCAGACCTTTGAAGATATCTGCTTTTTTTATTTGACATGGTGTATTTTAATGATATATAGCCTTAAACATACTGGCTACAGATGACTCAGTGTAAAAAAATGCATAATAAATTTTAATTCCTGATATATGTTGTAAAACAATATCTACACATGAAAACCAGCCAACTATATTTCTGGTACAATTCTGACTATAGATTACTGTAAACAAACAGATTCTAAATTGTGACAAAGAGTACATTAGTACACTGTATTTGACATTGAGGGTTTTTTAAGTTTATTTCTTTATTTTGAGAGAGAGAGAGAGAGAGAGAGAGAGAGAGAGAGAGAGAATCCCAAGCAGGCTCTGCACTGCCAGCATAGAGCCTGATGCGGACCCACAAACCATGAGATCATGACCTGAGCCCAAATCAAGAGTCGGTCGCTTAACTGACTGAGCCACCCAGGTGCCCAAACATTGAGGATTTAAAAGCCAAAGTGAAATTATTACCGACAGATTCATTACCAAAGTTCAAAAAAAAAAAAAAACAAGAATCAAGAAAACCAACTTAATCTTTGGAGCTCAGTAGATGTGGCCCAATATAAGTGGTTTTATTCCTCTGCTATAGCAAGGAAAAAGAAAAAAGTTCCTACTATTTTGCCATATCGTTTAAATTTCACATTTCCATTTACTGTCCTCATTAATGTCTATGTGGAGAGCATTCATGATTTCATTTTACTTTGAACAGCTTTGCTTCCTTTGCTCTCACTGGACTTTAGTAAGACCACCCTTTCATTAAATAGTTCAGTAATTAATCCACTTATTAGTTATAGACTCTTAGAGTAAATCTATATAGAAGCAATATTGTTTAGGAAAGGGAAATATTGTGTAAATTGCAACAAGGGGCTTCCTAATTTAAATGAAACAAATAAGTGTGTGTGTGTTTGTGTGTGTGTGTGTGTGTTTGGATGTGTGTGTGTGTGTGTGTGTGTGTGTGTATACACAGTCAGGACCTTAACTTGAGAACATGTGATATTGAAAAATGTATTTATGTGTCTTTTGTTTTGAACTCAAAAGGAATTTTTTCTTAAAACAATATGATTAGATTTCTAGGTTAGCCTAATATAGACTTCCTGTATTATAGAAATATATAACCTGACTGATGAATTTTAGGATTTGAGAACCACGAGGAAGGAAGATGGGGAAAGTAGAGTCAAGTACAATACAAGTCAAAATATTGTGACAGGTGAACTTTTTCTTTAGGCTGACATCATTTCTGTATGACTTCCTGTCTCTGGTGTACATCTCCTCACGTGCATAGAAGTAGGTCCATTGAATGTGGAAACCGTTGTAGCACTAAATGAGGGATAATGAGTAAATATCCATTCCTTAATTTGCAAAGGGATAAAGATCATAGACTCTGGAACCTGATTTCTGGGGCCCAAATTTTGTTTTTTTCCCCAGAAGGTTTTGTGACCTTAAGCAATTTACTCAATCACCCTGTGTCTTAGTTTACTTATTTGTAAATAGCACCACTAACTAGCTAATAACTAGCTCATATAGTCTCTATGAAAATAGACTGGATCATGTATTTAAAACTTTTGGAACAATGACTGACAAAACACAAGTGGTATGGAATTTTAGCTATTAGTATTAATATTGTTATTATTAATAAAAAAACATGTATTAGAGTGTCAATTTTGTGTTAAACACTATAACAGAGGATAAACATGTAAGATAAATAAGAACAGTTCCTGCACCAAAGAGTTTCAGGTGAGAGAAAACAGAGATTGGCTCATTTTAAAGATGACAAAATAAGAATACCAGGAGAAAATTTTATGGAAAGATATTTAAAGAAGGTGTGAATGTTTCAATTCTAAAGTACCTGTGTTGAAGACAAACGTGACTATCCAGACATTGAAGGTGTGAGTAATTGCAAGCAACCAAAGATTAAAAAATCAATTTAGATATTGAGAGATGCACACAGAAGGTGGCATTTAAGATTTTATTTTTTAAAGTTTATTTTTGAGAGAGAAAGACAGAGCATGAGTGTGGGGAGCTGGGTGGTGCAGAGAGAGAGGGAGACACAGAATCCAAACCAGGCTCCAGACTCCAAGATATCAGCAAAGAGCCCAATGCAGGTCTTGAACTCACAAACCTTGAGATCATGACCTGAGCCAAAGTGGGACACTTAACCAACTAAGCCACACAGGCGCCCCAGAAGATGGCATTTTAAATGTTAAGCAACAGGTATTAGGATCACAGTTCGAGGGAAAGGAGTCCAAGCACCAAAAGACTTTGAAGTAAAACAAGAAGCAAGCATTAAGAAACCAGAAAACTGAGAGAAGCAAACCCCTCTTGGAGCAACTAGAAGCCAACGTGGCAAGACTAACCAAATGCAATTATTGAGCTACTTTCTCTAGATGTGAATCATTCTCTATGATGAGGGACATGCCTAGTCTCAGAATCTGGGAGTATAGTGTAGAAGTGGGAGAGTTTAGAGAAAATTCACAACTGACATAAGAACACTTGGCCCAAAACTAACAGGTATACAATCTTCCTGAACAATACATTGTCTATTTACAACATATAATTAATTTTACTAAAACATTTTTTAGTCTCTAAACAGAGAAAGAACAAGTGAGGAAAAGAGTTTTAAAGTATTGTATAAGCCATACATATATTACTTAATTATCATATGACCATGGCCACAAACCTAAATATATTGGAAAACTGCAATACGGGACTGAAATATTAGGGTGTGCCAATATATTGTAGGTCCTCACTGTACTGCTTCAATGCTACACTAGGTTCAAGACATTCTCAAGCCTCTTTATTCCTCTAAAATGCTTGAAGTACAGCAGGAAATTAGTCAATGTGAATTGATGAATAACACGGGGACTGGCCAAATTAAATCACATTAATCTGGGAAAGATTGTCAACACCTGACTCCTCGTAAAGCTATTTGCATTTTCCAAAGAAGAGATTGTTGATCCCAAATTAATGTCTAAATGGTAGAATTTCAAGTAATGTGGCAAGTTTTACATGAAAAAAGAAAAAGTGAAAAAAATAAAATGGAACAATTATGCATGGGAGCTTAAACAAGAGATTTGGCACTTTTCCTGTTTGACAGTTCCTTTGTTTCTTCCAAACTTGAGCACAAATGTTCTTTCAGAACTCCGTGATTTATGTTGGCTTGTATCTCATTTCATAGCCATTCTTACGTTATTTACAGGAGTGGGGATGGAGGTAATTGGTCAAGAGTAGCTTTATATGTATGGGTAAAAATCGCTTTACATATTAGACAGGGTGCCTGGGTGGCTCAGTCAGTTGGGTGTGGGACTCTTGATTTCAGCTCAGGGGTCATGATTCCAATGTCGTGGGATGGAGTCCCGATGGAGCCCTGCATCCAGCTCCATGCTGAACATGGAGCCTGCCTAGGATTCTCTCTATCGGCTCCTCTCCCCCACCTGTGCATGTGTACACACACGTACACACTCTAAGTAAGTAAGTAAATAAATAAATAAATTGCTTTACATATTGGAAGTGAGAGCTTATTTGTATTAAGAGAAATATTGGAAATATTAGATATGAAATAATAACAAAATTAATCTACAGGATGGCAGTTCTGATCTAAATATTTGGCTCATTTAATAATAGACATAGTTTACCAAACTGATCAGCATTTTTTCTCCAGATAAATTTAAGCAATGAAAGATCTTTCACCTGAAACGTTATTTCCCTGGAACTTATATCTTCTTAAATGCTCTAAAAGTAAGACATCTAACATAGTTAATATGTAACGAATATGTTGCAGTTCAGGAGTATGTCAACACTATACACTTTTAAAACACCTTAATTAGGTTTTTAAACTCTTCAGCCTAGGGGTGCCTGGGTGTCTCAGTCGTTAAGCGTCCGACTTCAACTCAGGTTGTGATCTCGCCGTCCGTGAGTTTGAGCCCCACGTCAGGCTCTGTGCTGACAGCTCGGAGCCCAGAGCCTGTTTTAGATTCTGTGTCTCCCTCTCTCTCTGACACTCCCATGTTCATGCTCTGGCTCTCCCTGTCTCAAAAATAAATAAAACGTCAAAAAAAATTAAAAAAAAAAAAAACAACTCTTCAGCCTATATTCTATGTGTAAGATGCTAATTGTTAAATGGTACATTCTAGAATTCCCTCAAATTCCCTCAACTAGGTGATTTCTAGAATTTTAGATTGGGTTTATTGGCAAAATATGGATCAACATGAGATTTTTTATTTTTTCATTGTTTAATCTGGACAGAGAGTAAAAAAAAAAAAACTCTACCAATTAATAATTAATTTTATTTTTGAAAAAAAAAATTAACATTTACTTATTTTTGAGAGACAGAAAGAGACAGCATGATCAGGGGAGGGGCGGAGAGAGAGAGAGGGGGAGACCAGAGTCTGAAGCAGGTTTCAGGCTCCGAGATGTCAGCACAGAGCCCAACGCGGGGCTTGAACCCATGAACCATGAGATCATTATCTGAGCTGAGGTCAGACGCCTAACCAACTGAGCCACCCAGGCACTCCATAACTAATTTTATTTTAAAAATACAAGTAATTTTTCAACAAAAGAAATTAAAATCCCATAAAGTATAGGAATTATAAAAATCATTGCTTTTTCTAATATAATGGATATTGCCCTATAATAAACTCACTTAATATAAAAATTCATTCTGTTTTAATAGCATTGCAGACAACACATGGGAACAACATTCCTCTTCCACTGAAAGCAATGAAAAAATTAACGTGATTCTAGTTAATTTTAGCTCTATCCCTACACAAATAATCTGGTATTGACCTTGTTAATAAAATAAAATGTATCTTTGGGTTACTGAAATAAATTTTTGAAATATACATTTTTTTTTTTTAGCAAGGGAGATGTTATTTCTGAGGAGCTATTTGCATGGCACTTTTATTGTTAAAATGATTTATAATTGCTTATTTAAATTATTCTGGTGCCATTAACTATCATCTTTGGTGCTACATACAAAAACAAAACTGAGATATATCTGAAAAATATGTACTTTTCCACTTTATTAGCATCTGTAAAACACATTATCATAGATTTATTATTAACTCATTAGAAAGAATTCTAAACATGGAGTTATGATTTTACTCTAGATATTTACAGTATGCATATTATAGCTCTAGTAATATAAAATATAAAGTAACTAGGGATATTAGCATGGAAAAATATACAGCTATATATGCCTTATGCGTAAAAGTAAGCCAAATATAACTTTTATCATGTGGTAAACAATTTCATGTTTACACTAGATATATACCAGCACAGAAAATTCACCGGAGAGGAGAATTAAGTGGAGAGAAGGTTGAAATGTTCAAATGAGAAATGAATAGTATTTGACCTAATCCTATCTTTATAGATTGGAGAGTGTATTATGTTTCTTGGAGATTCCACAAAAAAATTACCACATACCTGGTGACTTATACAAACAGAAATTTATTCCCTCACAGTTCTAGAGGCTAGATGTCTACAGGGCCACACTCCCACCCAAAGCTCTAGGAGAAAATTATTTCTTTCCTTTCTCAGCTCCAGGGGGCTCCATCAGCTGGTAGTAAGTAGCATTACTCAAATATCTCCACCTCATCTTCACCCAGGCTTCTTGTGTCCTCTGTGTATTCTTTTCTGTTTCTTATAAGGACTCTTTAGATTTAGGACCTATCCTAATTCAGCATGCTCTCATCTCTATCCATTCCTTAATTCCATCTCCAAAGACTACATGTAAGTAGTCACATTCTGAGATTCCAGTGGACATGAATTGAGGGAGGGAGAATGACACTATTCAACCCACTATAGAAAATAAAGAACTTTTTGTTAGCTTATGAAAAAGAATGGTTAAAAGAAAGTAGAAATATTGAGCACAGCATAGTCACAAATGTAACGTAAGTCTTGGTAATGCCAATATACAGAATGACATTTGTTATGAGGACCTGAGACATATGTATCAAGTAGCAGTGAAAATATCAGTCATCAGGAAAGAATGATGAATAATATCGGTCACTGTGTCCTCAGTTACAGGTGGTAGAATTGAACACATGTACTGTCCCTGTCCCTCATGATCCCTATAAAATGACAGAAAAGATGTAAAAATACACAAACTAAAAGATAGATAACAATAGGGTACCCTGTAATATAGGCAGCAAAAGATACCAATGAGGAGCAAGTTAATTCATGCCTCAAAATCACAGAAAATAGGTGAATGGGAGCTAGAAATGACAGATCATAAGATGAGGTGTGGGACTGGAAACAAGCAATAGATAATGTCTAAATTAAATCAAATAGAAATAAAAGCATATTATTTAGAAGTCAGAAATCACATACCAGAAGAAACAGCAAAGTATTAAGGGCAGGCGTTGCAAAGATGAGGAAGGTTTCAGCAGAATACTGCTGATTTTCATTTTACACCTGTCAGTATACTTAATTTTTAAACTAGAATTACGAATAATGTTCATAAAGACTTAAATGTCATTAAAAGCAAATACAAAATAGCAATGAATAACTGCATACATTCAACATTAACTTGAGACAGGCACAATGCTTAGCACTTTATCTGTTCTGATTCATTTGGCATTTACAACAATCCTCAGAGGTAGATGACATTATTTTTGTCTCAATTTTATACATGGGGAAACAAGATAATTTGCACAGATCACACAGTTCTTAAGTGACAAAGACGGGATTCAAACCTAGGGCTTTCTGCTTCCAAATGCTCTTAATTGCTAGACCATAGAATACTGTGAACTGAAACCTTTGAGGACACTGAGCTCAGAGGTTGTGATTGGGGTATATGGCAAAGCAATCCTCTGGCGGCATCCTCTTAACACTAGGTTAGAAGGGAAGGAGGCTACGTCAAAATGCCCAACAGGATATTCCCAGTTAAGAAACAATAAAGATGGAGAAATTTTAAGCCATAGGTCATTATGCTATAAAATTTAAGTGTATCTTATAAATTGAATATAAGATTCTAAAATACCCAATCATCATTGTCTTAGAAAAGAGAAAGCATGACTAATAAATATTCTTCCTGTTTCTTCCTAAGTGTGACCTAATAGGGGATCCTTAGTATTTTCCAGTTTTCACTGGGTAGCCCCACTTTATGTTTCTTATGCTATAATTTTTACCAGTTTAATAAGCTGATGTCCCAGCATAATTATTAATGCATCCTCATTCATTCTCAATAGTGTCATAATATATGATAAATTATATAGCTCCCTATATAATTTATGGAAGCTGCAATCGTTGGCACTTAAATATTGACAAATTTGGAATTCTAGAAGCAAGGCACTTGTTCTTCCGAATCATCTGTATAATGTAGAACTTCTACCTGTTCTGACAATCTTCTGGCTCTTTAATTTAAATGTTTGATAGAAAATGGGACCTAGGCAGCTCAATCACCTCTCCCCCTTTTTTTTTGGTAGAGGGTTTAAATCTTGGGATCAGGCCAGGCATCTTCCTACTCCCCCTTCTGACTCCCAATCTAATTAGGTTTCAAACAGAGGAACACCTAGGTGTCTCTTAGCTTTAAATATTTAAATATACTCTTGGGTTTCCCAGCAATTTACACCCCAAACTTCAGCACAGACTTGTAAATCTCTAAACTGTGTGACATTCCACCCCCCTTCCCTTCCTGTGAGATTAGTGGCTCCTGTGGGGAAAGGGACACTTGTAAGTTCTAAGATTTACAAGAGTGCTGTGCTTTCTAAGGTGTAAATTGCGAGGAAACTCCAGAGTGCCATTAAACATTTAAACTTGGTAAGCATCATGCCCCTTTATCCTCTGGGGCAGCAGTTACTGAGAAAGAGCAAGGGGAACAAACAGTTGGGTCTCCAAGTCTGTCACTAAAGTGTGAAACCAGTATTGGAGGCATCCTGGATTCAGTAGCAGAAATACAAGCATATCCTTAATGACTTGTTCTTTTAGTTGTCATGTTAAGAATTTAACATGATCAATTATTTAACACATAACTGGCATGAGCCTAGTTTTTAAATGGTTGAAGCACATATATCATTTAAACAGTACAGTTATTAAAAATGTGCTTAATGTCTATTCCCTCGCCATTAATTTCATCCATATTATTATAAGTACATGTAATAACTGAAACTTGAAGCAAATTTATAAATTGCTTTGCCTTAAACAATATATCTATAGATTGAAAATAGAGAGGACCATGGAGAGTGGCTTGCCAAAAGTCACAAAGGTAGCGAGCGCCAGTTGCATTAAATAAATAAATTTCATAAGGGAAGGTCTTTCTAATTTATTTTGACTTCTGGAGTAGAAAACGTTCTCTGCACAAGATTTTCACAGCCATCCAAGAGAATGTTGAAAAGGCTGTGGCCAAAAATACTGTTCTTGACCCAAAGATATTCATATAAAGACCAAAATGCAGGTGTTATTGTCCCAGTGCCCATTTTGTGCTGTGAAGTTGGGCCCCAGGATTTTCTCTAGAAGTCATAGTTCTACTTGCCAAATTTATCACCTAAGACTCCCAGGTGCAAATATATACACACAGAGAAATAACCAATTTCAGCTGAAATGTTTCTTGCAGTTAAGTCAATGTTGTTGCCTTTGGCTCCTAAATCTCCATTTCTCCTTCACCTACTTTGAATGAGAAGGAGGTGACAAACGGTACTATTCCAAATGATGAAATCCTAACAACACAATTTCTCCATTCTGGAGAACTGGATAGAATGACTTTATTTTCAAATAATCATACCCCCCTTTTCTAGGCAGGATTACCAAGGCATAGGACAGAATTTACTGGAGGTTTGGAGTTTCAAATCCAGCAGCACTAGAAGTAAAGGGAAATGGAAAAACAGATGTAATTGTGAAACTTCTTGTTGCCAAAAGAAACATGAAACTACTGACATGTTCTCTCTCTTTCTTTTCTTCCTTTGTGTCTTGGTTTGCTCCAGGATCTCCTCGTGTCAGCCCTGGGGTCTTCTAAGATCTTGGTTACCTTCATGTGGAAAGTGTGTGTGTTCCATATTAAACCCTTCTTTGTTCCCATATTGTCCCTTCCCATGCCTTAATCTCCAAACTATTATTACTTCTATTTGGAGCTTCCAATATTTATTTCAGTTTTCCTCCCTTCTTTTCTCCTTTTAGTTTAGTTGTTTATGCAACTTATTTTTTTTTTCTGTTTCATTGTTATTTTTAACTTTTACTTTCTTCTCTCCTGTTTATGCTTTTTGGAAACTGTTTGAAATAAATTTTAAAATATGTATTGTAGCCTTTCTAGTTTAATTTACTTTTCTACAGACTACCTCATCATTTTTTCCTTACGTATCTTTCTTTCCATTTTCATTTTTCCAGATGTTTTGGAGGATGTTTGAGAACATGGAATTTGGAGTTGACTAGTGTGGTTCAAATCTCTTAGCATTCTCCAATTCTGTAATTTACTTAACCACCCTAAACCATATTTTCTTCATGTATTAAATTGAGATAATGATACTTGACAGTGCTGTTGCAAAGATTAAGTATAATAATGTTTGAAACAGTTGATCAGAATAGTTGGCTTGTAGTACACACTCAATAAATATTATTACTATAGTAATCTATAAGACAGAGGGAAAGAGGGAGTATATCTTTTATTTCCAAGGGAAAAGAGTGAAATTTGGGAAATGTTAACATTTAACTGGAGATGAAAAAGTCTTACAGTATACATGCAGTGTAATTTTACGAACACGCCTTGAAGGTGTGCTTGGAATATAACTTGCAGAAGGTATCACAGTGCTAAAATAAGAACTTGAGTTGTAGACCCAGGAAAGTTTTTGTTCAAGTCACTACTCCCTCCCTTAATTTGTTATGCAGATGTAATCAGATTACTTAACTTTTTGATCCTCAATGTTACATATGTTAAATAGATAATAACACATTATCTTGTGGGTTGTAAGGATTACACACAAGGCTTGCAAAGCTTCTATCACGTTGTCTGATCTAATATATATATTATTGACTTGGGAGTGAGTTTGAAAAGTTTTCACTTGTATTAAGAAAAACATACATATACATACGAATTTCATTGAGCCAAAAGGACACATTTTCTTTCTATATGCATTGACATTGGTATTCCTTCCACATATTCTGTATAGAGGCAACTGAAATGAATGAGTTATACTCAAACTTGGAAGAACCGTTTAATATCTTTTTAAATCACGTTATTCAGTAAATGCTTCAAACTGGGCATAATCTAAGTGTATATATATATGGACAGTCAAAAAGTTATACAATGAATCACTTCTAGTGGTTCCTTCCTGTGGGTTTCTGGTTTATTTTCAAGAGAAATTTCTATGGAAGGGCCCGACAGGTAGGCTGAGCTTTCTGGATTTGTCAAGCAGATCACTGGTCTATAAACCTATAGACCAAGTCTTAAATGACACATTTTAAGACTAGTCAACACCTAAAGGATGAGCTATTGTCTTGGAGGCATCTTAAAATCACATAGTAGCATGTAAACCATTGGACACTAAGTTGAACCACAAATTTTTGGTTTGTTTGTTCTTTTTTAAGTCAAAATTTGGCCGTCACATTTATGCTGAAAATGACTTCACACATGTCTTTTCTTGTACCAATATTTTACTGCCATAAGAAAAAATAAGTATTTCTGAAATGGGTGAATTAATATTTAAGATTTTGTGAAGTCATTCCAGTTCTGCTGATTTTGTATTAAAAGTATGTGACTGAAATGCTCCAAGAACACTCATGATGCAAATCTGATCAAGAACATAGAATAACATATGCCATACCACATAGTTGGTCTATGCTACTCTATGCTACAAAATTGTACAGCTCTCATATTTTAACCACACTTTACAGTAAGCGGAGAATAGTACATGGTGAAAATTCACTGAAGATATATGTCAAAATCACCAATAGGCCAAATATATTGAAAAAGTATCCATATATATATATATATATATATATATATATATATATATATATAATTTGTATACATACAATTTGTATATGTATGTATAATATATTTATATATATTATGTATATATTATGTATATATGTACATATTATGCATGTATATATTATGTATACATATACATAATATTATATATATACATATATTTGTATGTATGTATAATATATATATACACACATAATTTGAAGTAAAATGACAGAGTTTTACTGGCTGGTGTAATATACAGAACAAGAAAACTTTAGAGGGTCATGGGTTTAAAATGTTTGAGAAACAGGGTTTCACAGGGTCAAGTTAATTACAGGCATGGCTCCAAATCCACCTCATTAAGCATAGACATTGGCAGCTCTCAGAGTGTGAAGTTGGGAGATGACTGGAGTTGGCTTCACCTCCTAAATCATCCCTCATTAGAGCTAGGAAATTCAGGCTGTATAAAAGTTCTTCCCTAGAATACGAAAAAGTCAAATCTGACTGTTTAGAGCATCTGTCCACTGCCTCGTGAGAGGAAAATTTTTCTCTTTTTCCATTGTCTTAACTCAACATGCTCTTTTCACTTTTAATATATCTCTCCAGTTTTTAGGGATAGGAATTACGCTTCACTTTTTTCATTCTTTTTTCTCTTTCACATATGTGGGCTTTTTTCTTTTCCCAGTACATTAAAGTTGATAATTTAAATGCAATCAAATTATACAAGCAAAGCCTCTGCTAGTCATTTGAGTTGAACCAATTTACATCAGTCAACTAAAAGAAAAAAGGTGGGGGCAGGGAAGGACATAGAATATTCTTTTCTCATCTCTTTCCTATTATAGTTGACATTTTCCAGGGAATGAGGAGTAATTATAAACTACAACTTCAAGAAGAGTTTAGGGGAAAAACCGCTTAATGCTATAATTTGTCAGCTCAGAACTACCAAATTCTCAATAATATGAATGGAGCCGGCCCTTCAGGCAGTTTTCCAGGGATGGCAGACCTCCTCTAATACTTTTTTTTTTTCACATTAAAAATGTCAGATTACCTAAAAGACCAACAGACAAATGTTTCAATATGACTTGGGGATAGTCTTACCTTATAATCACCTATACAATTATTAATGCCATATTTTTATATTGCATGTTAGTCAAAAGGTGGACAAGACTATATTTAAAAATTTGGGGGGATAAAATTTATAGTGTCTTTTATGAAAGGTGTTTCACTGAAACTACAAAAAAATGTAGATCCTTTCCTTTCAAATAGCATGATGGATATATCTGTGACTTTTCTCATGGAACTTTAAAATACACAAAGACCTGAGCTAATAAAATTGCTTCAGAATAACAACTGGGCAGTGGATTATAAAGTTTGCACCAGTTCATGCAGTCATTCATTCATCAACATTAAGCACCTATCTTACGTCAAGCACCATGAAAACTTTGAAGATTTAAAGAAAAATAAGCCATGAGCTTTTCTTTAAGAAGTGCATGATTTATTGAGATAGACGGACACATAAATAATTATAGTCACTGTTGTAAGTGCTATAATGCAGACATTGGAAAGTTTTATGCAAGTCCAGAAGACAGGGCAACACATTTTGTCTGTGGAAGTAAAGAAAGTCTTGGGAAGTTTTTAAAGAGAAAAGAGAGATGCTACATTAGTGGTGGGTGTGGGAAAGGGGGAAGGCAGCAAGGAGGCACAGAAACAGAAAGATGTAGGGAAAGGAAATAGGACTTCTGAAGACATGTTTGTGTTTAGCATGGCTGGCATGTGAAGAGGAATCTTACAAAGGTGACATTGGTAAAGAAAAGTTGGATGGAACATTCTTGTGAATACTTGGGAGAGACTGCTAATATAACAGAGATCATGGACCAGGAACAGAACTATGAAAGAGGCCAGAAGGCATTCTGTCACCATCATTTTAGGATCAGGCTTCCATTCCTAAGCCTCATACATAAGAAAATCTACTTTTGGAGGTTGAGTGTTCAAGAATCTTGACCCATGTCTGAAAATTTAGTGAGAAAGGAGAAGTCAAAATATTTCTTTTCAAAGCAATAAGGAGATTTTGGTTTGGTTTTATTTGTTGAAAGAGGAAACTTGTCTACACTGTTAGAGAAAATTGTTTCCTTGTGCTAAAATCAATTAAGCAGGGTATTAGTTTGGCAAATGAGAAGAAAAACTACAAGCTGAAATGTATTTGTTTGAGACTATGTAGATCAAAGGAGCATTTTACTAGACAATATAAGGGATGGTCTGGAAGGAAGGAAGGGAAAGAGTCTATGAGATACTTTTTTAAAGTAGGGATTAAGGTTCACTTGCTGCTTTTTGAGTATGAATCTCAGCTCAAAATTTTCTTTTACTTGTGTTACTCTAATTTACTTTAGACCCTTAGCTCTGGGATATCAGAAAGCTAACCTTTAGTCTTTTTGATGAGCTCCCTTCCCACAACACTATGCTTTATTTCTGGGGTTCTCTTCGCTGTTAAATTCTGGGATCACATCTTGGGTAGGAGGAAGGAGGTGCAGATAGGAAGGTGTCTCTAGTCTTTGATCATTTGTTTACACAAGATTTTAGAGATGTCTACTACCCTCGTCCACCAAACTTCTTCAGGTTGGTGACTGCCTGATGCTTCCAGGTCACCCCAGAGGCCTGAAATTCATACACTGTGGTCCAAACTATATCATAAAGCTATTTGTTTCTAGGGTCTTACTTTCTCATTGATGAGTTGATTGTCACATTCTATGACACAAACACATTTTTTCTAGTTGTAACATGAAACCATTTCTCTCTAGAGTCTTGCTACCTCCTTAGTGAAGTTATTGGAACCCAGCTTGGCCTTTTTTGGCTCCTGACATTTTTCTATTTTGGAGAAACTCACTTCCTTATGTAGTTGGGAAGCTCCACTCATAAACCAATTTCCATAGCAAAGGTTTAAATAATCTTTTGTGTTTTCTCTCAAGATCATCTATAGTGATTTATTGCTTAGACCATTTACTTTGGCAATTTACTACCTACCATATACTATCCCTTGGGCAAGGAAGTTGTTAGCATATCAGCGATCTATTTGAATGGGGAAAAGTGATAGGGAGAAACCTGTGAGGTAAATGAATTAAAATTTCAAAATACTATTTTGACAACTCATCTCCCAGTAAAATCCATGCTTCCTTAAACCAAAAATGATATTTGCTCCCACACCCAACCCCTAAGTTGAAGATGGAATTTATATTCCTGAACTCAATGGATTATTTAGGAAAGTGTATCCTACATTTACAGCATCACCTACTTTGAAAGCTGAGACTGTTCACAGGGTAAATTATTCAACTTGCTCACCTGGGGTGGAGGATAATAATACTGCTGTATTGAGCACACACTCTGTGCCATGTACTCTGCTGAGTCTTTTACATGAATGATTTCATTTAATTATCACAGTAGCTATATGAAAAAGGTAATATCATTATCCTTTTTTTTTTTTTAACAGATCAATAAATGAGACAGAGACAGGTTACATAATTTTTCAAGCTCCAGCACTAGAAATATTGTAGTTACTGGTTGTGACTCCAACCGGTTAGTCTCTGGAGCCCATGGTCTTGACCACTATGCTATGCTAAGATATGCACTCCACACCTCTCAGGGCAAAACAGAGATTAAAAAAAAAAACAAAACAAAAACAAGCAAACAAAAACAAACAAAAACCCAACAAAACAAAACAAAAAACACAGAATCAGTAGAATTTTCTCTGAGACTTGATAAGACAATCAGCCATCTTTAGTTTCAATTCTGCTGTGTAAGCATTCAATTTTGGTAGAAAGTAGGGGTTTAATCCCATCAGGAGTTTTTATTATGCCCTCTTAATACTCTTTGTTGTTTCTCTACAGTTTGGGTAGACTTTTACCCCTCCTGTCTAGAGGAAAGCCCTACTCTCTACCCTCACAGCTACCGAGTTTCTCCAAATAACATTCTCCAAACCCATACATCTTCTTCTCTTGGTATTTCTTTTAGAAACACTTCACTTAATCTCATCAGAGTACTTAAGACTTAAAACAACCTATTATCCTAGAAACATATTACCCTTAAAACATATTCAGAAAGGCCTGCTATCCTGTTGAACAGGAGGAAGTTAAAACAAAACAAAAATAAGACAAAAACAGGAAAGTAATTAAAAAAAATAATAATAAACCCACACTTGTTTTAGTGAAGTATGTATGAAAGTGTATTTTTGTGTTGTTTGATCATTTATTAATGAGAACAAAAGGAACGATTGTCATAGACTCTGAGTCTAGAGTTCTCTCTTGTCTAGCAAGAGAGCAGGACACATGATGAAACACAAGAAATGGCTAATGTCTGGGAAAAGACAGGAGCCCCACATAAGGGTCCTTGCCCCATTTTTATTAGGATCAGAAGGCTTACAAACATGACAATGGACACGCACAAAGAGACAATGAATCTATGAACATTAACTTGTGGACGTGAGGAAAAGGGGGTCTTGGAGATATTTGGGGTTAAGGGTTTGGGTTAATAGGAAGCAAAATCCTGATGCTGGGCAGTAGGGTGGAAGGTTGTTTACAGTGGACATGAGGCACCACCTCTGTTTATCTTAGCTAGCCTAGGGGATGAGACAGGTAGGGGAAATAACTTCAGAGTTAACAAGGCACCTTTTCTTTCGTTAATCATCTCCTCTCTGGGCTGCTTTACCTGCATCACAGCAGGTCTATAGTCCAATTTACCTGTTTACCTAACTTGCTTGTTTCTTCCTGTGAAAGCAGCTTTTGGCTATAGTACTAAATTGGGGGTGCTTCCATCCTAAATATCTAATCTTGTTTATTTCTTTTACCTATGTATTGGGCACCTTTGTGCCCTTACTTTTGGGCTTTGCCCCTCCCTCTCTATTCTGGGGGCTCTGCACCCCCTCTTTATTCTGAGGTGCCTTTGCACCTCCCTATTCTTGGTTTCCTTATCTTGTTTATCCAAACTCGGGTGTGAGCATCCTATGGCTTTGTAATTCTTTATGCCTTTTTAACCCATTGATGTAAGCCCAGGGAATTTCTAAGCTTATTCCCCACAAATGATGTTCAGAATTTTGTGAGAATTAGGACACGATTCTAATGGTGCCATTTCAATTCTAGTGGTGCCATTTCAACACCAAGATATCAAAGCAGCTCACCAAGTTGGAGAAGAAAAGCTTTTACATACTTCCAGGTTGAAACCAGAATTTCTTTACCAACCCATCCTGTGACAAATGTGTGTGCACAGAGGGACAGCATCCAGTAGAGGCTGTGCCAAGAAGAGTAACATTATCATAGAGAGCTCACATCCCCAGGACATAGAGGGGAGACCAAGCCAGGCTTAGTTCTGGATTCATCTGAGACCCTTCATTCTGGATACTCTTGAATATAATGGGAATAGAATGAAGGAAAGTGGACCTTGAATATTAGATGGAGGGTTACAGTCATTTCAATTTAGGCTCTAAGATAAAAGTGGCTTTCATTAGAGTGCAATTCTTGTGATGTACACATTATGCTATTGGACAGAGGAACTTAAACTGATCTAGAAAAATAGCATCTGATATGAGACAGCATTTGTGTTTCAGGAACAACAGAAAAAAAATCTATGAAATGATGAAAATCTGTACTAGGAGAGTAGTAACAAAAAACAAATAAATTTATAATTTAGAGACAGTTGTGAGATGTTAACTTATTGCATGTGGAACATCAAGAAGAGGAAGAAACTGGAGGTGATTGCCATGGAACTACATATATGGTGATGCTGTAAACCAGTATGAGAAATATAAGAAGTAAAGGAACATAATTTCCAGAGAAGACAATGAATTCCATGTGGGACCCATTTATTTATATTTCCTGTCCAATATCCTACAAAAGATAGAAATTGGCAGTTAGGAACTTGATAATTAATAAGCTCAGTAAAGAGATCAATGGTAGAAAATTGAGTGATAAGAAAGAAAATGTCATTGGTGAACAAGTGGGTTAGTAAGCTACCAAGTTAATTATATAATCAAGAGAAAAACCATGTAAAATATAAGAAAATGACCCAAGATGGAATGGTAGGAGATGAGAACATTCAAAGAATGGATTTAGGAAAGGAGGCAGAGGAGGCCTGATCACAGAGAAAGTTGTGAGTAGGAGAAGGCTAGGAAAAGAATTGGAAACCTGATGCCACAACATGAGCATTTAAAGAAGTAGGAAGCCGCGATATAATGTCACAGAGAGATCAAATAAGATGAGAAGTGAGAATGTGTGTGTTAGATTTTGGTGGTCGTTAAATCAATGGGAGGGATTTTTCTAGAGTGATGTACATAAATGAGATTGTAAAAAGTTGTTGAGGTAGTAAAGATCAGACTATGGATTGTACTTTTAAGAAGTCTGTGTATGAAGAAGAATGATTTGGGAATCCACCAAAAATACTAAGAGAATTTTGAAAAAAAATAATATTTTTGAATATTATTTTTGAAATAGAAGCTAGAAATTTACCCACTTCAGATGGAACATAGAAAGAATAAATCCTAAGAATAAAATTTATTCCATAGATTTATTTGATTGTCATAAAAGCTAACTCTATACCACCACTTTTCAGAGGATCAGAAACATCTTGCCATAATACATTATAATGACCAACATATTTGTCTTTGTAGCTCTCTTCCATTTCTCTGAGTATACATATTCTTAATCTTCAGAATCTGTTTCTGTATCAGAAATTTATCTTACCCCAGGGAAAAACCTATTCCGGGGACAGTGTTAAAATATCTAAGAGCTTAAGTGACCCAGTCTAAACAACTGTATTGCTATTTTTTTCTACATTGGGTTTAGCTCTATAAGGTGCTGTAACCACATTCTTACTTTACCTGCCTAGTCTAGTAACTGATGCTCTTTCTTGAATACCAGAGTGTCTAAGAACCCATGATAATTTCTTGCTAGATCTCCCTGAGTGTGTTTTGTTTGAACTATTGCCAGCACACTCTTCAGATGAATATCTGCCTGCATTGAGAACACCTAAATTCCTGCATCTTTTCAAAGGGCTAGTCTCATTTCTAAATTCTAAGATTTCCCATGCAAGCCTGACTCTAGTGGTTCTGAACCTGGAATCTGACTTGTTCAGACTCTTCTTTATGTCTTTTTCCTCCTTTCTTATTCTATAAGTTTTCAGAATGATGGGTTTAGTGATGAACTGGGAGTGGAGGCGGTTGTCATATTTCTAGATGGGGGGAGAGATCAAGTTCCCTGTTGTTCATGACGGTCATGTAAGTAAAGAACAGTTACTTTCTAGGCCATTGTAAGTTATTTTCTTCACCATTTTTTAAGCATTACAAGGAAAGAGTAAAAAGTCCAAACTTAAGAAAAGAAAAGCTAAAGGGTCAAGAAAAGTTGCACTTCTCTGCAATGTAGACACGGGGAAATGTAGAATAAGGAGATGATTATAAGTAAGGGAAATGGTACACGGTATTAAGAAGTGGTAGAATAATATCAGCTGTGCTACAGCAGACTTACTGTATATTGACACTGCTTTATTTGGTATGCCATATTTGGAAAAATAATCACCTAATATTGCTAGACTTTTGTAAAGTGAAAGGAAAAAAAATATTTGCCTTCATTTTGGAGTCTTTGGATGAAGGACCCTATTATATGCTCACATTATCATTAATGCACAGGAAAACATATCCCATTACTTCAAGTGGTTTAGTGGCCAACATGTACATTTAATATGGGTTTGTCTAAATCAGTGTCCATGTGCACTGTTAAACAGGAAAAAAAAAACAAAAAAACAAAAAACATAAAAACAAGAAAACAAAACTTCCACTAGTTTGGGCTAGAATAATTGAGCCCATTTATACTCAACAGTCTACTGGCAAGTGACCTGTATAGCCTGCTGAGAGAAATCAGTTTGATGTGGGCCTTCTCCCAATGTCTGTAGTTATTGGAAATACTTCCCTGTTGTTATATCTCTTAGTTTTACATCCCATGTAGAGCTTACTCTCTCTTAACTCTGCATGGGCAGGATGAATTTTTAAAAAAAAAAATTAGTTTGCAATCTGACTATCCTTTGGTGGATAGTCATCATATCTTTTTCTGATTTAGTCATTTTATTTGTCTGTTGTCATGGTACTAGGGTCTTCTCTATCTTCATGGATGATTAAAAAATAATCTTCTCTGAAAACTGTGTGCTAAATTTATATCACATTAATAATCTAGTAATTATTGCGGCACCTGGGTGGCTTCGTCAGTTATGTGTCCAACTCTTGGTTTCGGCTCAAGTTATGATCATATGGCTTGTGAGTTCGAGCCCCTGTGCTGACAGCACAGAACCTGCTTGGAATTTTCTCTCTCCTTCTGTCTCTCTCTCAGAATAAATAAATAAAATAAAATAAAATAAATAAGTAATTATTATTTAAGGCAATTACTGTATCTTAAAACATGAAATATTCCCTTCAATAGAAGGGTGCAATTGAGCAAAAAGTTAATTAAGAACAAAAATGATGAAGTAATGATTCAATACTTCAATATTTTAATCAATGCAGGCTCTTAAACCAAATAATCAGACCCAATACAAAATTTTAAAGCTCAACTTACATGATTTCATAAAGAAATATATTAATGTTTAATGAGTCCCATACTTTTAATTGTCTTACCAAAAGAAAAATGTGGTAGTCCACAATTAAGTGAGTAGATCATGTTTTTACAGAATGCTTACAACTCACACTGGGGAGGCTGTTTTGAAAGGATTACCTAATAAAAAGGGAGAAAGAACAAGCGGTTACTAATGTGTATCAATACCAAACATAACTCAGTTACCCTGTCTGGAAGTCAAAATCTATTACACTCTCATGAAACAGATGGATTTTCTATTTTCCAATTATAGTCATGATTTTTACTGAGGTCAATACACACAAATGTTATGGGACTTTCATAATATTTTTTCCCAGAGAAATATATGGATTTTAAGTGCCACACAGTACATTCCAGTATATAAAAATGGTAGCAAAGATAAAAATTTATGAGAATCAGAAGCAACAGTCGCACTGAGGAAAAAATGTTATGCATGGAATTACATCTTCCTACATTTAATTATTCCTTAGGCATCTTAATGAAATCAGAATCTTCCTCTCATAATTTATGTCTGCTTTCTAAAAATGCTTTCTTCGATATTAAAAAAACCTATTGATTTCATATCATTATTTTAAAGGTTAATCTTGGGCTTTTAATTATTTACGTATTTACTTATTTATTATTTGTGTTTTGCATTGTAGTTTAGAACTAAACAAAATACGGTGCAACTTTTCATGAGCTTATAATTCTAAAGTCACTTTTTTAGCTTTTATTTTTTTTAATTTTTATGACAATTACCAACCTCTTCTAAACTGAGAAGAAAAGTTCAAAATTAGTTTTGAAAATAAGTTGCTGACCTAATAGCCTACCACCATCAAACAATTTGAGTGTTTAACTCCTACAAACAAAGCCAATCTGCTATATAACCACAGCACAGAGCACACCACCGCCAAAACCAGAATACTATTTATGCATGACTGTCATTGAATCCTCAGATCCCATGCCAATTTCTTCAGTTGCCCTAATAATGACTTCCACAGAAAGCGTCCAGCATATCATCATAGGCTGCATTTCATTGGCATGTCTTTTTATATTCCTTGGTCTTTCTTTGACTTTTCATGACCTCGATATTCTGAAGGTTGTAAGCTACTTATATTGGAATATAATGTATTCCAATTTGCGTCTAATTACATTTCGGTTATGGGTTTGGGGTGGTAATATCACGCAACGATGTTGTGCTTTTTCTCACTGCCTCTTATGAAGTAACACACAATTTCAGTCTGTCCCATTATTGCCGACGTTCAGTTTGATCATTTGATTAAGAAAATGTTGGGGCGCCTGGGTGGCGCAGTCGGTTAAGCGTCCGACTTCAGCCAGGTCACCATCTCGCAGTCCGGGAGTTCGAGCCCCGCGTCAGGCTCTGGGCTGATGGCTCGGAGCCTGGAGCCTGTTTCCGATTCTGTGTCTCCCTCTCTCTGCCCCTCCCTCGTTCCTGCTCTGTCTCTCTCTGTCCCCCAAAAAATAAATAAATGTTGAAAAAAAAAAAAAGAAATGTTAGCCAAGCTTTTCTACTGTTAAGTTGTGCTATAACTCTGTAATTAATACATGCTTTATGAGGAAGCATTTTGAAATGATAAATATCCCATTCTTCATCAAGTTTTCAATATACCCATCATTTTATATTTCTATTGACTCACCATTTGCTGTTTTGTTCAATGAATTAAGTCCATTATTATTGCTGTGTATTTTGATGATCTAATCCTTCCTTATTTGGTCAGCAGGACCCCATTTAAGCAGACTTCTGGGGGTTTACCCACCATTTTTTGAGCCCTTTTTGACACTGAATACATTCCAGACTCAATTTGTTCTTTCTTTGCTAAATTCTGATTTAAAATATAGGATGCTTCACACTACATCTATTTATAAATGATTTATGCAAGGAAGAGAAAAGTTTTCCCATTGAGAAGCTAAACCTCCAGAGCAGATTCACACTTTTGATATACTTCATTTTTTAAATTGTTTTTAATGTTTATTTTTGATTTTTGAAAGGGAGAGAGAGAGAAAGAGGACAAGAGGGAGAGGGGCAGAGAGAGAGGGAGACATGAATCCAAAGCAGGCTCCAGGTTCTGAGCTGTCAGCACAGAGCCCTACACACGGCTCAAACTCACACACTGCAAGATCATGACCTGAGCTGAAGTCGGATGCTTAACCAACTGAGCCACCCAGGCACCCCTGATATAATTCATTTTTCTCCATAACACACAAGCTGTATAAGACACCTACATGAAATTTGAATGAGGCATTTTTTCTATCTATGTGGAATTAATGGTGGAAACAAACAAACAAAACAAAGCAAAACACAACAAAATAAACAAACAATATGTTACCAAAAAGAAAAGATCAGGTCAAGTTCTAAATGCCAAATGACTTATGAAAACTGTTTCAGAACTCTATGTAAAAGATTAGAAACATGAATATATGTTTAATTTTGAAAAAAAATTACTCAGACACTGGAATATGTATATAAAGATTGTATAAAGAATTAGTTTCATGTTGCAATTCACAAATAATTTAGAGTAACTGATTTACATGCTACTATTGTCAAGAAGAGTCAGCCAAAAAGGACACATTTGGAGAAGACATCATGCAAGTAAAAAATTTTGCAAAATATCTTAGTTTACACTAAAATATTAGACCTAAGTGTCCAATAAGCCTGTTATTTAGTTTATGCTTGCTGTGTCAAAACACACTTCTCAAGAATTGGCAAACCTAATCTGAACCTAATCCAATATGCTAATCTCTGAGAGGAACCAGTTTACTGAGTGATGAGTAAATCCCTGAGAACTGAAGTCTGAATGAGCCTGCAAATCGGAAGCCTAGGACCCCGGCTCCACAGACCAGTGGCCAGACCTGCCACGAACAGAAATAACCATTATGTACTCATCAGGCTTTATGAGACCGTTCAGATATAAACAGCACGAGTAGCAGCAAATCCAGTCTTTCCACGCCTCTCTTCTCTGTATCTGTGGCTAAAACCTGAGCCAATGACCACTGAGATTTGTAACACCCTTGTGCAGTAACAGAGGCCAGACGGTCATTAAATTGGATATAAACAAGGCAGGAATTAAGAATGGGGCATGGGCCCTCTGGACCTCCTATGAAACCATCTGGAGAAAACCCAGATTTCCCAGATTGTAATCTTAGGCCCTAGAGTTCATATCAGCAGCTCTGCTCCAAAATAAATGAAGATAAGCACATTTGTGTGAGGATGGGGAAAAAATTTAAAAAATACCACTAAGCAATAGGACACATACAATACATTTCGAATTTCCCAGGCTCACTCTAACTTTGCATACGTTTATGTGGGTATCTCTCACTCTTATTTTGTCAATATATCTGTATATTTACTCACACATGAAGTTGACGCAAATTAATTTTAACAATCAGTATATTTATATTAATTAAATAAATTTTAATTTTATGCAAGAAAACTAAAGAAATCTACCTAAAAAGGACATTAGCTCTCATAAAGTTTTAAAATCACTCTTCAAGTTAAGTCCCACTGTGTTTAATGGAAACAATTCCTCAGGGCACACCTCCTCAGTGGAACCCTCTGTGATCTCACCTTTCCGGGTCGGTCCAGCCCAAGGAAAGTCGTTCAGGTAACAGTGACCTAAAACAGATTATAAATCCAGCCACAGAGAAGACCTCAGTGCTGCTCCATTATTACAGTACATTATCATAGTATTAAACATAGAAGCAACATTTTCATATAATTAATGAATCTGAGGCTTTAGAGACGCTCATTTCCATGGACCACTTCCACAGCACTGAGAGGCCCCCACAATTTCATATTTATAGTTTATTATATATCTTAAATAAGACCCCTCAAATTGCATAATTTTCAAGCCCCCAAAAGCATATGTGAGTAAAATTATCCTATTACCTCCTAGCCAAATTTGTTTCTAGGCAGGATATACAGTTGTTCTTCCATACGCTCAAATGATGTCTAATCAGCACTGACCTTGTATTAGGGAGTGAGACCGTAAGCTAAAATGTGTGAAAAAAAGAAAAAAAAAGTCACAATTGGCTATCAAAGAGTTTATATTCTAGTAGAAGCAGAAACAAAACATAAAGAATAGGAAGTTAAATTATTACAAACAGTGGCCCCTTACCCAACACATTCAGGTTTGCAGAAAACTAGAAGGAGAGTTCAACACAAAAAGGCAGTAGGTCATTGAAACACACGTCGAACTTCGGAGTATGCCAGGACTATATTTATATTGTTGTTAAGATATCTTTTTTGGATAGTGCTGTCTAAATTTACTAGAAGTCTTTAGGGGGATGTAACATAATGGGCATAAAGACAGGAAACGTTTGGTAAACTAACATCATTTAAACAAGAAAAAAAGTTATTATTCATACTTGAATGCCACATTGTGTATTAAAAGCATAATGACCCTTCTTAATCAGGTTGTGGAAAGCCATAAAATGCCACCCAAATTTAACTGTTACTTCAAAGCTAAAGAGGATGTGTGTGTGGTGTGTGTGTGTGTGTGTGTGTGTGTGTGTCTTCATTAGGTATATAGACTTTTCTCTGGTAGTCTGAAATCTCAATTCACTCTAGTGTATACACTTTTCTTGATAATTTCTATTGAGTTCTTAAGATGAAGTTAGAAATAGAGCAACATAATATTAGACTTCTTTAAATGCCATGTACTTTAATTTTACTAATAATTGATTAACAATTTCACAAATGTGTCACATCAGGATTTTATTCAGTGTGTGAATTGCAAATATCTTCTAAAATAACTTATATGTGATACATGCACAGTATTTGGCCCTCTGTTGATGTTAAGAACAAATTTAAATTAAAAGCAATTCCAATAAAAGTTGATAATTTTTTTATTTCTGTTGTGTTGGTTGTGATCTCTCCTCTTTCATTCTTGATTTTATTTATCTGGGTCCTTTCCTTTTTCTTCTTGATCAAACTGGCCAGTGGTTTATCAATTTTGTTAATTCTTTCATAGAACCAGCTTCTGGTTTCATTGATCTGTTCTACTGTTTTTTTGGTTTCGATAGCATTAATTTCTGCTCTAATCTTTATTATTTCCTGTCTTCTGCTGGTTTTGGGTTTTATTTGCTGTCCCGTTTCCAGCTCCTTAAGGCGTAAGGTTAGGTTGTGTATCTGAGATCTTTTTTCCTTTTTTAGGAAACCCTGGATGGCTATATACTCTCCTCTTATGACCACTTTTGCTGCATCCCAGAGGTTTTGGGTTGTGGTGTTATCATTTTCATTGACTTCCATATACTTTTTAATTTCGTCTTTAACTGCTTGGTTAGCCCATTCATTCTTTAGTAGGATGTTCTTCAGTCTCCAAGTATTTGTTACCTTTCCAAATTTTTTCTTGTGATTGATTTCAAGTTTCATATCATTGTGGTCTGAAAATATGCACGGTATGATCTCCATCTTTTTGTACTTACTTAGGGCTGATTCGTGTCCCAGTATATGGTCTATTCTGGAGAATGTTCCATGTGCACTGGAGAAGCATGTATATTCTGCTGCTTTAGTATGAAATGTTCTGAATATATCTGTTAAGTCCATCTGGTCCAATGTGTCATTCAAAGCCATTGTTTCCTTGTTGATTTTTTGATTAGATGATCTGTCCATTGCTGTGAGTGGGGTGTTGAAGTCTCCTACTATTAAGGTATTACTATCAATGAGTTTCTTTATGTTTGTGATTAATTGATTTATATATTTGGGTGCTCCCACATATCTACTCCTGAAATCAATGTTTCACTATATGCTAACTAATTCGGAGGTAAATTTTAAAAAATAAAAAATTAAATTAAAAAAAAAGAAATAATCAATTGAAATTGAAAAAAAAGAATTTTTTAAATATTTATATACAATTAAAGTCAACTTTAAAACAAATTGCTTACCACTGCCTCAGCTATTCACAGCAAATATGGCATTCATAAACTTCAACTATGTGAAGAATACGTTTGTCTCCCTTATAAGAGTCATGTTTTTGTAACAGAGGTATACTCTGGGCTAATTACTCATCCAAGAATCATACATTCAGTACCTAAAATGCATCAGGTAATAGGTTAGGCTCCTCTCACAATAAACTTGAAAACCTGTGGAGATAGACACATAAACACAAAAATTAGAGCATGGCATAGAAAGTACCATCACCTAAGTAAGAACAAAATGTTATCACAGAATACTGAAGATAGAACCAGTGACTCCACCACTGGCCACGAGATGAATCTCCAAGAGGAAATGTCAATTTCTATCTTTTAAAGAAAAAGTTGGAGCTTTCAGCTAAAGAAGGAGATGGATTTTTCAGGTAAGGGAAACAGATGGCAAAGTGACATGAAGTCATGGCAAAACCTGGTGTACTCAGGGAATGACAGATTCTGTGACTGGATTTAAGAAATGGCTCAAACAGGTGCTGAAGAGGTTGGTAAGATAAACCGCAGTCAGACTGTGGAGGGCAAGACACAGTCCGTTGGACAACACAATGCCAGGAGAGGTTTGAAGCTGGAACATGACATAATCAGAATTATTTTGTAGATCTGCAGTGCTTTGGCAATGTGGGTAATGAAATATAAGTGGGAAGGGGCGCCTGGGTGGCTTGGTCGGTTAAGTGTCTGACTGTTGGTTTTGGCTCTGATCGTGGTCTCACGGTTCGTGAGTTCGGGCTGAATCAGGCTCCGCATTAACAACACAGAGACTGCTTGGGATTCCTCTCTCCCTTTCGCTCTCTCTCTGCCTCTCACCACCTCTCTCTCTCTCTCTCTCTGTCTCTCAAAATAAATAAATAAACTTAAAAAGAAGTATAAGTGGTAAAAAGTGATGAAAGGCATGACCAGATGAGAGGCATCTGACTCAGACCCTGTAAGAGATGGCATGGCTTTGACATAAAGGCAGTGGAAATAAGGGCAGAGAGGAGACGTTAGGATTTTAAGACGATGCTGAGGTAGATTCTCTAGCATTTGATGACAAGTTTACACCAGTCATGAGAGTAGTGGAAGAATTCATTTAGATTATATCTGCTTGCTCAAAACACTTAGAATTCTCTTAATTGAGACATAGAGGGCAATAAGACTAGAAAGAAAATCTATTTTGAACATACTGAGTTTGAGGTTTCTTGAAATATGCCGGGTAAAATAGAAATTTGTCTCCAAATTGATAGGCTGATATGATAGCCTCCGGGTCCTAGGCATACTCCATCAGATCCATTTTCCGCATTGCTGTCAAAATGACTTTACAAAGTTTCAGCTCTGAACATGCCATTCCTTTCCATCTTTCAATGGCTCCATATTAACGTAGAAAAAAGAGTTTCAGGTTCTATTCGGAACAACACAATCTGGACCCACTTGCTTCTCTAGCCTCTCCTTTGCTGGGCTCCTTTAAAAAAAAACAAAACAAAAACAAAAAGACAAAAATAAAAACAAAGAAACAAAAAGCATTTGCTTCAGGTAAAGTGATTTAATGTTCTTTCACACTTTCCTCACCTTGGTTTTTCTGGCTGTTCATTCTCCCTGGAATGCCCCAACAAACAAAGACTTTTTCTAAGACTCAGATCAAGAGTTGTCGCCATCATGCCTTTGCTAAAGTTAGAACTGAGCATCCCTCTGTGCAGTGGAGGTGCCCATTCGTGCACTGAGCATGCCTGTAACCCCTTAGTGCTCAACATGTATTCCACTAGGACACCAGGTACAATAAAACACTGTTTTTACTTCTCCAGTGCATTGCACAGTGGTTGCGTTTGGAAGGAAGGAGAGAAAAAAGATTAATAGAATGAAGGGGAGATATTAAAGTGCACATGTCTTCAAAAATAATTCTACTCTGAAAAGTGTATTCTACAGATGGGACATCTGTGCACAGACACATGCAGAAAAATGTTAACCGTGTTGGTGTTAGTGGTACCAATCAATGAGAAACGAGCTAAATGACCATCAATGGAATATTGGTTAAATAAATGTTGATACAGCCAAATAATGAAATACTTTTAAGTTATTCATAGAATGTGGTGCATTTATGTGTGTCAGGGTAAAAACAAAAAGAGTATGAAATGAATAGTGAAAATTATTGAGTACAGTATATTCCTGTTTTTGTTTTTTTTCTAATATTTATTTATTTTTGAGAGACAAGGAGGCAGAGCATGAATTGGGGGAGGAGCAGAGAGAGCAGTAGATACAGAATCTGAAACAGGCTCTAGTCTCTGAGCTGTCAGCACAGAGCCCCATATGGGGCTGGAACTCATAAGCTGTGAGATAATAGGCTGAGCCGATGTCAGCCACTTAACCGACTGAGCCACCCAGGCACCTCTAGTATGTTCCTGTTTTAATTAAAGATCAGGACTGTCATAAAAAAATTACTATAAATGTTGTGGCTTAAAACCAGAGAAATTTATGGGGCACCTGGGTGGCTCAGTCAGTTAAGCATCAGATTCCTGATATTGGCTCCGGTCATGATCTCACACTTTGTGGGATCAAGCCGTGTGTTGGGCTCTGTGTTGACAGCACAGATCCTGCTTGGGATTCTCTCTCCCTCTTTCTGCCCCTATCCCACTTGCACTCTTTCTTTCAAAATAAAGAAGTAAACATTTAAAATAATAATAAAGAAAACCACAGAAATGCATTGTCTTCCAGTTCTGGAGGCCAGAAGTTTTAAATCAAGGTGTCAGCAGGGCTGTGTTCCTCCCAAAGACTCTAGGGAAAATTAATTAAATGTCTCTTTTATCTCTTGGTTGTTACCAGCTCCCTTGGCTTGTGGTTACATTACTCACTTTAATTTCCCCCTCCATCTTCAAGTCTCCCTTTTTTTGTGTGTATCTCTTATAAAGACACTTCTCATTGGATTAGGTTTCAACCAGATAATCTAGGATGGTTTTATCTCATGGTCTTTAACTTAATTATATCTAAAAAGTCCTTTTTTCCAAATAAAGGAATATTAACACTTTCCAGGGTTTAGATGTGGAGACAGCTTTTGGTAGGCTGCTGTTCAACCGACTACAAGCAGCTTCTTGTATTTGTTTAAATATGGAAAATTTCTGAAAGGACATGTAAGAAATAACTGAAGGTTGGATTTTTTTCCCCTTCCACTGAAAGGTGAGAGTAGCATGAAAAAGAAAAGTTTCGTTCTATACATTAATTTATTGTCTGAATTTTATTTTTCACTACGCTTAAGTTTTTACATTTGCAATGAAATGTAATCTAAATCTTAAAACAGTTACAAAAATTACCTGATTTGATGTTAATTCATTTAAGAATTTCAACTATGCTGAAATCCTAATGCCCAATGTGATAGTTTTAGGAGGTGAGACTTTTGGGAGGCGAGTAGGTCATGAGGCTGGAGCTCTTATGAATGGGATTAGTGCACTTTTAAAATAGAACCCACATTGCTCCCTAATCCCTTATGTCATGTGAAGATACAACATAAAGTGCCCAGAATAGGGCATTCATCTGACATGCTGGCACCCTGATCTTGGATTTTCAGCCTCCACTACCGTGACAAATAAATTCCTGTTGTTTGTAAGCCACCCTATCTGTGGTATTTTGGTAAGGCAGCCCCAAGGGACTAAGACACCCCTTATATGAACAAACTAAGTAAAATAGAGGCAGAGTAGCCGAGGGGTTTTGTTAAGGCTAACATACCCTAAGACAAAGACAATCTAGATATGTTGAATTTTACTGAATAAATACACTCTTATCATTGGGGGGGGGGGAAGGAAATACTAATTCCAGAGGATCATATTATTTAAATATATTTCCATCTTAGCTCCTTAAATATTAGAACTCTAAAACACATTCATACTCTATCAAAAATATCAGTGTTTTGGCATCACAAAGAGCGGTCATTCTCCCACCTTAGTTCACTACAGAGTCACTGCTCTGGCCCCTTGTACCTTAGGGTATCCACCACTGGAGATGTACTGTAACTGTGGAATTCTAAGAGTTGCTGTGGAGCAGCAGGAAGTACTTCTAGTATCATCTGGGGTGATGAAAGTGATTTGCAGAATGACTTTAATTAATTTGGTGGAAATGACTAGCTCTTGAACACATATGATATTTGTTAACTCCCAGACATAACCAATGTAGTTTTTTTTCTCAGAAACAGGAGGTCTTCTAAGAGAATGAGCTAATAAGTTTTCATGATTAATTATATCGTTGACTGGTTATATTTTGCTAAAACAGATTGAAAAATATTTTTTCTGCATTTTATATATTTTGCATATGTACAATTAATTAAAAGAAAATAATACCAATTATTATGTGCCTGTTTCCTAAGAGAAATAAATGGTTCCCCACTATCAACTCATTATATATACATAAATTTTTAGAGCAGTTTTATATTCATAGCAAAATTGAGAAGAGTGTACTGAGATTATCCATATATACCTGCCACCACACATGCATAGCCTCCCCCATTATCAACATCCTCCACCAGAGTGATATATTTGTTAAAATTGATGAACCCCTATTGAAACATATCACCCAAAGCCCATAGTTTACCTTAAGGTTCACTCTTGGTGCTGTACATTCTATGGATTTTGACAAATGTATAATAATGTATATCCACATACCATAGTTTCACTGCCCTAGAAATCCTCTGTACTCTGCTTATTCATTCCTCCTGCCTCCTTAATTGCTGGCAACCACAGATCTTTGTATTATCTCCATAATTTTGCCTTTCAAAGAATGTCATAAACTTGGAATCAAGACAGTTCTTACCTTCTACAGACTGACTTCTTTCACTTAGTAATACATATTGAAGTTTCCTCCGTGCCTTTTCATGACTTAATATCTCATTTCTTTTTAGCGCTAAATAATATTTCATTGTTTGGATGTACCACAGTTTGTCCATTCACCTACAGAAGGACATCTTGGTTGCCTTTAAGTTTGGACAATTATGAATAAACATCCATGTGCAGGTTTAATTTTCAGATAGTCGTGGTAAATAACAAAGAGCATGATTACTGAATTGTATTTTAAGAGTATGTTTACTTTCGTCAGAGACTGCCAAAATGTCTTCCAAAGTGTTTGTACCATTTTGCATTCCTGCCAGCAATGAATGAGAATTTCTGTTGTTCCATACCTTCACTAGTGTGTGGTGTGGTTTCTGTTCTGGATTTTGGTCATTCTACAAGTTGTGTAGTCGTATCTTGAATTGTTTTAATTTCCATTTCCCAAACACCAAATGATGTATATCTTTCATGTCCTTATTTGCCATTCAAGTATCTTTGGTAAGGTGACCATGGCTTGCCCTTTGACATCATTTCCCTGATGAATCTAAGAGGAGTTATGTATTTTTCAGTTTGTTCAACTTTTTACTTATTAGAATAGAATGGGAACTTCCCAGCTTCTTACATGATTGAAAAACAGAAAATTGTATTTTTTTAATTTTAGTGTAAATTTTTATTCCTTTCAGGGTCTAGCCTTCTGCTTATTTGTATTAAACTGTAACTAAAGTAAAGGTTACACTGTATAGGGAATGCCCATCCTATGAGTAAATGATTATACAATTCCAGACCTATTTTTAATTGACAACACTACACTAATTGGCTGGGCATGGGCTACACGCTTATCTGTGAACCAGAGTATAGTACTCTCTGGCCAGCTTGGGCCATGTGCCCAGTGCTATTGTGGTGGATACAGAGGAAATAGGGCTCTAGACCACTGGGTGGGGAAAACAAAAGAGTCTGGGCTGACTAAACTTAATATCACTACAGTTAAAATAAATTAATTAATCAAGGGTCCTTTACCAAGGTAAATATCAAACAGACCCTGTGATTTCAAAACTATAAAAACTATTCTTTGCATAAACAAAGTGAATATAGCAGCGCAATAATGTGTGAAAAATAAAAGCTAAAAAAAAAACTTGACATATAGGAAGAATATGTGATTTTGTTATGTGACTCCAGATACTTAAATTAGCAGCTTTCATTTTTGGAGAAGCTGTTTAATTTTCCCCAGTCTTAAGGGAATCTAAGAATAGAAATGAAATATAAAAGGACAAAATTAAGTGAACACATCATGATTACAATACTGAAGTACCAGCTGTAACCCCATATACTCATGCATTAGTTCATTTCCCTTTGAAGCTTTCTGCACACCCTACTTTCCGTCTGTTATCACTTTTGATGACATCCTCATTCACTTTCCCCCAGCTGCTCTGTGCATGTGTAATAATTTCGTATCTTGGGAGTAAAGATTGATCTTTTAAAGTCAAAGAATAATTATTACTTTAAGCAGCCCTCCTTTTTTAGTGAGAATCCTTTGGGGTCAGTCTAGCTTCTAGCATTTATGTGAATGAGAACAACATTGTGCTTATTGGTGCTGAAATTCTGTAAGTTGCAGTGAGGTTTTGGATTCCATTTATTCCTTCTGCCCTCACTTCTTCTGCTCTTCTATGTAGAGCTCTTTCTTCTACACATTAACTTGAGTATATGGCGGTGAGATACCACATATGACATTAAAACGGCTACTAATGTGATCTATGGTTTTTTTTATCCTACATGAGCTGAAAATTTGACTTCTAAAAACAAAATTATGCCTTTCAAGTATAACTGACCAATTTCTTAAAGCTTATTTATTTTTTAAGAATATTTATATTTTAAAAATACTATTTTTAAATATTATTCTTCCTTGTCAAGATATTGGCAGAGTTTTTGGAAATTCTGAAGATTTTTTTCTTTTGAATCCTATAGTTTTTATCAATAATAAGAAATATTATTTAAGGTTGGTTCAAGATCCTTTTTATATATGTATGTAATTTTAAATACAGCTATTTGAAAAACCAGATAAGTACTACAGTTTATGATTTTTTCTCCATAAAAATGTCTAATTTCAGTGAAAAAGTATTTTTTAACTCAACAGCAGCAATACTCTTGGTAAACAAATATTATATGATTAAATATTTTAAATTATTTACCTGCATTGTGTTATCAGTATTATAAAATTCTTGGTAAATCCTTTATGTCAGCTCAACTGAGAGACCTCTTCTAATAAGCTATGAATAAACTGAAGGCTCTGACATGGATATAAGGTTTCCTAAAATTATGAGCTGCCATTAGATAATGAAAGGAATGACTGGAAGAGAGAATGAACAAAGTTTTCTGCCTATTGGTAGGATGTGCCAAAATCAATCAACAAGTGGGATTGAAAACAAACAGATAAACAAACAAACAAACAAACAAACAGCAATTACATATGCTTCCTCCAAGCCCAGCAATGAAATTCTAATATAAAGGTCTCATACCTTGAAAATCACTGTCTCAATGAGCCACTTTACTGCTGGGAATGTATATTTCATTCCTCATGTTGTTGAGATGATGAAAAATTTGAGAACAACTAAGAAAATCAGGAAAATACATTAAATCCAACTAGCTGTTTAATGGTTAGTAAATAAGACACTCAGGTAGATTTTTTTTTCTTTTTTCACTACATATTTTCTTGTGTTACAGAGTAGTCTGTATTCACACTTGCTATTCATTTTAAATTATGTACATTAATGTTTTCACAACAAATATCTAAGAATGAATTATCTTTCTTAGAATTTTAAACATTTTAAGTTATCTTCTTAACAGAGTATGCCATACTGATTACAGAATGATTTATTTACTCAAAACTAGTCTCCAGTGTAGATGATAAATTTAAGAGGTCTCAGGATCGTGTGTGCTTTATGTTCCAACCTCAACACTATGTTTAGTACATTAGGCACTCAGTGAAATTTTTAAATGAAAGAAGATGTTGATTGGTGGAAAGAGAGAACTTCATAATTTGTTTGGAATTTACTTACATTCGAAATAATCACTTATTATGTAGACGTTAGGATCATTATCAAAAGGATGGCTTAACCTAACAATATTTTTTAAAACAGACATATAGGAGGGGGGATAGCTATATCCCCCTAGGGGATAACTATTAAATGGAAATAGTATGAGGATAATACCCAAAGATCTTATATAACACTAATAACAAATAAAATGCATATAAAAGATTTTTAAAATATGTATTAAGCCAATAATCTGTTTTGATGAAAAGCCTCTTCTCCAGAAATACTTTCTACCAGTTTACAGAAATGTATTATTTCCCTCAAACTGCGGTTGTATTTGTGGAAAAGTAAAACACTAAGGCCATAATCCTTACCTGGTAGAAGTAACCTGTAAATACTTTAAAACAGTCAAAGATCATATTAGTTAAAAGATGAGAAAATCTGAAACCATTTTATTAAACATTATCATCATTTGTTATCACAAATTGTTTTTCAGGGAAAATGACCAGAAGCCTGCTGCTAAGTCAAGGAAGGACTGTTTCTGTCATCAGAATGGCAGTAAACAAGCAATACAAAATTACAGTTGTGTAAACAAGCTAAAGATTAATGGTTCCCACACTGTTTTCCTTTCATTGGCCCCTTTGGTAGGTCAAATGACCCTGTAGACCACCTACGCACAGTCACACCACACACGGACAGTAGCTCAAGTTTTCTCACTCCCTCACCCCTCAGCTTGATTTTTATCATTTAATGTTACAGGGCAATGAAAAATAGAGGAATCAATTAATGGAAAGAAGGAAAGAAAAAATCCAGCATCCTGACATGTGTTCTGTTGCAAGTTGCTAATCAGATACCTAACTTGTGTAATGCTTCAACCTTAGTTCTCAAATCACTAAATGGAGACTACAGAAACACTAACACTAATGATACTACTTCTCCAAATGCCATTGAATTTTTCCTTGCAAATCAATGACGTTGATTCATACCAATAAAATGATACAGTAGAAATTGAGGTCTATGGTTTGATTTCTATGATATCTGTGATTTGAGATCTCAGAAACTTAGAACTTTAAACAAAACACTGGTACATATGATTCTATGCTTTCAACTCTACCCTTCTCCTCATCTTTAGTGATATTTTCTGAAAAGCTAACTGAAACTTTGAGCTGAAAAATGATTGTTTGTTTTAGTTCTGTCTTTTATTTCCTAAATTCATTCTCTTCTTTTAAAATCTATCCGCTTTCCAGACAAATACTATCTAATTTCACTCATAAATGGAATTTAAGAAACAAAAGAGATGAAAAGAAAAGAGAGAGGAAGGAAAACCATAAGACACCCTTAAATACAGAGAACAAACTGAAGCTTGCTAAAGGGGTGTTGAGTGGGGGGATGGGCTTAATGGACTATGGACATTAAGGAGGGCACTTGGAGTGAGAACTGGGTCTTGTATGTAAGTGATGAATCACTAAATTCTACTCCTAAATCAATATTACACTATATGTTAACTAGCTAGAATTTAAATAAAAACTTGAAACAGACAAGAAAACAAAAAGACTTCTCACTCTTACAAAGAAACTGATAAATCTATCTGCTTTCCTTTTTTACAAAGAAGAGTTTCTGACCTTTAGCCTTAATTTATACTTCTAACACTGACGTTTAAAAGCAAAATGGAACACTTTGCTTAAAGAACACGTATTTCAAAGTTAAAAAAATACATTAGTACACTGTATTGATTTAATATTTGGAAGATATTATATTTTAATATTTTTTGAACATTTATGAAGCTTGCTCTACTGTTAACATATTCAAAATAGCATTTTGCTTAGAACCCACAGATCTGTACTTTATGGGACATATTTGAAAATACCCTCTATCTTTTATAACTGTTAGGTAATTTTACTAAGCAAGCATTTTTATTCAAATTCCAAAAATGCATTTTTCCTTTAAAGGTAGAGAATCAGCAACAATTTAGTTTATTTTGCAAAGTTCTGTGAGCCCTCTGTAAAGTTTCCTTTCAAAGGCAGAGGGCTCACTAAAGGTGATAATCACTAAAGGTGATAATGAGTGCATCCACATGCAGATATGTCAAAAGAAAAAAAAAAAACATAAAAAATATCTCTAGACTGAAAGGTATTTCCTTTTCTAATCTTAGATGTGTTATAATTTTACAGATCGTTTTCCCCACAGCATCTTTTATCTGGTATCTTTTATTTGGGAAAAAAAAAAGTCTGATTCTATCCATTACAAAAATCAAATAGTTTATAGTACTTGTCCTGCTTTTAGGAGATTTACAAACATGAAATAATTTTTGTTTTCTACCACACAGAAAATGTGTCTTTTTGAAGAATCCTGGAAGTGTTTTACAAATGCTACATGACAAATAAGAACAAAATATGTGCTAATAGATAAATAGTCCAAAACACCAATTTGGGGTGTTACAGGAGTATATTCCTTTTGTAGAGGAATCTGACAAGCCTTCCCCCAGAGGTATAAGAAGGCAGAAAAATGGATGTTACACAAAGAAAAATGAAGTCAATGGGAGCAGAGTAGAGAAAGTGAAGCAAGCCAAGATAGGCCATTAAGTCAAGGAAGAAAGAGTATTAAGATAAATATATGTAATATTGAATACTAAAAGTAGAAAACTTATTTAATTATAATACCAATGTTTGAAATTAATTTTTCATAGCATTCAATATTTCAAAATTTGTGAAGGAAAAAGCATTAATATGTATATAAGGGAATGAATTATTCAAAATCTTTTGGAATGATCAGTTTTATTCCACTATAAAGGAAGCTCAGAAACTAGTTTAGTGAAAGGAAAGGACAGAGTTGTGCTTTGGGCCTTCTATACACGTCTTGACAAATATACAGGTTAGTATTTCTATGAATATTTATTTCTCATAACTTCAGAAACCTTATATCCATGGCAGAGACTTCAGAGTACTCATAGCTTCTTAGAAGAGGTCTCTCAGTTGAGCTAATATGGGAGGATTTACCAGGACCCGGGCCCATGACTTGAGCTGAGGTCAGATGCTTAATCGACTTAAGCCATCCAGGCGCCCATATGAATATGTATTTCAATAGATGTATGCATGTTAATTCTCCATGTTAGCTACAGAAGTTATGAATGATCTGCTTAAAGTAGATTGATACAATCAAATATGTTCTAACTTACATATTGAGGATCATTCTAAATGCTATTTTGGGAGAAAGAGTAAGAATGGAACCTGTTACGGGGCATCTGGGTGGCTCAGTCAGTTGAACGTCCGACTTTGGCTCAGGTCATGATCTCACTGTTCATGAGTTCGAGCCCCGCATCAGGCTCTGTGCTGACAGCTCAGAGCCTGGAGTCTGCTTTGGATTTTGTCTCTCCTTCTTCTCTCTTCTTCTCCTCCCCTGCTCACGCTCTCTTTCTCAAAAATAAAAAAAAAATAATATAAATAGAATATAAATGGCTTTTAAAATTATGAGACCATCCAAGAAGAAAGAACAGACAAGAAAGAGTTCTAAAGACCACGCTTGGGGCCTCCAGCCTCACGCAGCTGGGCAGGACAAGAAGACCAGATAGAGGCCTCAGTGCGTGGAGAAAATCCGAGAGTATAAGGCCCCACCAGCCAAATGTATACTAAAAATTAAAATAGAGTAATCAGTTTGGTCAAATACCAGTGATGAGTCAAAGTAACATAAAAGCTCAGAACCAACTGTTGAATCCAGCAACCTGGGAGACATTTAAAATTTGTCATTTTTCCATTATAAAGTTAATACATGCTTGAGAAAGACTAGCTGAATACATTAGAAAAATTTCAAGAAGACCTCGGGGGAGGGGGCAGGAAATACATCTTTGGGTGGCCCTGCCACCAAAAGCAACTGGCTTAACATCTTACAAGAGACAAGGGAAGACGCACATAGACAACTCTTTGCAGGGATATTACTGAAGGGGAACAGAAATGATGCAAAAGTTTATGGGCCTATTTTTGCAGAGTCATTTTCAGTTTGTTTCTCTCAAGATTGTGAAAACAATAGTATGCTGTCATGCAGATGAGAATGATTGATTAGAGGGAAAGTTGATGAGTTAGGAGAGAAAGTGGAACAGTGATAGAAGGATACAGTGGAGCAGGTTAGAGTAGGAGGAACCTGCTAAGCAGGAGCATGGAGAATTCACCGATGTTAATGGGCAAAAAGGCAGAGAATAGCCAACATGAAGGTGGATGTGTTGTTGGGAGCTTTTGGAAGTTGATTTCTGGTTGTTTTTTTATGCTCTCACTAAAATATTCATCAATGTCATCAGCTAAAAGTGAGACTGAGAAGAGTTATTTTGGGTTTGAGCTTTGTGGCCACAATTTGAAGTTAGTACAATCCACCTAGTTGAGAGATTTTACCCAGCTATTTTCTGCTACCCATATCATTTATATTTTTACAAAACAATGTTGTCATGTCTTTGCAGAATTGCTTTTCAAAATGAACTATTAAAATGAATCTTCACCTACTCTCTTTCACTTTATCCTTTGAACTGATTTTGTAATGCCTATAGTTCAGTTATATATATATATATATATATATATATATATATATATATATTAAGGTTAACAATCAGAGCAGCATTTAGTTCTTTCAAATTTTGTAAAGCAAGGTAGGAATTCAGTAGATTGCTAAAAAATATCCAGAAAAGGAATGCCACGCATGCCGAGTATTTATCCATTTACTCCTTAATTCAGTGTTTCTATGTGTGTGTATGAAAGGGATGTATGTAAGAAGTGTATGACACTCATACGTAATGGACTATTTCCATTGGTACACAATTTTAACCTATTTATCTATATAATCTTATAAGGCAGAATCATTCTAGAAGCCAATGAATTCCTACTTAGGCTGGAAGTATACTGACCTCTGGAGTAGAGGTGAGGCATAATATTCCTCTAGTGGAAAACAATACTGAGGTAGTCTTCATTTACTCCTGTAAGGTCCTAATTGCCCCAAATTCAATCAAGGAGAACTCCTTCAAAGCATATGATATTAAATAGAAACTAAGTTCATGGGGCATGAGAACAAGTGATCATTTGCTATTCATTTATTGACTTGCTCTTAACTTTGACAAAAATTAAATTTAGAAGTTATAATTTTCCTCCTTTGAAATGCTGAGGTATTTTGAGCAAAATATGGTCACAACTTACATTTTTTGCCAAGTGTTAATATTTATTTTATCCAAGGGAGTTTTCTTAGCCAATATTTAAAGAGCACATATGGTCTTTTTCTGTGGAAAATATTTAATATATGTTTTTAGAAATTTGAACATAATAACAATAAAAGGCATCGATCAATCGTGTATTTCCATGTGCTCTGTCACAAAAAAGAAAACAAAATACAAGGAGTTTTATTTTCTTAGATTTTACCCAGCAGTTGTGAACTCCATATTACATTTAATTTTGGAATTTTTGTTTTACCATTTTGATTCATTAATTTTCTTAGTTGTTTTGATGTTCTTACCTCATTTCTTCATTCAAAAAAAGTAATTATATTATTGTTTTTAGTTGCCAAGATAAGCTAAGATTAACCACTACTTTTTAATACTTAAGTTACTAAATATATAAAATGCATTCACTCATTATAAATATCTAGGTTGCAGATAGTGTATATATAAAACCAAATATTTCAAGTTATCAAAGTTAAACTTTAATAAAATACAAATTAGAATTACAAGGTTTTCTACAGTTTGGGCAGTTTTTTTGTTTATCTTTTCATTTTTAAACATGACATTTTATTTATCTCCAGATGTGAGGAACTGGGGACCTTACTGAATAGCATCAACATATTTAATATTTATTTTTGAGGGAGGAAGGGAGAGAGAGAGAAAGAGAGAGAGAGAAATTGCGCATGAGTGGGGAGGACCTGAGAGAGAGAGGGGGACAAAAGATCTGAAGCAGGCTCTGTGCTGACAGTGCAGGGGGAGAGGGCTCAGACTCAGGAACCAGGAGATCATAACCTGAGCCAAAGTCTGAGCTTAACTGATTGAGCCACCCAGGTGCCCCAATAGTGTCATCATTTTTAGTCTAGTCTCACTTCATCAAATTTCGTTGATAACAGTGGAAAGAAAGATAATTCAACTTAGAAGCACAAGACCTACAAAGATTAATACGAGAGCATTTTCAAAGAAGTATATCATATGCATAAGAAAATAGAAAAGAGTTAGGGTCTCTCCAAAGTCCTCTGCATAAAAGATTCCCTATTTTGGAACCTTACCTCCTTGATTCAAATGGACCAGAAATTCCATGAAATTTTTTAGGATCTTAAACACGTTTCTTTGTAATAAATGAGTATTTCTATTAAGTCAGTGCATTACTTCAGGAACGTAAATGTAAGAGGGCTTAAGTGTTTAAGGAAAACACATGTAAATAAATTTTATATATATGCACTCTGGGAAAAAGTTTATAGCAAGTAATAATGGCAGAAAGTAGTTAGGAATAAATGTGATACTCAATCATGCATAACAGATTGTAAAATTCTCTCAGCAAGACTCTATGCCTCATTCTGCATTCTGCTTACCATATCCTGAATGCTTTTTTTGATCACTTCTTTCTACATAAGATCATATTGGGACAAATGCTAGAATCCTTAGAGACAGCCTAAAATGGATTAAGAGAGGAAAAAAGGAAAGAAAGTAAGAAAGTAAGAAAGAAAGAAAGAAAGAGCTCACACATTGTATTAATAAATAAAGGTTGGTCACTGATGAGATTGCCATTTAAATATATTACATTATTATTTCAATAATTTAACATAAATACTATAAAATCTTATTTAAATTCCATTCATTTTCACAAACAATATAAAAATCATCATTTTGCTCTTCACTGTTACAAAATCTATAAGGAAAGATTATTTTCATAGAGTGTCCTAATATGTATTTATTGATAAAAATAAATAGAAACAAAATATTGTGAACAAGATCATGTAACCTAGTTTGAGCATTGACTTCTTAGACATTTTAATTTGACATCCTAAGTATAAATTTATTTTTTAAGTTTTATTTATTTATTTATTTATTTATTTATTTTGAGAGAGAGAAAGAGAGAGGGCTGGGGGCCAAGAGAGAGGGAGAGAGAAAGGATCCCAAGCAGGTTCCACACTGAGGGGCTCACGCTCACAACATGACCTGAGCCAAAACTAACAGCCCAACGCTTAATGGACTCAGCCACACAGGCACCCCAATATCCTAAGTATAAATTTAAATAGAAAAGATATCAATAGTTTAATGTATACAGTAGAAGTCATATTTGAAAAAATAAAATATTAAAAGATTGTTATCCTGTGCATTTTCATGACATGACCTTCTCCCTAGTCAGCCCAGACACATCTGCTTCAAAGTGATTAAAACGTTAGAATAGGAGTATAAAAGGAAAATAAAACACCGATATTCAGGTTATATTATAAATAAGAATTTTCACGAAGATATTAGGTTTGCAAGTCAAGCATTGAGGAGGAAGAAATTAGTTTTTAACTTTTTTTACCTCCCATTTTAACCAATCAAGATTCAAGTTCTGTGAGCCAGACAGCAGAAGGAAGTCTTAGGCTGGCAGGAGTAAATTAGCAGACACTCTGAATCTGGATTATTACAGGGAAAGTACTAGGCAAAGCTGTCAGGTAGATGTCTTCATTTCTTCTCTCTGGGTTTGGTCTTAAGGAGTGAATGTATCAATTAGTTTGATCAGGTGAGGACAAGGACCTCTTGTCCAGTTCTCCATTTGGGACACTTGGAAAATACTGCCATGCCCAACACTGTGCCAGCTTGAGGTGCAGCATTTTGGTTATGAACATGGAGGAAAAAAAAAGCCATAGGGAAAAAGAGTCTGGAATTAACTCGTATGCTTATGTTGGTCTCCACATAGCAAGACCCTTCTGTGGTGGAACGGAGTGACTGGACCAAGGATCCAGATAGAAACACTGCCAGAGTCCGCACCACAATAAGAGCTGAGTAAGTAGGGAGCCATTGATCAAGCAGAGAAAATTTTCAATTTGTGTTCATCAGCCCCAGATGTCAGCAACAAATACCAGCTGAAGATCCTGAAAAAGACCAAGCCAAACAAATACTGCAGCAGACACAGAACACCCACTCTGCAGCAGACTGAAAACCAGTAAGTAACTGATCGATGGATCCAAAGACTCTCCCTTTTTCCTCTGTGTGTTTACAAAGGTCCCCAACTGGCTCTGTCCCTGAGCTCAATTTAATGCCATCCTTAAGAATATCGAGTGCATGGGGAAAGTGGAAATAACAGTCAATATCTCATTTTCCAAGGACTACTTTCTTAGAGGACTGTTAAAATTATTGGATTGGATTAAGCTTTAAAGCAAATTGGACTAAATGTAGCTTTTTATTTTCAAGTAATCATAAAAGAAGTCAGAGCAATTATAGACCAAATAAAACAAAGAAGCTACTTTTTTTTTTTCTCTTCTGATTATAATGTGAGCAACAGTGGCATCTCTGGGACACAAATATCAAATGAGCATAAAAAGGTATTGATATTGCAGAGGTTAAAGATTAAAAATACTCTAGAGGAACCAGAAAGGAGAACTAGAGAGTAACAATTATCAAGTTTTTTGGCCAAACTAAATCCTGTTTTAAGTATTTTACATACATACATTTTTTTTTCTTTACCTGGTTACCTTTACTCAGTTTTACAACTGAGGCTAAAAGAGTTTAAGTGACATACTTGGTCTCAAGCTTCAAAATATTGACCTCGATATTCTTCTTCATAAACTAGTCTGCTAAGGGATTATGTGGTGTCAATCAAACACTTTATTTATATTCATATTTTAGTTGCTATATTATATTGTTATTTAAATAACTGTATATATAGGGGCACCTGGGTGGCTCAGTCGGTTAAGTATCCAACTTCAGCTCAGGTCATGATCTCAGTGCTGGTGGGTTCAAGCCCCGCGTCCGGCTCTGTGCTGACAGCTGGGAGCCTGGAGCCTGCTTCAGATTCTGTCTCCATCTCTCTGCCCCTCCCCTGTTCACGCTCTGTGTCTCCCTTTCTCTCTAACAAATATCAAATAAAAAATAAAAGAAAATAAAAAAAATAACTGAATATATAATTCAAGGTGTAGGATTTAGTTATTTATAGAATCTTCTTCTATAAAAAAGTATACAATTGGAATGAAGTATCTCTGCCTATTATGGGATTCAAATAAGTAGATGCATACAGGCATGAGAAGTTGAGATTGTGATTTGTTAGGAAATGTGAGTTGTAATTATTTTAAACCTAAACAACTATAAAACTAACTTTCATAAAATTATGTGAAAACAAAAAACACATTTATCTCTCCCCAAAGTTATAACATAACTATATTGGAGGTTAGAGAGATGAACCAAATTTATTTGGGAGAACTTCAGTTCCCTGCAGTATTAGGGAAATAATACAATAAGCACACCAAACTTGCAATAGCATAAATTTAAGCTACATGATGAAAATGAAAATAATTCCTATTGACTTTTATCAATCTTAATCAAATATTTAAGACTGGTGCCTCAGTCGGTTAAGTGTATGACTCTCTTAATTTAATGTTTATTTATTTATGAGAGAGAGACAGGAAGGAAGAGGCAGATGGAGAGGAAGAGAGAGAATCCCAAGCAGGCTCCACACTTTCAAGCACAGAGCCTGATGAGCTGTGAGATCATGACCCGAGCTGAAAGCTTAACCAACTGAACCACCCAGGCTCCTGCATCCAACTTTTGATTTCAGCTCAGGTCATCATCTCATGTCAGGTTCTGTGCTGACAGCATGGAGTCTACTTAGGATTCTTTCTGTCTCAGGGCCTCTCTGTTCTTCCCCTGCACCCCCTCTTTCTCTCAAAATAAATAAATGAACTTTAAAAAAAGAGAATATTTAAGACCTCACAAAACAGCTTTTGATATACTCTTCATTCACTGAATCCTATCCTATCAGTAAAAGGTTTCCTTAAGTGGCCATCCCAAAGTTATCTAGTGCACATGCACACACATACTTTCAAAATAGTAATCAACAAGTAAAAGTGTTTTATTATGATCATAATTGCAACTGTAGCTGGCATACATAGGTTTAGGAACAAACACAAATTGCTTGTTAAGCCTTTAACTAAATTTATGGAAGTAGAAGTACTCAGGCAAATTTTAAACTGGCTACAAAACATTCAGAATGAAATGGTCAAAGGGCAATGCTTTTCGGGGGAGGGGGGAAGTTAATCATTTTGGTTAAGAGTGTCTCCTATAGCTTTCTATTAGTTTTTATTATATTCAGTGCATATATTAAGCTATTGTTATTGATATCTTTCATATTCAGAAAGTAAGGTACAAACCGAATTATTATAGAGTATGTAAAAACTGTCTTATAAATAGTTAATAGAAGACGGTGTTGAGATTTTTCAAAGTCAGGGCTTTTGGAAGTTAAATCATCTGAAAAAATTGAAATATATTGTGAAAATTATTAGTTTTTAGAAGAATGCATGTTTAGTAAAATAACTAGAAGAAACAAGATAATATTAGAAAAAAAACCTACTAGCTATGTTAGAAAAGTAACTTGTTAGTTCACAAAGATTATTTTCCAATGTCAGGAATATATATATCTACATATATATAAAATATATATATAATTCTTTTGTAAAAGAACCTGATTCCAAGTGAAAGAGATTACATTGGAAAATATATTGTTTCTATTCTAACTTTAACTCTAAGTAAGTAAAAAGTCAAATGTAAAGTTTTTGGATTGAGACTTTGGAAGCTGAGTTCAAGTTCTGATTTAGTCACTGAGTAGCTCTGAGTAAACAACTTAACCTTTCTGTGCCATGCTCAGCAAAACAAAAGTGTTTAGTTAGATCATCACCAAAGTTGCTCCCAACATTAAACATCTATGACTCTAGGACTTCCAAAAGTCTGGAAAAAAATGTAAAAATTCAGCCTAATGATTTAACAGTGAAAGCAAATATATAAGATAATGATTTTACTAAAGAAGATTTCTATGACTTCTGTAGTTTGCTTATGGCAGAGGGTGTGGGTTAATGGTGAATCAGCAACATTTAATTTAATCCTCTCAGACAAACATGGGTAACAAAGTGCCAAATAATTTCACCATTTCATTTACTGAAATTTTGTCCAGATGTACAGTTTCATCCAGATGTACAGTACAGACAGTTCAGTTATGGCTGTGCAGAGAGCAGTTGGTGACGAGAATGGCACAGGCCCTGTAGCCCAATCCTGCACAGAACAGCTTGGAACACTGCGTGTGCGTTGAGTCTTCCCCTTTGCAGTAGTTATGCTCACATTTAATATTTCAACGGAACAGAAACTGAAACTTTCTCTCCCACAACACACACACACACACACACACACACACACACACACACACACACAACTTTGCTTTCCCTGATTCAGATTCTTCTGAAATATTTTGGGCCATTTCAGCTGAACATTAAGAACCATTCCATTATCATCATCAGAAATTAGATAAATGTCACTCTTGTAAACGACCAAAGAATGGAATTAAAGACATTTGTGTTCATTATTATTACACCAAGCAAGACATAATAGTTTTGTTCTCTGGATTCTGTAGTCATTTATTGAGAATTTACTGCAGTCGATAGTCTGTTGTATGCCTGTGGGGAAGAAGACCGAGGGAGAGATGGCCCCTACCAGCAGAGAGTACCCTATTCATGCATTACATAACATGTATTAGTAACACACATGCATTCATAACAAAAAAGTACTTAGTAAAGTAGTAGTTAAGATGGAAGTGAAAGAAAACCTGAACCTAATTAAAGGTAAGCACACACAAAAAAAGGAATTTAGAGTTTCACAAATTCAAACCTCGAGGGCCATTGGACTTCAGGTATGATTTGGTTCAAGGCTCAAGCGATGGGACCTGGACTTGGGTTTTCTCACTCTGTTTCTTTCTGTTTCTGGCTTTTTGGATACTGGTTCTGATCTCATCCCTCAGTATAAGATAGTTGTCAATAAATCCCAGCGAGTAGAAGAGTTTCTGCCCCTTACTGCAAAACAAGTACCCATGGACTGACTCTCAGTTGCCCAAATTTAAATATGCCCATATTGGAGTAAACAATTGTGGAGCTGATTAATTCAATACCAAACAAATAATTAAAATTGAGAGAGAGAGATATGCCAAAGGAAATTTCTGGAATTCCTATACAAGGAAAATTGATGTTGAGTGATGGCAAAAAAAAAAAAAAAAAAAAAAAAAAAATCCAAATGCCCCATTTAAGGAGCAGAGTAAGAGATAAGGCCCTCGATCTAAATCAGATTGTCTAGAGTTAAATGTGCTCCAAACTAAGAAATATTTTAATCTCGATAACCTTCTTTTCTCATGAGTTGAATGATGATAAAAACAGTATCACTAGCCTAAAATCATTTGAGGATTTTATAACAATCTCTGGTAAGAGTTATCACAGACTTGGTATTTAGTAAGCAGTTCATAAAAGTAAACTATAATTATTCATTTCATTTTCTAAGTGCTTCCTTTTCTGCAGAGTAAATTCTGTCCTTTATTGCCTTCAATGATAACTTAAGTTCATCTATTGAATTTTAATTCCCTTATCCTTTCTCCTTATCACAAACACCCCTATTGTCACCTAATTTTCAGATCTCTTTATCTTACTCTTGCATCTCAACCTTAGCCTGCATTTCTTATGACTGCTACATCATATTTCATAGAGTTTATAGCTGTTCAGACTAGATTATGCAACATTAAAAAGCAATCCTAAAATACTGATGGCTTTCAACAATAAATGTTGTTTAAATTCACATTGTACGATCACTTGGCTTTGCTTGGATCTGAATACTCTTCACAGTGGGAAACTGCTGGCTTGCAGTCAAGGAAAAACAGAAAGGTGAAGTTAGGAAATATCTTTCAAAGTTTTTTTCCAGAAGTGGCATCCATCACTGTTCATGTTTCATTAGCTAAAACAAAGCATGGTTAAGGCTGATGTCAACAGAGCAGGAATATATAATCCTTCTATACAGAATAGAGTTAATATTTTGATAATAAAATATGAAATCTGACACAGCAAGGAAGCTTTTTTTTTCCTTCTTTCTCTCACCACCTGAGAATCATTTAGGGGTATTTTTCAATCTAAATTTCACCCACAATACCTACTTTATTAAGATTCAGTTTGTGTGTTGGTTCACCAACTGGTCCTGTACACAGAGGTCAAGGAGAGAATGAAGACAGAGACAGTACACTCTAGATTGATAGGTGGCAGTTTTAGTAAGTGAGGACACTTACTTATGAGGCTTATCTTGAATGGCCACAAGGTGAGTAGATCTCCACATCTACTCACCAGAATCTTACAAATTTATATAGAAGACTAATTGAGTTAAGTCACATATACCATCCAGATGGCCTCAACACCTTACTCTCTCAAGACTAGATCCTTGGAACAGCTCCCACTGTGGTAAAAGTAAGCAAAATGTATATTCCAAGAATAGAGGAGGGGGTGAGGAACCTTTGATTGCCTGGGTCTAGCTGTAGGTGAACAGGTGGTCACCTTTTCTGATGACTTCCTCCTCCTCCTTTAGTAGGTTTGATGAGATCAAAACTATTTTCATAATATTCTATGACATGAAGTACCTATTTCACTGTGTTGACATTTGTGCTAATTGTCTAAAAGCAATGGTGGATAAAATGCCCAGTGCTTTATTACCAATCAAGGCAGTGGAATCAAAATATTCTATATATTAATTCTTTTATTCTTCATTACCACTCTTTTTTTTAATATTTATTTATTAAAGGAGGAGCACAGAGCCTGAAGTCTTGAACTGAGATCATCAGCTGAGTCAAAATCAAGAGTTGGACACCTAACTGATGAGCTACACAGGCACCCCACTACTCTAATTCTTTTTAAATCAAATTACACTTTAATATACCCATAATGAAGTAGTAAATATTAGTAGTTCTATTTATTTAATTAATTTTTTTATTTCATTTTCTTGAAGTTCTTCATCTGAACTTGAGCACACATCTATGTCATATTTTTTGGGATGAAATGGAAAGTTCACACAAGCATTTCTGCACATTGAAGTATGATGGCCTTCTTGAGGAAAAGCATTTGCACAGTTGAGTTGTGAGCTGAGCTAGCTGTTTTTTTCTTTTTCTTTTTCTTTTTTTTTCTTTTTTTCTTTAGTAGAATCACCATTTTTACTTGAACAAATGGCAGAAAAACAATGGTTATTGAGATTTGCTTATTTGGCAGACATTTTCTCAGAAATGAATGAAACAGGACTATAATGTTAATCAACTGACAACCAATGGCAAAATGTAAGCTTTAAATGAAAACTCAAGGTTTTGGAATACTCCCATATATTATCATAAGCTTGACAGCATCCCAATAGTTCAACTTATCTGATGAGGTTGATAGTGATATTAATAAACATGAGTTTCAGATGGTGAATAACAAAATGTGTAAATATCTAAGGATCTCCTCAGCTTGGTAGACCAATGTTTTACAGGTAACATGTTTCATACATGGGTGAAAGATCCATTCAAAGGGCAAGATAGACCAATGGGATTTAAATGTGACGGTACTAAAATATAATATATTTTCAGGTTCTACATTACAAATGACTATTAAGAAATTACTTGTTGGGGGAGTATCTGAGTGACTCGGTTGAGAGTCTGACTCTTTTTTTTTTTTTAATTTTTTTTCCCAACGTTTATTTATTTTTGGGACAGAGAGAGACAGAGCATGAACAGGGGAGGGGCAGAGAGAGAGGGAGACACAGAATTGGAAACAGGCTCCAGGCTCTGAGCCTTCAGCCCAGAGCCTGACGCGGGGCTCGAACTCATGGACCGCGAGATCGTGACCTGGCTGAAGTCGGACACTTAACCGACTGCGCCACCCAGGTGCCCCGAGAGTCTCTTGATTTCGTCTCAGATAAATGATCTCACGGTTCCTGAGATCAAGCAGTGCATAGGGCTCTGAGTTGACAGTGTGGAGCCTGCTTGGGATTCTCTCCCACCCTCTCTCTCTGCTCCTCCCTTGCTCATGCTGTCTCCCTCAAAATAAATAAATAGACTTTAAAAAATTACTTATTAAGTTGTTAATACCTAAGAAAAATATCCACAATTATCTGAAATGGCTATTACAATTCTCTTACTTTTTTTCAGTTGTGTAACTGTCTTCCTTTCATCCTTCCTTCTTACCCTTTCCCCTTTCTCCTTCCTTCCTTCCTTCCTTCCTTCCTTCCTTCCTTCCAGTCTCTCCCTCTCAACTCCCCCTTCTCTTTCTTTCTTTCTTTCTTTCTTTCTTTCTTTCTTTCTTCCCTTGCTTCCTTCCTTCCTTTTTTCTTTCAGTGTTTAAATTGAGCAACTAAAGATGTGTAAATAATTATTGCTGACTTAAAAAAATAATTTAGGGGTAAGCAGGTATATTATTTTGTGTCTATTATACATTTATTCCATATATAACTATAAATCTATTTTGTATATTATTTTTATTTTGCATTTTAAATAATGTTAAAAATTGAAAGAGACTTTTATAATGAAAAATACACTAAAGAATCTGAGTACAGTTGTGGACTTGACAAATAAGCTGAAGACTCAAAGATTATTTGAGGCCTGTCAATATGTGTCAAAATACTAGTTGGGTTTGATCCTGTGGAAGTTTAAACACTAGAATTGTAGAAATCCAGTACAAGAAGGGACCCAAGTGGAGACTTGTTTCTCTTTTGTCACTTTATGACTGAGGAGTTTGACTGAGGATGTTTGGGTAACTCATTTGAGATTACACAAATGGTATCAGAGTGAGGACTAGAAAGTAGTGTTCTGACATCAATCCAAAGCTAATTCATTTCCAGTCCAGCATAGGCCTTCCTAGAAGTTATTCATTACACTATGCTTCCCACTACTTTCAAGCACCCCAAATACTTTGTATGTAGACTTTGATACCTTATCGCAGTGATTTTGTCTGACAAACACTGGATCAGCACTGGTACTGTTGTCATCTTTAGATACGAGGGTTATCCAATTATTTGTATTGGAATGTAGTACTATTTTGTTACTATCTAAAAGAACAGAACTAAAAAAAAAAACAGGACAAAAATACTACAACTAGTAATTGAAATCATTGGCTCATAAAATTAATCAATTTGAAGTAAGGAAAATTGCGCTTTTCAATCTGCAGCATCGGTGTTCACTCCGTTCAAAAAGTATTCAACGAATTCTTGTGAAAATGAATTGAACAAAAGTGAATTGAACTGAATTGAGAAGTGAGCTGCCCACACTGGAAATTGTGGTAACTCTATGAGGTCATTAGGAGGAGTTGCAATTCAGAACATTGAATTATTTCTAAGAAACTACAAATGCTGACGTTTTTCCAACCCTGAGTTCTATTTGAGTGCTGAAATTTAAACCCATGTTGTACTTAGCATTCCAGAAGAAGAGGAGAATATCCTAGTATCAACTTTTTTTTTCTTTCACTAGGTTAGGTAAAAAGATACTCTTTATTTTGAATAAAAATATTCGGTGCTGAGGGGCCACAGTAGGTTTATTGCGGGAAGGAGGTGAGAATAAGGGGTGCGGATAGTCTGGGAAGGACCTTGAGAATGTCCTCACCATCCAAGAAAGACAACTATCTTTCTTTTTACAATATTCTCCGGAGATGGGAAAAACCTATCTTGGTCTGAATTCCCTATAAACAAAGAAACAAACAAAACCCTGCCTGCTGTTAATCTTAAAATGTTTTACACAACACAGATGGTGGTAATGAAAGATGCAGTTGAATGCTTCTCTATTATTGAAAAGTTTTAAACTGTGTAATTGCTGTACTATTTCATTTCAACCATTTCTGTCACTTTAACAATATTTCTAAGACAAACAAAGAAATGTCTATAATAAATTATTGCAGGAGTATACTTGGTTTTCTCAAGTACAAGTCTGATGAGAATGGAACTTTAATGATTCTGACTCTGTCTATTCAGTCTTACATGGAACCATTAGATCAACAAAGCCAGCTGTTTTTAAGTTCCATTAGGAGCCAGTATTAAAATAAAAGTAAATATTAAGTCTGAACCTAATTCTATTTTACAAATATTGTCGTTGATTTTTAAAAATACTTTTCCTGATTTATCTTTTCAATTTTAACTTCTTCAACTTGAATGTAAAATATTTTTTCCTTCTCACTTTGTGTGTCAAATAGTATGTGTTTCTCCCTGGAACTAAGATTCTTTGGGCTACCCTCACTACTTCAGCCACTACTTCCTACCCTCCAAGGACTCCAAAATATCTTAAAGAAGTATTATGGTAGGCCTATAGAGTGATTTTCTATTAATTTATTCAAGTATTTTATAAAAGTTCTATATGAAGTTTTGCTACTTCAGTAGCATCCTCAGAATTTGGGGATGCTCCAAAACATTTGGGTGGATGGAGATTTACACTCCTATCATATCAGATTTCAAAACCAGAAAGTCAAAAGTCAGCTTATATTCAACAAAAATGCAGAGAATGTGGAAGGCGTGTATACTTAGGACTTACTATTTGCCACATATTTCATACATATGAACTCATATGATATCTCACTGATATCATGATATCAGTGTTAACACCATTTCACTTTAAAATTCTATACCTTCGCGGGGGGCCGCGGGGGGGGGGGGTTGCGCCTGGGTGGCTCAGTCCATTAAACATCCAACTTCGTCTCGGGTCATGATCTCACAGTTTGTGGGTTTGAGCCCTGCATGGGGCTCTGTGCTGACAGCTGGGAGCCTGACTCCTGCTTCAGATTCTGTATCTCCCTCTGTCTCTGCCCTTCCCCTGCTAGTTAGTTCTCTCTCTCTCTCTCTCTCTCTCTCTCTCTCTCTCTCTCTTAAAAATAAATAAACATTTATAAATTTTTTTTTAACGTTTATTTATTTGTGAGACAGAGAGAGACAGAGCATAAACAGGGGAGGGGCAGAGAGAGAGGGAGACACAGAATCGGAAGCAGGCTCCAGGCTCCGAGCCATCAGCCCAGAACCCAACACGGGGCTTGAACTCATGGACCATGAGATCGTGACCTGAGCCGAAGCCGGACGCTCAACCGACTGAGCCACCCAGGCGCCCCAAAAATAAATAAACATTTAAAAAATAATAAAAATAATAAAATTCTATACTTTGGAAAAGTTAAGTAATATCTTCAAAGTCTCCCTGTTATTAATCAACAAAGCTAATATTCAAATGATTTTTTATCTTCTATTCATGATCTATTGTTTTCTCTACTATGCTCATTTCTCTGTTGACTTTATAGTCTCCAAAGATTCTCTTAGCTCATTAGATTTGGTAGCTACCTGTTTACCAGCAGTAGTGAGGTCCCTACTAAGTGTTCAAATAGAGCGAAAAGCAAATGACTATAGTTTTCTCTAAGAACCTTCTGACTTCTTCCTTTTCTAGCCCTGGTCTCTGAAGACTACAAATGCCCTTTATATATCATTTACTCATAGACCATCTTCTGACCTAACCTATCCGGTTTAGCCCTTTAATTAGGAATTTTTACTTCAACCCCATTGTTTTAGCAACCTTCAAATTTTTGTTCACATAAAGGCAATGCAGGAAAAATTTTTTTTTTCCGTTAATATTTAGAAGGCTTAAAATTAAATTTCCTCATAAACACCTAGGAAAATTAGTCTAGGCCAAAAAAAAAACAAAATGGTTGGCATTTGACACATTTGAAATTGAAATTAATTTATTTGCAACTTGAGCCTGAGGAGATTTTTATCTTTTTGTGGTAGGAGCCATATATGTGATCAAGCTGACAGAAAGAAATAATGCGAGGCGACAATAGTAGTGGCTTAGTCAGTTAAGCAGCTGACTTTGGCTCAGGTCATGATCTCGCGGCTCGTGAGTTCAAGCCGTCGCAGGCTCTCTGCTGTTAGTGCAGAGTCCACTTCAAATCCTCTGTCCTCCTCTCTCCCCTCTCTCTTTCTCTCTCTCTCTGAAAAAATAAACAACACAAAAAATTTAAAAAGAAAAAGAAATCTAAGTGTCCAAAAATGTACAATTAGCCCATCCTGCATTCTCCAGAATATCTTGATATAGAGCAAGCAAATCAACAAATGATCAATTACAAAAATTAATTCCAAGGCACCTATAATCAACAGCAATTTCTTGGCAGCTCTAAAATGTCCTAATTTTCTGAAAACTTGTAACTATTTCTATGAGCTTTGTTCCACTAACCCTTTAAAAAATATTTTAAGCTCCTAATTGCTTGTATTAAATACCTTCCTGCTTAAATTATGTATAATAATTTCTGTTTCTCTGGACAGACCCTGACTGTTAAAATCTGCTTGGCTTTGTTATAATTAAAACCACCTACTAAATCACCACTTCACAGGTATATATCTAATGTGATTACAGAATCATATTCTCTAATAAAAGAATGGCAAATTGTAGTGAGCAGACAGGCTGAAAAAAATAGACCAGCCGATTTTTTTTATCATTATTGTTTATCATCATCTACATTAAAGAGCTATTTTCAAGCCAAAATAGCAGGACACCAAAATGGATTATAACTCCCAAGATTTTAATTTCTACTGCCTTAATGTTATTATAAAATGCCTCTGGATTACTAAAATGCTGTACATATCAATTAAAACAAAAAACAGAATTAATGTTACTAACTAAATTCATCTAAAAGCAGTTAATAACATATAGTCATCAATTCTTACGAAGTAGGATTATTTCTATATGCTGGTAAGATTAAATTATATTGTTAATTGCTTTAAGACATACTTCTAAAATCATGGTTTAAAATTTGGACATTCTTTAAACCAAATAATATTGACTACTATAATAGACAAAGATGCATCTTAATTGCCTTCCAAATATTATCCAAAATACAAATATTATAAAATCCTCTTTTTCACTGCTTTATCAAACATATTCAATATATAATTGGATTTTTCCCTCTGAATATTTCTTGAGGTATTCTTACAACATCTTTTAATGTCACTCTCAACAGTCTCTTTCTTTACTATCTTCCATCCACAACCACAAGCAGAGTGATTTTTCTAGTCAAACAAGATTATTTTACTCTTTTCTTCTAAAAAAAAATCATTTCTAAGCTAGAGTTAAAATTGCCAGGATCATAGACCTTCTGCAAGGCACATGTCAGCTGTGCATACAAAAGAGGCACAGAATATTTTCAACATGACAGAAGATGGATGAGTGCTGAGTATATGACAGGAATTTCCATCTCCTTTAAATGCATAATATGAACATAACTGGCATATTTGTGAAATATTTATCTAGTCTGAGTTCCACTTTCTTTGGTCAGGATGTATTTTTCTCTACCTCCTTATATATAGGAAGACACAGAGAGAGCCCCATTAAAGATAATATCAGAGCATATCTGAGTCATAATTACCCCAGCACTGCATCAGAATTCAACTGACTACATAATGAAATCAGTGTATGTTTTCATGTGGAAAGAGGCATGGAGAACAGTGCCCCACCACGCAGACATTCTGGCCTAAATGATCCAGAGCAAGGGAGACCAGCAATTGCCTGAAGATGACCAAACGCCACACAGCATTTGAGAGAGAAATTGTCAGCATCTCTGTCACTTAAAGATAAGACATGAGATTGCAAGATTTATCATGAATAGATATTTTTACAGGTACTTCTTTAATAAAGATTTATTTTGTCATATATCCTTCTCTTCTTCCTGAGGGGGGGCAGGGACCACAAAACTTTTCCTAACCACACTTCAGGAAGATTATAAGAGCTAGTGAATTTTATGAGAAGTGGAGGAGACCTATCTCTATCTCTATCTCTATCTCTATCTCTATCTCTATCTCTATCTCTATCTCTAACTTTAAATTTATACTTAATAAATATATTAAATTCTTTATTCTATCTCTGTCTCTCTGTCATCTATCTATTTCTCATAGGAACTCAGAATAGAGAGCAAGGCAATATTAGTAAAGATATTGCTTAAATAAACAGAATTGTTTAGAAGTCCTACTCCTGTCCTGACTATAGGGGGAGTATATTTCTAACCAGTTAGTCAGTTTTTCTAATTCCACTGAGATGTTGGATTCATTGTGCATAATAAGGAATGTCCTTACTCAAAGCGATTGTGACGTCACAACCATTCCATTGTTTCTGAGCAATGTCTATTTTAACTCAGCACATTTCAAAATCAGCAATTATTGCAAAGGAAATCTGTATTGTTCATGACAGTTCCACTATTCTTCTCTAAAACAACGGAGACTTTATTAAAAGCAAAGTTGTATATGGCTATTTTTTTGAGCCTTTATTTTATTACCAGTAAAAGAACAAAACATCAGACAAGACTATTGTCTGATCCATCTGGTGCTATATTTCCTCCACACAAGCCTTGTATAACACACACAATATTTCAACCGCAAATGTTGTTTAGCTTTTAAAACAATTGCCTATCAAAGCATCCAGGTCCCATTGATAATGTAGCAAAGCCTTTCCTGCAATTGTGAGTCAGGAAATGCTGGCCCCCTTGGCAAGTCTCATATGTCCTGTTGCTTGTAATCTCCCTCCCTCCTTGCTGGAATGTGTTATTTTTAAGCAGCTAGACTAACAGGAAGAGAAAGTTGTTACTTCTTTTCATGTGATGGAACAACCAGGGGAAGGCAACTGTGTTTTAAGAATATGGGCTGATGAAATCTTAAAACCACTTACCAGGTACCAAGCTACCGCTGTGAGGGAAATCTCCAGTTCCAGGCATACTTTTGGATGGATGGTAACTTCCCCATTCCATAGCCCCAATACATTTTGCAGGCACCTGAAAACTGAAAAATAAAGACACAAACTGTATTGAAGGTGCATAGAACTTCATTGTTCTGTATTGCATGGATGAGAGAATGTGTTTCATTTTGCAGAGAACTACCCTGAAAATAAATCACTTTAAAGAGAACCACAGAAATAGAGACACATTTTATTTCATGATGATTACGGAATGTTGAAAAAATATTCAATGGAACATTTTACTGAACACCATAAACAGAATGTCATAATTTGAAAAAGAAACACACTGTCTCATACTTACCTATGTAAAAACTAATATTATAGATTTAATCTATCAAATCTACTTATATTAAAATTAATCTGTAGACTTACTTAAATAATCCTTTTTTTTGCTCTGTAAGAAAGTTTGCTTTAAAAAATAGATAAGTTTTGAGGTGCCTGGGTGGCTCAGTCAGTTAAGCTCAGGCTCAGGTCTGGCTTCGCCTCAGGTCATGAACTCGTGGTCTGTGAGTTCAAGCCCTGAGTCAGGCTTTGTGCTCTGGGCCTGAAGCCTGAGTCAGATTCTGTGTCTCCCTCTCTGACCCTCCCCCGCTCATGCTCTGTCTCTCTCTCTCTCTCTCTCTCTCTCTCTCTCAAAAATAAATAAACGTTAAAAAAATTTAAAAAATAGATCAGTTTTGGGGTACCTGGGAGGCTCAGTTGGTTGAACATCCAACTTCGTCTCAGGCCATGATCTCACAGTTCTTGAGTTCAAGCCCCAAGTCAGGCTCTGTGCTGACAGCAAGGAGCCTGGAGCCCATTTCCAGTTCTGTGTCTCCCTCTCTTTCTGCCCCTCCCATGCTCATGTTCTGCTCTCTCTCTCAAAATTAATAAACATTTAAAAATAGAAAAATAAAAAAATATATCAGTTTTAAAAAAGCAGAAAATATCCAAGGACATGTGGAATATGAAAGACATTTTTCCTCGCTCCTGAAGAGACAGAACATGTTTCTGCTTTAGATCCTTTGCTCTTGCTGTTCCTTCCTTCTAAAATGCTCTTTCCCCAGACTTTGGTGAGTCCCCTTCTCTCCCTTAATTAAGCCTCTGTTACAATGTGACCTTCTGATGACTGTATAAAATCACACACCCCACCCTGATAATCAGTCTCCATGTCTTTCCTCACTTTATTTTTTTTTTCATAGCCTTTAACATCACTGATATATTCGATACCTTTATTTATTTATTTACAACTTCTCCTCATAAGAATGTCATTTCCATAAGAGTGGAGACTTTGTTCTGTTCACTGCGGCATCCTGAGCACCTATGAGAGGGCTGGACCATAGCTGACAGTAGACATTCAATAAGCAAACGTGGAATGGTTGAATGAATTGAGTTCTAGGTACTTCCTCATTAAATTCTCATGGTGTACTTTTGGTTCTATATGTCCTACACATCCAAATAGTTCAAATAAATTGAGACTATGTTATGGAACACTGTTGTCTAGTTTACATAAAAGATGTCACCAGGGGCTCCTCAGTGGCTCAATCAGTTAAAGGTCTGACTCTTGATTTCTGCTCAGGTCATGATCTCATGCTTCGTGAATTTCAGCCCCACATCGGACTCTGTGTTGACAGTGCAAAGCCTGCGTGGGATATTCTCTCTCTCCTTCTCTCTCTGCTCCTTCAGTTCTCACTCTCTCTCTCTCTCTCTCTCAAAATAAATAAACTTAACAAAAAGATGTCACCAGTATATCATAAATCCATAAGCATTGCACACATGCAAATGTTTATGTGTGCATGTACCCATAAAGGTACTGAACATTACAAAAGGATCTTGGATGTAGTTAATTTAGCATTATTCTTGCCCTCCCCCACCCTTTATTTTCTCTGATAATTGAACATTAAATCATTATTGTTAGATAATGCAGCTGTCTACATCTGCATACCAAGGAGTCAACACCCTTTTAATTCTACAAACTTTGCTAATATTCATCTTCCCTCCATTGCTAGTAAAGGCCTTCAGCATCTAGCCCAGATTTAAAGATCCATTCATGGCACTGTTTTTTATTTTTTCTTTGAGAAGTCAGTTATAAATACTAGTAGATTCCAAGCTAATCGATTAGCATTTAGAACATTTCTAGTATCTCTCTTCTGCCATCCCTTAGCACTTTTTAATACTTTATCTTAGAAAGTAACAGAAAGGGGTGTAGAAATAACAAATAAGTATTGAAGAGACACTATTTTATTGAAAGTGAATTCTTAACTTGATTTTTAAGTCCGCTGTATGGGTTCATCATTAAGGGGAAAAGAGAAAAGGCAAAACTCCTTGCAACATTTTACCTATTTCAACCCATGAGGCTGGTGATCCATTAATTGCCTCTGGGTCCTCTTTCCTTTATATCACAATGAGGCAGAATTCAATATGTGGTGTGGTGCAGCAAGGAGGACAGTGGGTTTGTTGTTATTCTACCCTCCTCAGCAGCGAAAGGTTCTTCATTAGAAGTCTCAAAGGAGTTAGAGGTTCTCCCAAATCAGCCATTGCTATTGGTTTACCTCTCCACACTGTCTTCATTCTCCCATTCGCACCCCTAAATGATTAATGAAGATTTCCTGCAGGGAGAAATTAAAGAAATAAAGAAAATTTGCAAGAATGAGTTAAACGTTTCTATTTTCTTCAGGAATCTCCACACCTGAGCCTTGGTTTGGCAAAACCCAATCTCTAGGATGCAGTATTGTCATTTCAGTCACATGGGCCTCCAGCCCTCCCAGATGTTTGCACTGAAGACGTGCGGTTATGGAACAGGTCAAGTGCCTGGAGCACCCTTATAAAACTTCATTTAGTCATAACCCAGTGTGAACTCGTATGCCCATACCTATATCTAGTCCCTGCACAGGAAGCCAGTTTCAACTAAAACCTGAGAAAAGAGCAGCATCTTTTTTTTTTATTTTTTTTTTCAACGTTTATTTATTTTTGGGACAGAGAGAGACAGAGCATGAACGGGGGAGGGGCAGAGAGAGAGGGAGACACAGAATCAGAAACAGGCTCCAGGCTCCGAGCCATCAGCCCAGAGCCTGACACGGGGCTCGAACTCACGGACCGCGAGATCGTGACCTGGCTGAAGTCGGACGCTTAACCGACTGCGCCACCCAGGCGCCCCGAAGAGCAGCATCTTTTTATGCATCCGTTGATTCATCAACTCTGAATGTTAAATGCCTAGCACTCTCTCTTCTCCTGGCCTTGTTCTGTGCGTACTGTCTACAGAGCTATGGTTTTGTTCACTGTCTCTGTGTTTTGTGTTTTCTTGTTGTCTTAAACCCTGACCAGTCAATTAGGATCCATATATCACCTAACTGACCACTCGTCATTTCCCCTTGACTTTCTTTCTCACTAACACCTCAAACTTAACATGTCTCAAAGTAAAATCATAATTATCTTCTTCCCTTCAAAAAATGTTTTCTTGGAGCCCCTGGGTGGCTCAGTCGGTTAAGTGTCCGACTTCGGCTCAGATCATGATCTCACAGTCCATGAGTTTGAGCCCCTGTCAGGCTCTGTGCTGACAGCTCAGAGCCTGAAGCCTGCTTCGGATTTTGTGTCTCCCTCTCTCTCTGACCCTCCCCCCTTCATGCTCTGTCTCTCTCTCTGTCTCAAAAATAAACATTAAAAAAAAATTTTTTTTGAATGTTTTCTTCCAGTGTCCTCTAGGTCAATACAAAGCACAACTATCCATCCAGATGTTTAATCCAAAATTCTAACTTGTCCTTACTTCCTCTCTCTTATTCATCCCATTCACAATCAAACACCAAGTTCTGTTGTTTGTTTCCCTCATATTGCCAGAACACGTTCTCTTCTTTCTTTTCTGATTACTAAAAGCTCTCATTAATTTTTTTTAATTCCAGTATTTACACCGTTTCTTAAATTCACTTTGCATGATATTTTCAGGACATATCTTTTATAAAATACAAATCATGTCTATCAATTCCATTGTATAAATCCTTTGTTTCCAATTTACTATGGAAACCAATTCAAAATTCTTAAAATGGCCTACAATACCCATTACAATCTGGCTCTCCCTACTTCTTTAATCTCACCCCTTAGCACAGTGCCCTATATTCTCTCAGCTTTCACTATAATTCCATGAATATTCCAAACCATCTGCTGGAAATGCTCTCCCAGGTTATTAAGACCTAGGTAATCAGCATGTATTGTTCAGAGGTCAGCATTAATACCATCTCCTTAGAGAAGCCATGCTGATTGCTTATGACATAATTTGCCACTACATTCTTGATCTTGGTAGTTTTTGCTTTGTATTAGTTTTTAATTTTTTAATGTTTATTTATTTCTGAGAGAGAGACAGAGGCAGAGTGCAAGCAGGAGAAGGGCAGAGAAAGAGAGAGAGATGGAATCTGAAGCAGGCTTCAGGCTCTGAGACTGGAGCACAGGCTCTGTCAGCACAGTCTGATGTGGGGCTTGAACTCAGGAACCACGAGATCATGACCCGAGCCAAAGTCAGACACTTAACCCACTGAGTCACCTAGGCTTCCTGGATCTTGGTAGTTTTTAAAATTCATAACAATTGAGTATGTTATTCACAGTTTTGCTTAATTCCCAATTTCCCATTCTATTGCAAGCTCCATGAAGACATGAAATCATGCCAAGCCTGATCACCTGAATGCCTCAAAATATCTGCTGCAATGCCTGATATCTAGCAAAGACCCAAATGTTTGATAATTGAATGAACAGAAACAATCAACGAACAATTGTTAGAGCCAAGTCTATGTTCCCCAACTGATATTTCAATTTTATGAAGTCCATTCAAAATTCCAGCTGCTGAGAGGAAATTTGAGTAATGTCTCTTGGTGAGTCACTATACCTTTTTTTCATTTCTCTCTGTTTAAAAGTGTTTTCAGTCTCAAAAAAAAAAAAACTTTTCAGTAAATAGTCCTAATAAATAGCAGCTAATAAAAGAATGAATGTAGCAAACAAGCAATTGAGAAAGACAGACAAACTAAAGATAAATGGAGAGAAAGAAAGTCTAAAATGACATTAAGAGACTCCTTGAATTTTGAATCTAAGGAAGGTCTAAAGAATAAATATTCTATTGGAAATGTAGCAGAAAGAACATTAGATTTAGTTATTTAAAAACTAGAGACAAAACAGGCAAAAACAGTGCCTTCCTAGCTGGAGGAAGACAATAAGCTGGAAAATAAACAGATGGTGAGTATACCAAAGATCTAACCTAGAAAGGTGTGTATCAATAGGAAGAAAAGCATTATGATCTGTTATATATTTGTCACATGTCTCAAGACAGAAGCATCCATTAGCATCCTCACAGTGGACAATAAGTAGCCCAGTAGGAATGTCAAACCAGGAGGATGAGGCTTAACAGAGCAACACTATGCAGGACCATCCAGGCGGTTGTGTTGTTAAAAAATCACACAATGGCAAAGCTGATAAAAACACATCTGCTTTCTTTCCTTGAACACAAGACAATAAATGTTTCTAGCTAAGTTCAAGTCTTACCCCTGGAAACTTTGATATCACATATGTGAAATAAATTAAGACAAGACAAAAGGAGGCAAATTTATTGGGACCAAAACACAAGCACAAATTTAGAAAGCTCAGCATGTAGATAATTGAAAGCAGTGAAGGAAATTGTTTCTAGATAGTGTTCTAATTCACATGGTTTAATTTTCAACTGATAAAGTATGGCACAGCCTTGACCCTGAAACATTTGATTTAACAAGCAAAGTGCTTTGGAGGAAAATGATGTCTTTCCGTGGCTCTCATAGGGAGCAAGTCTATTATACCACTCAGGTAGACTTTTCTAGGTATTAATTAGTTTTTAATTAATTTATTTTCATCATCAGGCTTTCCAAATTTTCTTAATTTTACTTCCTTATTTTAAACCCTTTACTAGTTTCTCATTGGGTATGTGCACCACGATGTGGTGATCTGGGTTTCTACCTCCCCCAACCCTTTCCCTCCCACTCCCCCAACTCGTTCCTTCTGTCTCTTCCTTGCTGACCTCTGAGCTGTCCTTGAACACATCAAGTACATTCCTAGAAAAGGGTTTTTTATCTCCATTCCCTCTAACACAGGGAATCTTAACATTTCCCGCCCCGGAGCCCTCTCTGGAAGTCTAGCAGTCAGGCAAAGCCTAGAATGATGTTTGATAATGCATAAAATACAATTCACAGGATTTACAAGTGTAGCCAAGTATATTAAGATGAAACTACCGAAATGATTTTTAAGCTAAATGTGTTTAATAAAAACATATATGTTTCTGTATTAGTTTATCAGAATAACAAAGATCCAGTAGCAGATATAACAATGACCATAGTGTCAAAATAGTAGTGAGGGTAAATATTTTTTTACAATATCCAAACACTGTTCTCTACAATGAAAATGTCTTGAAGTTATTTGGGTAACATTACCACTGTTGCTATGACTCCTATGGATTCTTGATAAAATTCAAAATTAAACAGAATAGTAAATTGCAGTTAGAGATTAATAAAGTGACATTTTAATTTTTTTTCTAAATCAAGTTCATAGGCTACCCAAATTCTAGGGGGACATCCAGATTGAAAACTCTTGCATAACAGAACATCTTTTTCAAGGTATCTACTCTATTCGCATCTCAAATCCTTTAATTCTCTACCTGAGTGTCCCTTATAATGACTTTTTCCCTGAGCAGCTTAGTAGAACAGCACCTTTTGTGTTAAGTTATTGCCTAGCAACCTAAAGCTATGTTATTTTTCTCAGTAGGATTATTGGCCCACTTTATATTACTCATTTATTTAGTATTTCAGCAAATATTTCACTAGTATTTCAGCTATGTACGGATAGTGTTTTTCTTCCTCCTTCAATCGCTGCCATGTCTCCAGCACTTAGAACAGTGCCTGAATAGATTGAACCTTCAGTAGCTATTTGTTGAATGCAGTGGATGAGTGAATGATCTTTTAGCATGCCCCGTGAAACGCTTTAAGATCTCACTTCTGATAGTTTTGCTAGTTTCATCTGGCACTGCTCCCTTTCTGTCCTACCATGTCCCAGCCACCCTCGTCTTCTGCTTTCAGGAAGAAGCAAGTACCATCCTGCCACAAAGCCCTCATCAAGACATCTCAAGCTCCCCAGAGTGGTTCTCCTTCCTCCATCCCTTTTTCACTCTACTTGGCCTGGTGAACCCCAAATCACCCTCAAGTCTGCGAACACTTTGCATGAGGAAGATCCCTCTTTATAAGTGTAATTTAATAATTATTTGCATAATCTGTCATTTAGTGTCTGTTGTTTAAGCTACACTATAGCTCAGTGGAAGCAAATCACTAGCATTTAGAAGTGCCCAACCAACATTTTTAGGGGTGCATAGGTGGCTCAGTTGGTCGAGTATCTGACTTTTGATTTCGGCTTGGGTTGTGATCTCATGGTTCATGAGTTCAAGCCCCGTGTTGGGCTCACACTGAGAGTGTAGAGCTGCTTGGGATTCTCTGTCTCCCTCTCTCTCTCTGCACCCCCCCCCCACCTTGAGGACACACATGCCTGCTCTCTCTCTGTCTCCCGATAGATAAATAAGCTTAAAGAAATAAAACCGAAGTGCCCGATCAATGTTTTAAAAAATAAAACGAATACACCAGAGAAGTCACCGAGACCACCCTCTACAAATTCTTCTAAATGTAAAACTTGAACACAATAACAAAGTTAGTTGGCCTAGCTTGAGCAATCACTGCTTGCACCTGTTGTCTTTGAATTAAATTCTAATGAGATGGCAGAGACCACTCATAAATATTTATGAAGAGAAGGAGTTTGGCACAAACTGCCACTGGGCTGCAAACCCCAAGTGATGTTATTTCTTGTTCAGTAGCTTTCCAGTATCACAGCCACCAGTTCCATCCTAAAGTGTTGCCAAAAATTTGATCTCCAGAAGGAGCTTCTTTTTTCTAGCTTGATTGTAAAGCCTGAATTTAGAACAGATTCAACATTTTCATATAATTTTATCTTAGGGGCAATAAGCTTCTTCGTTTTCTCCTAAAACCACTAATTTTTAGTAAACAAAATACTATGTAAGAGATATGTTTCATATAAAGTAAGCAGCGTAAACAAAAGGAACAGCACTCTCCTTTTTCTTAGTCCGATTGTTTACAGTCCTGGTTAGGAGAGTGATGTTGGATCTTAGGAGTGAAGAATATTCAGTGCAGATGTCTGAGTTAAAGGAGGATTTGTAAAAACCCAAACCAAACCAAGTTAACAAAATCAGAAATATTGTTGGAGCCCTCAAGAAGTGTAAGTTAATACATTTGAGGGGCAACTTCTAAATACAATTTCATGTCTTCAGAACACACTTTCAGGATTTCTATCATCAATACAGATATTTTGTCACATTTCTTGAATATTTCATTACTATCTGTCTGGTTGTGATTAGCTGGTTAGAATGTTTTTTTATGCCAGTCCACTCTGTCCTTATTAACTGTCATAAGACTGTACCTCGGTGCCAGTATTTGGCTAGCGTTCTCACAAAGTAGTGAAAAACTGATAGTCTCATCAACAAACAAGGCAGAAGATGTCAGTATTTTTATAATACAAAAAAAAATTCAGGAAAGTTAAGTAGATTATTCTGAAATTTCATTCCAGGTAATTATTTGAGAGCAGAAAAATAACTTAATTAGTGTCAACATTGTTACCTGGAAGTAATTTTTGCTTATATCTAACATTCTAGAAAATGAAGCAAACACACCCAAGGATCTCTTCAAGTCACAGAAATATTGATAGTTGTAAGAGAGAATTTTTTTCACAAATTTGGAGCTATTATAGAGGGTTATTTTAAAAACACATAAGCCTGTTATTGAGATGGTTACTAGTAAAATGAATTAAAGCACTGAAAAGAAAGAAATTATTTTGGATAAAGATTAATTGATATATTCATGAATTATTTTTGCAAGAGCTTGGAGCTTTTAATAAAAATTTCCATGACAAATGGTATACCCTGTCAGTATACCTATAAAAGAGAGATGGTGATTAATGATAGAATTCTACATCTCGGACCTGGGTTCCATTGATCATAGTAAAGTCATGACACTGTTGTATTTCACTAGAAGGAGCCCCATTCTTGGCCTGTTCATGTGTTTGCGTGCACATATATAATTGGCACTGGCCATTGTTTAGCGAACTCTATAATGTGATCACTGAAGCAAGAGGCAATTTTGCTCTGTATATTCATACCCATACTCACAAACATTCCTTCTCTCTTTCACTCTCTGTCTCTCTCACAGATACACATACACATGTAGGTTCACAAAGCTAGTTTTGAGAAAAGGCAGGCAACAACTTTTGTAGTTATCTACACTGCACAATATAAACAACTAAGCTTCATACCAGTAGGAGACAAGTGAGCAGTCGTTTCTTAGCAATGTACTGATTTTGAAAAAAATCTTTTTGGTTCATCTTTGTAAAAAAAATATTTGCTTATGGATAATTTTTGCAAGTCCAACTGTGAGTTTTGCTCGCTTGTGCCCATCTGCATGCAATGCGTTTTGCTCATTGAGTAAGAAATCAGTGCAAAACAGCTACTTCTTGAAATTAACATCTGAAAAGCCAAACCAGTAATCTCTCTCATCAGCTTCAATATATTCCATTAACGTCAGTCATGTTCTATGTGGCAGATATTTTTTAGGCAACAGGAATATAAAGCATCTGTAAGGGTGGAAGAGAAGGAAGTTTATATTAAAATAATAGGAGAAGCAAACAATTCTGAAGAGGCAGTGATTAACTCATCTTAAGCAGGGAAAGGAAGGGCTCAGAAAGAATTGTACGTTTGAATAAGAGTATATATTTCGGGGAAGGATAAATTGACAACAGGGTGATAAAGCATTAAGACCATGAGATCATCATATCCCCTTTTGAACCAAGATCACAGAGTAGCATCCGGATATGCCAGAAGGAAGGGAGCAGGGAATAACATATATGTATGTGTGTATGTATATATGTACACACACACACACACACACACACAGAGCATGTCAAACTAGACGACATGTTAAGGAATAAATCATGAAACATGAATACACATTAAATCACCTATGTACTTTTCAAGAGAAAATAAGTAAACCACAGTACTATTTATTCTTCATCCATGTAAATAGCAGACCAACTTCATGAAGAAAGACATTTAAATTAGAAATCAGCTTGAGCGCCTTCTCATCCTGTTTGATCTTGTTGCCTCTACTCATGCTGGTGGCTGGAGGGCCTGGGCACAGGTTGCACAGCCTCTGTTCAGGGCCTCCCAGACCCACTCTGATGCTGTTTTACCCAGGAAGACACTCAAGTAGAGAGGAATAGAACAGTATGGTCAAAGCACGTGAATAGGTTGAAATGGCCATAGCTTCAAACATATTTCATAAGGATTCCTATTATTTCTGACCGAGGCAATTTGATTGGAATAGGTTGCCTCTGTCAGGGTGGGAATGGGCAGGGAATGTTGGAGAAAGGGGACCCAGCGCTTTCTTTTGTCTGTGCTGTTTTCTAAGGAACCTCCCCTAAGAAATGAACTAATTTCAGGGTTTTGTTTTGCTATGCAGATTATTTAAACTAAGGTTGGAATCTCTGGAAAATAAAAAAGATTTGGAGAGATTCTCTGGGGAAGAAAGGAATGAGACTGCTAATAACCAGGAGGGTTTCAGAAAAACGAACAGAATTTCAAAATATACCTTAGAGAATTTTCCTGTAAGGTGGGCATCTCTCCCTGAAATCTTTAGTTAAATCTACATTACTTGCCATAACATACTACGGTTGGATTGTTGGCTTTCTAACATGTCATTGTACGAACCACAATGTGAAGTAAGAGCTGAGAGTATTGATGGGAGGCCAAGCAAATATGGATTTTAACTGGATTTTGTAAATTATAAAGTATTATGTTCTTTATTGAAAGAAATATAAGCTGTTAATTAAATATGAACAATTATATATGAAGCTTTTACTAGACACACGTTAAGAAAATAAACTCAATCCTGCACTGTTTAGAATATAATTAAAAATGCCGAAATAAGGAATTCTAATGATAAAAAATATGTTTAATTTTAGCCATTTTTGGTGGGATAAAGAGATTTCTTGCTTTTTTTTAATTTTTTCTTTTCAGAAGGAAATATGACAATGCTACATGCAGCCAACAAGTCTTGTTTAGAACATGGCCACTTTGGGGCGCTTGGGTGGCTCAGTCAGTTGAGCATCCTTCTCTTCATTTCAACTCAGGTCATGATCCCAGGGTCATGGGATTGAGCCCCCTGATGGGCTTAGGGTGGAGCCTGCTTAGGATTATCTCTCTCTCCCTCCTTCTCCCTTGCTCACAATTTCTCTCTCTCAAATTAAAAAAAAAAAAAGTTAATTAAAAAAATAATAAATAAAACGTAGCCATCTTGTTTTGTTTGTATTATAATAATTTCTTCGTGAGTCCTTACTATGCTCTTGTCAATATATCCTGCAATTTTACACAGGGATTTAATGAAGGGCTTTGAGACACATCTGCGTTTTATAGGTGTGGATGCTGAAGTACCCAGAAGAGAAGTAGGAAGCATTCCCACCATCCCAGGGAGACAATACTGCTAAGTGAGGATTCACACCTAAGCCGTTCACCCTTAGTCCACATGCTTGCGCCAACAGTGCTCTGCCAGGTCAGGAAGGGAGCTGCAGTTGGGGGCTGGGGTGCGGCCAGGAACCAGCCCCGGAGGGGAGCTGCAAGGCTGCCTGTATGTGAGGCTTGAAGAGAGCAGCCCAGTATCAAGACTCAGGTTCACAGTCAATATACATCCAAAGTTTAATTGAAATTGTAAACGCAAAATGACATGTTTTGTTTTTTCCCTCTAGCGAATGCTAGCTATCTCCCATGCAGAGTGACTGGTACAACTCCAGCCAAGTTATCTACAAATAGAAACAATTTCAGATTCCTCACGCGTTAGTATTTCACAATAGAAATTTTGTTTCATTTTTCTTTTATTCCATATACATGTATGGTGCACATATACATTTTGTATTTGTCTATGTTGTGGGTTCCATGTCCATTACTGCCAAGCTGAGCATCTTTTCTGAGAGAAGTATCTCTGAAAACGTAATTCCTAAAGTTACTTTTTAAACAGTCTTTAGATTTTAGTTATTTTTTCTTAATCTTCAAGGAGCTTTGCTGGTATTTCTCTTCTGTTTTTGTGGGGTTTTTTTGTCTCTTTTGGCTTCCTATACTGTAAAACTAACTTGTAGATGTTTCTCTCTGCCTTTTCAGAAACAGCATGACTCCTCTCTGCTACCAGTTTTTCAGTGTTGCACTAAATTCTCGTTTGGGGCGGTCTTCATTCCTGCTTTCTTTGGGTACGAACCCCGAGCACACCACTAACCTCAGACCTGTCCCAGACTGATTCTCAGCTCTCAGCTCTCTCTCACTCCCAGTGGGCTGAGAGGGAGAAATTCTTCTGCCTGACGGGTTGGGTGAAATAAGGCATATACCACAGGAAACAGCATGTTCATTTTCCTGTGACCTTTTCCTGATTTCTTTTCCAAAGATTCTTCGGCCCCTAATGTTTTCCAAGCCCCATTGCTCAGTACATTGAAGATGAACTTTAATCCAAATTATTGCTCTAATCCCTAGCCCTCTCTTTGGCTTTAACACCTTTTATTGCTGCTCCACCAGAGACCCTTGATATTAAGAACAAACTTTTCCTCAAGGCAAAGTCATAATTAAGCAATAATATAACCAATGTTTTTTTACCAAAAGCCTGGATTAAGGTGCCCTAGAAAGCCACTCAGTGTGTTTACTGGAAATATCTTTTTGAGGTGGAAAACGTTACAAGTATATAGTTGCAGTCTTCATGATGGAGACCACAAAAAACATTTCTCTCATGAATCAAAATTAGAAATTATTCATCACACTTTCATCTCTTGAACACTGATCCGTCTACCTGATTGTGTTTCTTTCTCCACATTAACTGTTTAAATGGCTTTGAGACAAATAATGTTTCACTTCTAGCACATGCACAGAATTTCATGACCTCTCATCCTGCTGCACCTTGTTTTGCTATCTCACTATAACCCCATCGTGTCTCATTTTTCTCACCTATTTTAATTTTATTTTGTCCTGCAGACATCTTTGCCAGCCTCCGTTAAAATTTTGTAGAATACAACAGTGTATATAAATTATACTTAATTAGAGAAATTCAACAAAGGAAATTCCGAGGGGAGGTTCCAGTTTGAGCAATAACAAATAACATTTACGTGTCGTTATATCAATAGTTGTAAATGTTTAAAAAAGTAACTAAAAATATAAATCTAAAATGACACTCAAATGTATGGGTAAATATAAGCGAAACTCCTTAATTTGGGCGTGGGGGTGGGAGGGGGGAGGCTTTATGATGTCTGCATTAAGTGTTGGTGGGCTGAATCTACATAAAGTTTTCCTGGAACTCAGCTACATCCACTCATTTATATGTTGCCTGTGACTGCTTTCAGCCTACAATAGCAGAGTTAAGTAAGAAGTTGTGACAAAGAGCATTTGGCCTACAAATTCGAAAATATTTACTATCTGACCTTTTGAAAGAAAGTGTTTGCTGACCCCTGGTCTAGATGATTGTGTTAAATTTGCTGAGCTATCTTCAGTCAGTGACTGTTGCACCTGTGCGGTGCCACCTATGGGGAGCTGGCAGGCCGAAGCTGGAAATGTGCTATAGTGTATGTATCTGCTAAAGAAATACCGGAATCTGGTTTTTCCATCAGTATTAATTACAACACAGTCCTTTGGGGTCAAACATACTTATCAGGGACAGTTATTTATTTTAGAGCGTGTGTGCAAACGTAATTCACATATCTATCTTTGTGAGGTGAATACCCAGGCAATATATAATAGGTTCGTTATGTAACAAAACAATCTCCATGTACATGGAGAAAATATTCAATTGTCCTAATGGACTCACACATGATGCAGTTCATATACTTAAGATACTCTTCTACTTAAAAAAAAAATGAACTAAATTTGTCAGGAGACCAAAAATTCCCTAGTAGAAACAAAATGGGTAACCTCTGTTTTGATCAGCTTAATCCAACTACACATCTCACAAAAGCAAAGCCATCTTTTTCCACCCATATCATATGTGTCTGTCTGCATGTTTGGGAAAGAGCTATGAAACCTAAGGGGAGTTATTATGTTACTGATGAAAAGCTCAAATCTGTAACACATATGTGCATTTCAGTATATAGTATCTGCTTATTTTCATTAAATTGCATTAAATGCTTCAATATGTAACGGAGTCATCTTCCTTAGGAAGCGTACACTTGTGGAATTCTTTGTGGTATCCTTGGGAATCCCTTTACCATGTATCCATGGCATTCTGCCCCTACGAGGCTCATTCCTTCCTGTCCCCTGGTATATTTATTAAGACAGGGGAATTTTTCCTTTCTTACTCAAAGATTTTGCTCTTGTCCCCAAGCTACTGTTTTTGAACTGAAAGAAAAGTCAAAGGATGATATATCTGAGGAAACAATATAACACTACTAGAAATTGCTGCATGATATCTGTTTTTTTACTTAAAGACAGAAACAGAAGTTTTCTCTCACTTTTTCCCCCTTAAACTACTGTACTTCAGACCTAAGCTGAGGCCTGAAGTAGCGGAACAAAGAAAGCTGGTATTTTCCAAGAAAGGGGAATTCACTGTTCATACACATTCACTACAGTAGGTCTATGGAAATGAATAATTATTATCTTACAAAATTCTATTCTCTGCTGTAGGGCATGCAAGTCTACATATGAATGTTTTTAAAAAGTAGTTGATTTTAAAATTTCCTCTTTCAACATTCTTTGATTATGTTACCAGAAAAAAAAATGCAAACATACCTCAATATTTAAATATTATTTTATATATATGCTTTTTGTAAGCATCTGATAACGCACAGCAGTTTATCTTTTTACTTCTTCTAAGTTAATCATTCGTCTTTATATCCACTTTGACACTAGTGTGCCAAGAGAGGTATTAGATACCAGATATGGAGTTTCTTTCTTTTTTTTCTTAAAGTTTATTTATTTTTGAGAGAGAGAGAAAGGGAGACCGAGCGAGAGCAGGGGAGGAGCAGAAAGAGAGGGAGACACAGAACTGGAAGTGGGCTCCAGGCTCCACATTGTCAGCTAAAAGCCAGACTCGGGCTCAAACTCACAAACTGTGAGATCGTGACCTGAGCTGTAGTCCGGAGGCTTAAGTGACCGAGCCACCCAAATGCCCCAAACAGGGTTACTTTTTTTTCACATTTATTCATTTTTTGAGAGACAATGTGAGTGGAGGAGGGGCAGAGAGAAGGACACAGAATCAGAAGCAGGCTCCAGGCTCTGAGTTTGTCAGCACAGAGTCAGATGTGGGGCTTGAACTCACGAGCTGTGAGATAATGACCTGAGCTGAAAAGTCAGACGCTTAACCTACTGAGCCACCCAGGCACCCCTACAGGGTTTCTTTTTAACCAAACTTAACTTCATGTCCCCAAATCCATCTTATTTATAAGTTTTCCACTTTATTAGCTGAAAGTCATCTTCATGTTAATTTTGAGGGCAAATAACCCATTTTTCTGAAATATAGAAATCAGAGACACAAAGTGCTATTTATTTTTTTGTACACAGAAAAGCAAGTGAGATATCAGGAAAAGATCATTCTAGATAAACTTTAATTATTGCTTTTTAATTTCAATTACAAATATATGGAGGATGTTTGCCTCCTAGAAAGAATAAAAAATTGTGTGGCTGGGAGGCATATATGATACTGTGGTATATACTATATGATCAATAAGTGTAATCACGGGGCGCCTGGGTGGCGCAGTCGGTTAAGCGTCCGACTTCAGCCAGGTCACGATCTCGCAGTCCGGGAGTTCGAGCCCCGCGTCGGGCTCTGGGCTGATGGCTCAGAGCCTGGAGCCTGTTTCCGATTCTGTGTCTCCCTCTCTCTCTGCCCCTCCCCGTTCATGCTCTGTCTCTCTCTGTCCCAAAAATAAATAAACGTTGAAAAAAAAATTTAAAAAAAAAAAATAAAATAAGTGTAATCAGGAAAATACCTGTAATTGTGAAAATCAAGGAAGTGCAGAGCTTGATAAGACTGTTTTTCTCATCTGGGTGAGTCATTATAACCAGCAAACTTACACTTAATGGTTTATAGACCTGTGTTTATACTCATCCCAGGATTGATGTAGCTTTGCCACATTTTATACCCTAGTGAGGGATTCCCAGAAAGGTAGCAGACATGAAGAGATGACTATCACAGCACTAACCTGTAGGCACTTGTCAGTCACGGTCCACATAACTGACTTTCTGATTTTTTCTATTCTACTTTTAGAAGAGGAGAATCAGTATCAGAGAGCAGGAACAGGAAGAATTTTGTCCTAAGTCTAGGTGCTTATGCCAAAAGGAAGTAAGCAATTCTTCATCAAGTTTAGGTGGAAGAAGTAAAATAAGTATTAAAACAATATTTGTTTTTATGTATATAGGTTGAATGTCTTTTAGAATAGCTCACTTATGTAAAATATAATTCAGAATTTATTATTGGTAGTAATGGTAATGATAATATATTTTTAAAGTTTATTTATTCATTTTGAGAGGGAGAGAGAGGCAGAGAGAGAGAGAGAGAGAGAGAGAGAGGAGAGACAGAGGACCTCAAGCAGATTCTGTGTCATCAGCACAGAACCCTATGCGGGGCTCGAAATCTTGAACTGTGAGATCATGACCTGAACTGAAATCAGGAGTTAGATGCTTAAAGACTGAGCCACCCAGGCGCCCCAGTAATGATAATAATTAATAGCATAATAAGAGTATATATGTCAGTCACTGTTCTAAGCAATTATATATACTTAACCTGTAAAATCTTCAACCCTTCATAAAAAGTCTGAAACAAAAGAAAGTAAATAATTTGTCCAAATTGACACAGAAAGCGCAGACACTCCAGATCCAAACCATCTCTCCAAGCTCTTATTCAAATAAACATGTATGTAACTTGAAGTCTTAGATTTTTATCAAAATCCTTCCAGCTTTAGTATTACACAGTTTCTACTGCAAAGAGGTACTCAAAAATATTTGCTTCAGTGAATGAGTCACCTATTATTTAAGAGGCTATAGACTGTAGTGTTTAAAAGCACCAACTCTTCACCTAGAATTGGTGGTCCTGAGTAAAATCTCTCTTCTCTGCTTCACTTTTCTGTTGTGTGGAGATAATAATAGTACTTACCTCATAGTATCATAGATGATAATGAACTACATTCACAAAGTGCTTAGAATAGTACCTGGCACATAGGAAGCACTACGGAAATGTTATTGATGATTATGATTATGCTTTTGTGAGTTACATGTGTCCCTCCAAAACATGTGTTGAAGTCCTGATACCCAATGAAGATGACCTTGAAAATAGGATCTTCGCAAGATGTAATCAGGTTAAAATGAGGTCATACTAGTATTTAGAGTGAACCCTAAATTCAATACTTGTGTCCTTATAGAGAGAAAGAAATTTGGAGTTACAAAGAGACACAAGGAAGAAGGTCATGTAATGACAGAGGCAGAGATTGGAGTTACGGGGTCACAAGCCAAGTAAGGCCAAGGATTGCAAGCCACAAGCTGGGAAGAGACAATACAGGACTCCTCCCTTCAGAGGGAGCATGGCTCAGCCAACGCCTTGATTTTGGACTTGTAGCCTCCAGAACGGTGAGAGAATATTGTTATTATTATTATTGTTACTATTATTTAGCCTCAGGACAAAATTTATTAATTCAGTCTGAACTCCCTATCAGCCATTATATGTTTAAATTTAGTCTACTCATCATAAGTCTTGAGTGTTTCAGAATCAGAATGCAAAATTTGGAAGTGAAAGTGAAGTTTGTGAATTTCAAGTTGTTCACACCAGGTAGTGTGAACATTTTATTACTGGTCCCCACCTTACATGTCACAGATGGTAATTATCAGCCTCTATCACTCTGAGAAACCACCTGAAGAATTAAACTAGAAGGAATTCAGGACATATTCCTAAAGGATTGTGCCATTTTGAAATCTGGAAATTCATTTTATTACTTGGTTTCTTCTGGTTAAATTATTTTAAAGATTTATTCTCTTATCCATGTATCAAGAATGTGTTTTCTGCTGCTCATTCCCAGAGAAAAGGCAATGAACAGTCCTGGCAAAGCTTATCACTTTTGCTGAATTATAATATGGTAAATTAAATACTGAGATTTAAATTAAACTATCAGATGAGATGATGGCATGGTTTCCAGACCTGAGAATGAGTTCATGTTCTCTTTTTGGGCCATGACCGAAGAAAAGTATTTCATCCATGGGGAGGAGTATGGAGAAATAAACTTTTTATGTTATGGAGCAGAATTTGCTAGCTATGCACTCCTATTTTGTTGGAGCCAGTGTATGTTTTGGAGGTATATGTGTTATATCACTTAGCCTACTCTAAAAAAGAGAGAAGGAAAGAGAGAAGGAGAGAAAGAAAGAAAGAAGAAAGAAAGAAAGAAAGAAAGAAAGAAAGAAAGAAAGAAAGAAGAAAGACACATTGTAATGTGTCTTCTCAGTTGGTCATGACATCAAGTAAAACAAATGATACAAAAATAGCTAGAATAAGAAAAAAAAAGATAGAGAAAATTGATGTATTTTGTATTCCTGTTATGAGTTCTATTTCTTTCAATTCAGCCTCAAAGGTCAAACACCATTACATCAAAATTTTAATTCTTGGAAAGATAAGAAAGGAAATTTGCTCACATATGTGTAGGATATGTGTTTATGTGTGCACTCTATCAGGTGATTCTAAAATCAGTACTGTAAGTTGGTATGTGCCATTGAGAGAAAAGATGTAATTCAATCTGCTAACATAGCAATATACACACACACACACACACACACACACACACACAGAGAGAGGAGCACAGAGAGAGAGAGAGCCTTTAGCAGGCTCCACACTCAACACAGAGCAGGCTTGATCCCACAACCTTGGGATCATGACCTGAGCAGAAATCAAGAGTCAGATGCTCAACCGTCTGATTGAGGCTCCCCTATTTTTCTTTTTACTAAAAAGTAGATTATCACTCCCATTTTTTTCTCATTCAATTCAGGTTTCATAATAATGATAAATCACTTGAAATTAAATCAGATAGATGACAGTCTTCAGAAATTAATGTTGTGAGAAAAGAAATATGCATAAATCATATAAATATAGGGGAAAATATGTTGTTTTTTATTTTTTATTTAATATAAATAAATATCTCAGATCAAATTTCAAGACACATAGTAAGGAGTATGGTAGCTAAGCGGTCAATTTGGTTTTGCCAAACACTACATTCCCTTACATAATTCTCTCCTCATCGTACTCTTTATAATCCACTCACTCTTCCAGAAACTGAAAAATAAAGAAATAATGGCAGTCATCAAGTTATTTATCCTTTGTTCATACAAAACTCTTTATGAAGTCCCAATGCATACAGTGCATTAGGAAAAATGAATAAAATAAGACAACTAAGAGAACAGGTACTCATTCAATAGGTTTTACGGGAACATACAAGACAATCTGTCTACAAGTGAACAGATATTTCTGCTTCCCTGGTGGTTTGGCCTTGACACAGGTGATCTTCCCCTGGCTATCTCTTCTCTCACAGCTATTCTCTCCCTGAAATTCACATATCTGGAAAACAAGGGCAGAGATATATGCTCCCACATTGTGAAGCAGATGTGCGGACTACTGTGAGCTGCAATCACATTAAATGCTACCAAGTACACATATTTAGTGGCTTTTTAGGAAACACGAATGAGAAATGGCAACGGTCTCAACGATCTAGCATTTGAATCTCGATCAAAGTCATAGGGAAATTTCCTTATTATACCTTAGATAGTTTGCATGTGGGTCATTATAGGATCATTTGATCTGAAGCTGATGTAATTAACTAATTGGAAATTACTTAGGAATTAAAAATACTAATTAGAAATTAGTATTTTGTGCTTTTAAATGAAGATCATAATAAGTTAGAGTGTGAATTTTAATTTACTTTTAGACTAAATGGTTGTGTTAATCTACTAGAACTACCATAACCAAGTAACACAGGCTGGGTGCCTTAAGCAACAGAAATTTATTTTTTCACAGTGCTGGATGCTAGAAGTCCAAGATTAATTAAAGGTGTTGGCAGGTTTGATTTCTTCTACAGGGGATGGAAGACTGGCTTGCAGATGGTGATCTTTTCTCTGTGTCCTCTGTAGTCTTCACTCTATCTTTGTTGTATGTGTCTTAATCTCTTCTTTTAAAGGACACTGATCATATAGGATCAAGGTTCACCCAAATGTCCCCCCCTTTTTTTTTAACTTAATTGCCTCTTTAAAGGCCCTTCCTATCTCCAAATGCATTCACATTCTGAGGAGTTAGGACTTTAGCATGAATTCTGAGGAGACACAATTCAGTCCATAACAAAGGTGTAACTCAAACATGCAGATATTACTGTAAAGTTAAATTTAGCTAAGATGTGAAACTAAGTACCCCTCTGAAACATGAAAAGATGAAATAAAACTTTCTAAAACATTAAATTTAATCAGATTTCAAATTTGGTAGTTAATTAGTTTAGCTGGGCTTATATTTTTCTTGAAACTCTAAGCTGTAAAGGATCCACTCCAGACAAAAATGAATTTCTCATAATATCTAAAATGAAAAAAAAAATTCCAAAACCTACCAGATCGGTAGTACTTGTTTGCATATATAGAGGACTTTTATTTTTTAAGATGTAAAGGGCCAGAGGTGGGGGAAGGAGGGGGAAGGGGGGAAGAGTGACCCTCAGGCTCTTCCCCACCAGCAGCTGGTGTCTCTTCAGCCCTCTTTAAGGGCTTTTAAATGCTGTGGTAATATTTTTAAACTAATTTCCTCCTGCTTCATAATTAGAGATACTCATTTCTCATGTAATCTCTAACCAGTCACAATTATTTGAGCTGTTTTATGACAATGATTATTTTGTTCAATATAAAATACAAATAAAAGAATCTCTAAAGATTGAACTATGCTGCTAAGAATGAGGGGCATTTTTGAGAACAGAAAAAGAAACAAAAAAAGTGGTATGTAATATGATATGCTTTTGTCTCTCAAATATCTCCACTGTCCACAGGGAGAGGTTTGGGGCAGTAAAATTATAGAGTTTAATTTTTTTAAATTATTGCTTTGACCTAAATCAAACTGAAAAAACTGCTAGGGTAAGAATTTAGGCTACTTTCTGTCATGTGCTTTTTTTTTAAGGATACGTTTTATAGGAAGGAAGAATGAGACGTTAACATCCAAGGCCTAAGTGAATGTGTGTTTGATGGCGAATGGAATGGTTGCCAAGGGTTGAGGTGTCTGAGAAGAGTTGTGGGGCAATATTGGCTGGTGGGTGAAATGGAAGAAGAAACATGCTAGAGGTGCAAGTGAGAAAATGTGAGAATGTTTGAGACGCTGAACAAAATACTCACTTAAGGGTATTATTTCAGATCAGCGCTTTAATCGTACAGACCTAAGAGTACCAAACATTTTACTGTGTTCATTTTTTTTTATCTTTAAGAGTTTCAAAAGTCTCTCCTCCAGTTGATAGTTCCAGAGTCCTTACAAATTAATTGTAATCAGTTGAATCACTGAAGATTTAGGCTCGGTCATTAAAAATTTTTATTTTTATTTTTTTAAGTTTACTTATTCATTTTGACAGAGAGAGAGACAGAGAGACAGAGAGAGAGCGTGCTTGTGCATGCGCATGAGCAGAGGAGGGGCAGAAAGAGAGGGAGAAGAGAGAATCCCAAACAAGCTCTGTACTGTCGGCACTGAGCCCTGTGCAGGGCTTAAACTCACAAACTGGGAGATCATGACCAGAGACAAAATCAAGAGTTGGATGCTTAACCCACTGGGCCACCCAGGAGCCCCAATCATTAAAAAATTTTAAACAAAGATATTCTGGGGATACAAAAGTCAATTTATTTATTCAAATAAATACATTAAAAAAACCAACAGTAGCATTTTGCTATCAAAATTCTGCATAGCCCTTCATACACCTGCCTTCACAAGCATGTTTCCAAATGATTTAGTACTTTTTGGTGCTCTCATTGGTGGCTTTCTCAAAAATATTTTCATCTTGTGCAAATTTTAGAATCTGAAGCAGAGCCTTATTTGAATGAAATTCTTACTAAGAGTAAAAGGTTTTCTCCTGATTCTCCTTGATATTATCTTTTTTATCCTAAGGGCATATATCATAGCAATTGAAATTAGGGACTTTCCAGTAAAATAGACATGGCTCAGGGAGCCCCTCTTCCTTTAGTTACATGTGTGATTTTTAAGCAAGTTACTTAACCTATGTTATTTAAAAGGGTTATTAAGCGGATTCAATGAGATAGTGGTGGTTACATTCTTTTCAGATCACGTTACTGTTTCTAACTGCACAGAGTTTATTCTACATATGTACATTATTTTAAGATATGTTTTCAATAATACATAAAGTGACAGAACTGTTTGCTCTAAGAATTCCTTCAGCAGAAGTACAACTCAGCTTATCAAAGACAATTAAAAGTGCACTTGATACTGATTTAAGCTTGGTCTATGGATGATAAGAGGCGCAGGAAACCACAGGGAGATTTTAAGGTGGACTCTGGAAGGTTATTCCAGATAGGACCAAGAAGCACATGTCTTTTGTGACTAACTAATGGGAGCCAATCCCCAGAATAAGCAGCAATATGGAAGAAGATGGCTGTCCTTTGTAGCCTTAGACTCTCAGTGCACATGAAGGAAAGGCTTTGAAAGCCACGGCGACAAGCCTCCATCCTGGTGTCAGAGTTGCTGCAAAGGCTGCGGTTGTTTGCAACCATGCATGTGTTTGAAAGTAACAAACACTTATTAGACGCCCTGTTTAGTTGCTGTAGTTGCTGGCATTACAACAGTTAATACACAGTTCCTGCTCCCCAAGGCTTTAGTTTGGCCAAAAAGAAGACAGTAACATTGTAAAACCAATGGAAGGGCACCAGAAGGTAATGCTTAAAGAAATAGATTAAAAAAAAAAAAAAAAAGAGAGGGAAAGAATTGGTAATCTTAAGGTTGAATTTATTCCAGTGTTTAAGTTTTTGAAAATCTGTCTTAAATATTTTATTTTCCAAAACCCTATTCGAGAATGTAATTAGTATTCATATTAATTGTCTAATTAAAGGGAATTTTTTGTTTGTCTGTCTAGAAAAGTCTGTACTAGCATCCTTGCTTTTCAGACTTCAGTGGCAAGGTGAAACTAATATGCCTGGTTGTGAGAGAAGTTACCTTGCTCTCCAGTGGACGTTAATTACTTGAGGGCAAAAAGCAGAAGTTCTTATCTTGGGCCTATAGCGTCCCAGAATTTCTTAGTTAAATGATGTGTTTATGTAAATATTTTAGGTGAGAGGATCTTAACTCTTACCAGATTTTCCAAGTGATGACCAAAAACTAAAAAGCAACATTTACTTAGGGGGATAATGCAAAACTAAATGCCAAGCCTTTAAATTCTATTTTTCATGATAAAAACATCACAATGACTCATAGTAGTTTTGCTAACCTTTTGTCCCTAAGATCATTTTTACACTATCCTCAAATGAGTCCAACTTTCCCTCATCTTTATTTCTGGAAATCGCTTTTCTTAACTAAAAAAAAGTTGCATTTTCCATAATGTCTGTCTACTTCCTGGAATATCAAAGTCATTTTTCATTTCAACACTATTCTCTAAATTTAATTCCCACCACATTCTACTTTACAATATTGTGGCCATAATCACTAAAGCATTTTAACAATACTGTTTATTCCAAAATCAAGCTACAACCATTATTCATTTCCCCAAAAAGAAGAACTAAGAAGAAAATTTGAAATTTACTAATTTATTTTACAAAATTTTATTATGTCTTATCTAAAATAATGCATTAAATTACAAAATGGCATTTTTCCCTATTCTTGCATTGTATGAATTCACCTATGCAAATTTTGGCCTCTCTTTGTTATAAGCCATTGTCATCTCTAGAGTGTCTTTTTGGAATATACAAGACAATTTTTAAGTGTACCTTGTCTTCATTTACTTCTAAAATGCTTGGAATATGACAATTTTGAAACATGTGCATGTTGAATTAAAAATTTTATCCCACACCACAAATAGCCACTTACATTTTTGTACTCCACCACCTTTTTACTACATTTCTTTTAAAATGACTGGCAAAGGGGTGCCTGGGTGGCTCAGTCTCTTAAACATCTGACTTTGGCTCAGGTAATGATCACTGCAGTTTGTGGGTTCATGGGTTTGAGGCCATGGGGCTCTGTGCTAACAGCGCAGAGCCTGCTTGGGATTCTCTCTCTTTCCCTCTGTCTCTGCTCCTCCCTGACTCATCCTTTCTCTTTCTTTCAAAATAAATAAATAAACTTTAAAAAATATAAAATAAATAAAATAAAATAAAATAAAATAAAATAAAATAAAATAAAATAAAATAATAAAATAAAATATTGGTAAGAGGCATCTGGGTGGGCACAGAGCCTTGAGATTCCCTCTCTCTCTCTACCCTTCCCCACTCACTCTCTCTCTCAAAAAGAAATAAATAGACTTTAAAAAGAATAAAATAAAAAAATTAAAATTAAATGGTAAAAGACTTCTTTGCAATATTTAACACTTAATAATTTCTATATCTATATCAAATTTTTTTTTTACTTTTTTTAATGTTTATTTATTTTTGAGAGAGATACAGAGTGCGAGCAGGGGAGGGGCAGAGAGAGAGAAAGACCCAAAATCTGAAGCAGGCTCCAGGCTCTGAGCTGTCAGCACAGAGCCCGATGCAGGGCTGGAAATCATGAACCATGAGATCAGGACCTGAGCCGAAGTCAGAAGCTTAACTGACTGAGCCACCCAGGCGCCCTATTTTATTACTTTTTTTTTATGACTACTTCAGATGATGTCTATAAATACCTAAATATATACCTAAATATCTGAATATCTCTATATTTGTACTATAAATTTATACAAATATATTATATTAATATTAATATATATATATTTAGAAACTAGCAACAGTATGAGCCATTTTTGGCTGGTGTGTCTTCCCTGAGTGGTACTTTTTTACTTACAAAAAGTAAATAAACACATAGGAATTTGAGAGATTTGAAAGGACATTAAAAAGTAATTTCATAAGAATAATTGTGGAAAAATACAACTTGGTTTATTTTGTGATGCATAAAATATATTAAATTCGGCAGTCACTTTGCTCACAGTATAATCCTCCGCTAGTTGTAAAACTGTCTCTAACAATTATTTCTTATTTTTCACACATAGAAAAATAATAACAGTAAACTATAAATGTATAGAAACTGATCTACTCAATATTCTAGAACTGACTTGATTGATACTCAAATACTTACCTAAGTAGCACTGGGGGAAAGTAGACCATGGAGTACTTTTGAGTGTAACAGAGTTAATCATCCATGATATAGTGCTCTATGTGGGTATGATTTTTTATTATGTTTCCATTTTGCAAAAACAAAATTCATACTTCGGTTGTTTTCCTGATTATTCTCTTAGTTTCTTACATTGTCTTTGTAACTTTTTAGAATATTTTGGAATCAATTATAGTTTCTATTTTCCCTTTTAATCGTTCCTCACAATTTTACATGGCTTATATATTTTTTTCAATACAGTTTTCTAATGGTGGTAAACACTGGGTCTACCAGAATATACTTCACATTCATAATAATCAGTTTTAATCTCATCCACATTAGAACATCAATCAAGCAATACATTTTCTAGTAGCCATTAACACTCAGTAATTCAGTCAATACTTCCACTTTCCTTACAATTACAAAGCCAGATATTCCCTGACAATAATATATTTTAACCTTTAGTTCTTGTTAGTCTTCATGTTGCAGGAAAGATTACATAGTACTGTGTAAAACCACAATCAAGGTATGAGGTGATTTGGGCCATAATAAAACACTATATTTAGTAATGCCAGTGAAGATACGGTGTGCTTATGTTCTCATTTTTAAATTTCAGCCAATACAATTATTTTGAAGTGTAGAAAATTTCCATGTAAAAATGTTTTCTAATTTTCCTTCAGGTCATCATTTGTATCATCAGAACGAGAAACCAAGAATGAGTCACAGACAAGAGGAAATGAAGACAATTGTAGCACAGTTTATATGTCAGATTTGTGGTGCCAAGTCCTTTACAAGCCTTTTACATGTGTTCTGGTATTTTGCTAATGTAGCTACAATATCTCCAGGGCCTTAACATCCTTTCTTTCGTCTCTCAAATGACCTATAAAAGATGGTTAGAAGAACATAGAATAAAAAAAGAAAATGACCAGAGGGGTTTTCTGGTCACTTTTTCCAGTTTGATCATTTAAACAAATTCCTTTTCGTTTTCATCGGTTCTGCTTATTTTAGAGAACAGTTTAAATATTACAGAAACCCACAGGCTAACCAAATATCTAAGAAAGTTCCACTCCCTCTTCTTGATGTTGACAGTGATTTTAAAGGACCCCCAGGTATAGACAATGATATTCTTGAGTTGGATTTTTTATGAGCAAATGGAATATAAGCTTCCCTCTTTCTCTCCCATAAGCAATGAAAATAAGCCTAAAAAAGGACTCAGGTTCAATTAGGGATTGTTTAATTGACCTACTGTTGAGTCAATCCTGATTTTCTTTTCACACATTAAACTACAAAATTTATAGCGTCTGAAAATGTTGCTTTTTACAATGTGTGTGAAAACTGTGAGCCATATCCTCCAGAGCTGCTGAAATCATACAGACTGAACATTAAGTTTACCCTCCTCAGAGAAAGGAATTTTCTTTCAATGGATGGCTTACTTACTTTTACACATCAAAATGGTTACATTTGGTATCTTTCTTTCTTTTTCCTTTTTTCTTTTTTTTTTTTTGCCTCTATATTTTAGATTGAAAATAAATAAGCAAACCATACAGGCATTAACATCCAAAAGCACTCAGAGAACTGTAATGCAATAATGAAAATAAATATATAAATTATTTTTCTCAAATAAGAATTCAAGTTTCATGACCTGAAAAACTATATACTATGCACTTTCCCTGATGAACCTTACTGATTCCACTGGACTAGACTTTAAAAAAAACCTAGTCAAGTATACTGTTTACAAATGGTTAGTGAAGACAAAGCTATTCCTTCATTTTAAGAAACTAAAAATAATTATTATATACAGCATATACAAATTTGATTTATATTCATTATTATTCTTCAATTTTAAATATATTACACCATAGGAAATGTTTTGATACAGTTTGCTTTTCCAACTTAAGCTCCCCCCCACAACCAAAATGCTGACATACACAAATGAATAATGGGCAGTCTGTACCAGCTACCCATTACTGTACAATAAATCATCCCACAGTGTAGTGGCCTAAGAGGTAAGTATGTATTATTGCTCGTATTGAGACAACCAGTCAGCAGGTTGTTCAGTCTAGGCTCAGCTCCCTCCTCATTTGTGAGTTTCTGTGAATCTCCTCTGCAGCTCTGCTTCTAATACTTTGCTGGATGCTGACCTTGTTCCTCTCCCTGCTGGGTTAGGCTTGTTCATCTGCTAGCTGAGCAGGATTCAAGAGAATGAAGCTCTTTTGCAAGTACAATTTAAAAACTTGTAAGTTTCCTCTGCATCTGACTCAAGTCCATTCTAATGGCCAAATACACAATTATTCAGGAGATACTTATCTCTTTGTAAATTCACTCACAGTTGCTTTGGCCGTGTGAGAAGGTTACTGGATAAGACCCTTAAGTTTCTCAGAAACCCTTTTATCTAGGGGCACCTGCATGGCTCAGTTGGTTGTACCTGATTCCTGGTTTCTGCATGGGTCATGATTCATGGGATCAAGCCTTGCATTGGGCTGTAAACATGGAGCCTGCTTGAGATTCTCTCTCTCCCTCTTTCTCTGCCCCACCCCTACTCGTGCTCTCTTTCTCAAAATAAAAAACAAACAACCAAACAAAAAGAAACCCTTTTATCTACCTGAAAGTGTATCCTCAATCCTTAGGCCTCAAAAAAAGGTCTTATAATAATAAACTTGATTTGATCTTATCCTCAGAACTTGTTTTATGTTGGGACTCTTACTGGCTGGGAAGACAGAAGATGAGAAAACAATTTTGTTTTCTTTTTTCTTTCTTTCTTTTTTTTATATCCCTCAGATTTCTTGAAAACTGACCAGTTCTTTCTCTACCTCAGAGGTTAGCAAACTAAGACCTAGAGGCCAAATTCAGCCCACATCCTACTTTTGTATGGACTGTGTGCTAAGACTATTTTTACTTATTTTTATTTAAAAAAAAAAGAAAAAGAGGATAATATTTTGTGATACGTACAAATGACATATTCACATTTCTGCATCCATAAATACATTTTTTGAAACACAGCTACATTCATTCATTTACATATTGGCTCTGGCCGTTTTTTGCATGACAATAGCAGAGTTGAGACAGACACTGTTCAGTCACAAAGCCAAAGTTATTATCTGGCACCAAAGAAGAAGTTTGGGGACCCCTGTTCTAACTCAAACTGTTCCTGTATTACTCCATCACATAGAGCTAAAAGAAGCCCACTGACACTTTCAGCATTTTGTCTGGAAAGCATTTTGTCAAAGTCCAACAATTTATTAGGAACATATCTATTGGTATAGTCTTGCCAATTGTTTTCTTATTTTATAATTGCGCTCTGTTTTTTCAGCCTCCGGTGGCAATCTTTCACCATTTTCTAGCCTCCACTAAATATTTGCTTACCAAGTTTCCATTATCTGTTCATCGCTTTGCTTTCAAACCAGAGTCTCATAGTTTAAGTCAAAAACATTCCAGTTCTCTGTACCCATTTCTATATCGGTTACCTCTTGCAGTAGAAGAAATAAACACCAAACTCTGTTGCTTAAAATAACAGGATTTAATATTTTCAGTGAGTCTATGGGTCAGGTAGGCAATTGTACTGATCTTGCCTGGGCTTTTTCATGTATGATTTAAACTTGTAGGCTAGCTGGTGTAGAATGATCTTTATCGCAGATCCTTTATTTGGCTAGCTGTTGACTAGGGCAGCGGGAATGATGAGGCTATGGTCCTCTCATCCTCAAGCAAATGACCTTGGGCTTGTCCTCATGATGGTGGTGGGGATCCAAAAGAGTTGAGTGGGAACATGCAATATTTCTCATGAAATGAGAAATGCCTCCAAAAGAGTGAGGCATGGACTAGGAACTAGCACTCCATATTTCCTCCACAGTGTGTTAACAAAAGCAATCCAGCCCAGATTTAATGAGTGAGGAAATAAATTCTGCCTCTTGATGAGATAGCCATAAAATTTATAATACCATATTAAGAAGCTTTTGTTATATACAGTATCCTGGCATACAAAGCGTACAAGACAATTTTTGTATTTGCTAATAGTCTTTCCATTCTGAATATATTATACACAAAAGAATCGTTCTTTTTCAGTCCCGACATTGTAACAATGACAAATGAATAATGAAACACTCCCAAAAAGTTATTAGCATTGATGAAGATCATATTTCAGACAGAGAATTGGGGAAAGAACATGTAAAATAACCAAAGAAACATAAATCCAGGTAATTCAAAGGTCATCCTTTTCTAGTGTACATTTGGGAGGAAGGATTTTTTTCTTTTAATTCCCTTTAAGTGACCCGCTTAGAAACTCTTCCTCTCTATTTTGGGATTTCCCTCCCTGCTCTTGGTTGTGATGTAGGATGCTCCTGATTCTGTTGCTAGTTATCCCTTGAGTACCTTTGTTATCATCTCCTTTTTCAGGATTATATGTTCTTTTGGTATGCGTCGCTAAAATAATACATATTAGGTCACACAATTTTACTATCTTGTCTCTTTATTGTCCATAATATTTTGTCCAAGTACTAATATGAGAGGATTAGTATTTACTGATTGGCGTAATGATTCAGAGGAGGGTCGTAAAGTTTGAACAAAGGAATAAGAATACTGAGTGAGTTTTCTGACCTAGAAACTACTGTCTACGAGCCTCTTGCTTACCCATTTTCAAAGCTTTCATACCACCAAAATATAAGAGGAGGGGGGGATGTGACTTGATTTTAATTACTTATGGTTTTCAGATAGAAGAGGAGGCAAAAACATATAGATAAACAAACAAGCAAACAAACAAAACATACATTTTATGCCAGCCTTGTGAGACCCAGGCCAGACAAATTTACTACTGAGATTGTTAGGGCACTTTTTGGTTAGAAAAATAAATCAGAGAATCAGCGACCTGGGGTCAAATATTAGGTGGGTTCAATGGGCTTTCCCAACTGGGTTTCTTGAAGGGCCACAGAGTTCATTCTGTTAGCTTTGAATGGTATTGTTTTCTTCAAGCATAGCGTTGTCACCATGCTGGAAAAATCACTTTCATTTCCTGGAAACTCATACAGGGAGCTCTGTCTGGCCTTTGTAGGATGGCTTCAAAGGCATCTGTGACTGAGAGAGAATCTTTTTCTAAACTTCAGATGGGGGGAAAAGCAAAGTTTGAAAAATGTGTTTTATCTCACAGTCACCAAAGTGAATGTATCCAGAGAATTCGACATTTTGCAAGGGGTTGCTTTTCATAGAAAGCCTGATTCATAGCCTGCTTCTTTGTAACCAATGGTTTATCTCTTTAAAAAAGAAAGGAACTTGCTTTTGGGGCAGCTCCACATCTTACATAGTAAGTCTCACCCTTTATTCAATTGCTAAGTCTTACTTATTTTGAATTATCTAAAATGTTACTTCCTTAGAAAACCCTTCCTGCTCTCTGATTCTTTAAAAAATGCTATTTGTTTATTTATTTATTTTTAAGACGTTATGTAATTTTTAGAGCGAATTTAGTGATCCTTTGTGTGTTTGTGTGGAACAGCCCCCAACTTCCTGATGGAGTCCTACTTTCTCCCACATCCAGAGCCTGGTATTCATTGGTTACTTTAAAAAGACCCAGCAGACACATTTATAGTTTCCAATATCTGAGGCCAAATCACCTCTCCATGTAGGGTGTTTCCAGACTAGTCTTTACAAATGAATGGAAAGAGTGAGCGGATATATAATTCTCCTTTGTGAGATACCTCAAACATGGGAAGTGGGCATGTGACTTGATCTTCCCATTAAACTCTATGTACTTCCCTTCTAGTCTAATTCAGTCACATATGTATTCAATTAACTGCTCTATCTCACTCTCCCCATCTCCTTACCCATCCCCACATACAAGCCTTAATCTGCAAGGTCATCAGAACTCGAAAATATTTCTGTGAATAATTCATTTATCACTTCTATGTACAATTTGTCCAGTCCAATGGAATCCCGAGAATTTTAATGTGATTTATGATCCTTGTTTATTCATAAGGTTTATCACATTCTTCAAATATGTACTAGGAGGTCCAATACCATATTCATTTTTTTCTTCTCTTCATTATTAATCTTTAAATAGCCAAGAACCTGTAGTTGGAGACACCGTTATATAGAGTTTTAAAACTTACTTAGAAAGAAGGGATTGCTAAATTGGATCAATTTTAGCTGAAAATGTGCTGATTAACTTAATGACTCTCATTCTTAACAATTTAAATAACTTTAAAGATATATATTTTAAAAAAACAACAGAAATATTGGTATTTTTTTTCTTTCCTATCCATTGTTATTTACACATTTACTAACTTTTGTTGAAGGTAATCGCCAACACAAAAATGAAAATGTCGTAAATGTACAGCTTGATGAATTTCACAAAATGAACACACCTGTGTAGCCAACTTCCAGATCCATAAACAGAACAGCATCAGGAACACCTCCTTTTCGGAAATCTCACGTGGGGGCAAATGTAGGGGCACCTGACAGCCACTTGAGTTTTCTTTCCTTCATCTGTAAAGTGAGTGGAATAACAAATATGCCGAAAACTGCTCTATAAATGTGATCAACTCCATTGAAACATGTTGTAAACCACAGCAAGTTGCACAAATGAACAGTACTATTTTAATTTTCTGTTACTACAAAGTACCCATTGCAGAATTCACCTTGGAAAAATGATCAGACTTGGCTCCACCATGAAGAAGAAGGAGTGTTGCTAGGGAATGCCAGCAGGCTGCCTTCCAACAGACCTCTTAGAGTCTCATTACCTTGGTAGATTTGCCTGGCTCTCAGTCTGGCCCTCAGCCGTTCCAGACTCTGAAATCTAGTTGTCTATTGCTAAGGGGCCTAGTGATATTAAATAAGCTCAAGAGACTGATTTTAAAAATCAAAGCCTTGATTTATTAATTTACAATGAGGGGACCAGGCACTTGAGTCTTCTGGCCAGAACATTCTCTCCCCGCTGATACTCCTTTGGGGAAGCTACACTGTATTCATTAGCTTGCTTAGAGAGCATGGTTTCGGAATAAGAATTAGGTGAGAGGGATCTCCTTCTATACTGTGTGATATTGGGTCAGTACTTTTTTGTACCAGTGCAACCCTGCACTTTGACTACTGTCTTCAGGCCAACTCAGCTGCCAATCCCATGAGGAAGCACTCTCAAGCCTCCAGATTCTAAGAAAGGAAAAATGCAGTATTTTAGATTCTCAATTTAAAAATCAATTTAGGGGCACCTGGGTGGCTCAGTTAAGCATCCCACTTCGGCTCAGGTCATGATCTCACAGCTCGTGAGTTCAAGCCCCGTGTGGGACTGTGCTGACAGCTCAGAGTCTGGAGCCTGCTTCGGATTCTGTGTCTCCCTCTCTCTCTGCCCCTCCTCCCCCTGGCTCACACTCTGTCTCTCGTGCGCTCTCTCTCTCTCAAATATAAATAAACATTTAATTTTTTTTAAATAAACAAATAATAAAATAAAAAGTGATTTATAAGTCTCATGTGGGCTCACCTGCAGCACAACCTCTCTGACCTGGTGACCACCCTCCTCTCTGGCAGAGGGTATGCATGCCTGACTGGAACACCCAAAGGCTCTATTTACCTTTTCTTCTCTTCCTCGATGTGGTACTTCCGAATGTTTACTTTTGGAGCTAATCTTCTTTATTTTGTATAATTAATAGAGGAAGAGTAGAGGCTCAGATACATAACTGAGTTCAGATACATAACTGAGATGGAAGCTTGTACCCCTGAAGGTAAATGCCAACTGACCATCAAAAGCTCAAAGTTAGAGAAGTGCTTCAGAGACTTGTTAGTAGAATCACTAGTAGATCACTTCTCAGACTCAGCACTTAGGTGGGTAATGACCTCCATCTTCTTTTGCCTCTGACCTCTCTTATTTGTATGCTTCCCTGCTTTAGCAATCCTCACCCTATCCCAAACCCTCAGCTAATTGAGCGGCTGTTTCCTTAATAATGTTAATATTTTCAAACTGTCATGTACTTCTGGAGACATTCTTGTCCTTTGTAATCATTATTTTTTGAATGTCTGAACATTATATGTTCATTTTATGTTCATTATATATTGACTCTGAGTTTTTGAGCTCACAATTGACAATACCGATAATACTTTTAATCTGTTCTGTGGCAAACTTACACTTTTATGATATTTATGTATGTATGTATATATTTCAAAAATTTATTTAAATTCTGGATAGTTAGCATAGTGTGTAATATTGATTTCAGTAGTATAATTTAGTGATTCATCACTTACATGTAACACCAAGTGCTCAACACTAGTGCCCTCCTTAGTACCCATCACCCATCTAGCCCATCACCCCACCCACCTCCCTCCATTAGCCCTCAGTTTGTTCTCTATTGCAAAGAGTGTCCTATGGTTTGTCTCCCTCTCTTTTTTTCCCCTTCCCGTATATTCATCTGTTTTGATTCCTAAATTCCACATATGAGTGAAATCATATGGTATTTGTTTTTCTCTGACTGACTTAGTTCACTTAGCATAATATACCCTAGCTCCACCCACATCATTGCAAATGGCAAGCTTTCATCCTTTTTGATGGCTGAGTAATATTCCTATATATATATATATATATATATATACACATATATATGCCACTTCTTTTTAATCCATTCATCAGTTGATGGACATTTGGGTGCTCTCCATAGTTTGGCTCTTGTTGACAATGCTGCTATAAACACCAGGGTATATGTAACACTTTGAATCTGTATTTTTTTTACCCTTTGGGTAAATACCTAATAGTACAATTGCTGGATTGTAGGGTAGTTCTATTTTTAACTTCTAGAGGAAACTCCATAGTGTTTTTCAGAGTGGCTGCACCAGTTTGTATTCCCACCAAGGGAGTAAAAGTGTTCCCCTTTCTCTGCATTATCACCAACACTCGCTGTTTCTTGTGTTGTGAATTTTAGCCATTCCGACCGGTGTGAGGTGGTATCTCATCATGGTTTTGATTTGTATTTCCCTGATGATGAGTGATGTTGAGCATCTTCTCATGTGTCTATGACCTACATTTAGATCATTTCTAATACAGAGCTCTTTGAGGATAATCACCATAAGTGTAGGGGCACCTGGGTGGCTCAGTCAGTTAAATGTCTGACTCTTGATCTCAGCTCAGGTCATGTTCCCATGGTTTGGGGGTTCCATGTTGGGCCCTGTGCTGACAGTGGGGAGACTGTTTGGGATTCTCTTTCTCCCTCTCTCTCTGCTCCACCCTGTGCATGAGCACATACATGCATGCTCCCTCTCACACAAAATACATAAACTTAAAAAAAAATAATAAATGTAAAGCACTGAAGCTGGAACCTGACACTATTCATGGATGTGCTCTAAAACCACAGTTTGATCAAATGCAAAATGGCTAATGTTAAAAATCAATACTTGGTATTTGTGATTTTGGATTTTTTCCTCTTCATGAATTTTTGAGCCATTAAATTTGATATTTTTCCTTAAATTCACCCTCACAATATGTTAAGAATACCAAAATCAGATTGTTCTTGAGAGAATCATGACCTAAAAAAGTATTCAATGACAAAGTATTAAAAGCAGACTTTAAAGGTTATTTTTCCACTTATAATACCAAGTAATTCTAAAAGATTGGAATTACGATAAAACGTATTTGGTACCATACCATTTTAAAACAAAAACTTTTAATGGCTCAAAAAGATTGAGATGTTCTCCCTAATTTTTTTTTTAATTTTTTTTTCCAACGTTTATTTATTTTTGGGACAGAGAGAGAGACAGAGCATGAACGGGGGAGGGGCAGAGAGAGAGGGAGACACAGAATCAGAAACAGGCTCCAGGCTCTGAGCCGTCAGCCCAGAGCCTGACGCGGGGCTCGAACTCACGGACCGCGAGATCGTGACCTGGCTGAAGTCAGACGCTTAACCGACTGCGCCACCCAGGCGCCCCAGCCTAATTTTTAAGCTAATCCACTGTTGTCACTTTAATCATAAAATACTTGTCAGGACGCCTTAGCCACGTCGGCTAACTCTTGATTTCAGCTCAGGTCGTGATCTCCTGGTTGTAAATGGAGCCCCACATGCAGCTTCCCACTGAGCACGGAGCCTGCTTGAGATTCTCCCTCTCTCTGCCCCTTCCCAACTTGTGCTTGCACGCACACTCTCTCTCAAAATAAATAAATAAACATTTAAAAAGTCTCTACTTATCCATTTTAAAGCTCTTAAATTTTTTAAAACAAAATTCACAGCATCACAATCATCAAATATGACAATATTTTTTTTCCTTTTGTAAAAAATATACATGTATACTTAAAATGACCAAATTTCAACATAAATATACATAATGAGATTTTTCCCTTCAAGTTATACCAAGAATGCTTTCAAATTTGAAAGTACAGGGGCGCCTGGGTGGCGCAGTCGGTTGAGCGTCCGACTTCAGCCAGGTCACGATCTCGCGGTCCGTGAGTTCGAGCCCCGCGTCGGGCTCTGGGCTGATGGCTCAGAGCCTGGAGCCTGCTTCCGATTCTGTCTCTCCCTCTCTCTCTGCCCCTCCCCTGTTCATGCTCTGTCTCTCTCTGTCCGAAAAATAAACGTTGAAAAAAAAATTAAAAAAAATTTGAAAGTACATATTTAATTATTAATAATATACCCAAATAACAAAAAAATATTAATATCATTAATAGTAATTAGATATGATCATAATTATTATTGATCATAAACAAGTTCAGAGTTGTCAGAAAGGAACTGCAGTGGGCAGTCAGCTGTTTGGCAATCCAAGGGCCAGTGCAAAAGCCATGGTCAAATGACAAGCTTTTGCTAATTTCCTGGGGGGGTTTGGTTCATTTTATCCACAAAGCCAAAATTTAGAGAATTTCTAAGTAAGAAGCATTCAGGAAGCTCTCATAATTATCAGTCATGTATATGTGTTTCTGCATGTACATAACATAATTTTCTATTAATACTTAAAAATTAAGCAATAAACATACATTTCAAAGCACCACATATTTTTTATGTTGGTTTGAATTCAAGATTCAAAACAATCAAAATTTTACAAATCTAAAGTAAAGTTTAAAAATACTAAATCCTAAGTGTTTTAAAATACTATCCCTTAAAAAGAAACTAAAGTATTTCAGAAAGGATTATTTGCAGACCGCACACTACTAATAATTTTAGTTGACCCATTTTAAATGTTTAAATCTGAGAGAATCCTATAACTCACTTAATATTTAAGCATCCAAGGCTTTCCTTCTCCTCTGGATTCCTCTTATTTGAAAACAGAATGTCACTCAGGATAATTTGATAAATGTTGTGTCAGCAGTTTTTAGAAAAAGTCTTCTGTTGTAACAAAACTGCCAGACGCTAAACAGACAAAGTCTCAGAATAATTGATATGGACAACAGAAGTAAGAATTTTGACTCCCAGTGGGCAAGCCACCTGTACAAACAACACTTCTAACTTCAATTTGAGTTGCTGGCTTCTGAACACTCAATTATTTAGGGCATTCAGAGGATTTCATTAATACAAGAAATGCCTACAGGCCTGAATTACAAAGGTGGTCTTTATCATTAAAGATTGGGGTTCAGTAATAAGAATTGCTAATGCTATGTGGATGACAAATGATTTTTCTCCACCAGAACTAGAATTCTTCCCTTTTTAAAAGTATTTTAATATGTTCTTCTTCAGAATGTTTTAATGCTATCTTGCCTTGAAATCCTCAGTCAGACGTTTTTAGAGGCAGAATATAAAAGGACAGAAAATGACCATCCAGATGTTTCCACATTCCAAGGTTGTCACAGCATTGCCATCCAGACAAAGTCTGTTCTGGATTCTTAAGAAATTAGTTCGGATTAGAGGGGTGAACTACTTGCACAGAGTTCTCTTTTAGCATTAATATGTTTTGTAGAGCCTCTTATTACAATGAATTGACTTAGATCCCCTGTCTCATATTTAAAGCGACAAATAATTTGTTTGGTTTTGTTTCACTGAAGAGTAAGGATTTAAGTACTTGTAGAATCCAGTTTTAAATTGTAAAACAATTTTAGATTTATAGAAAATGTGAAGGTAGTATAGAGAGTTCCCAGATTTTGCACCCATTTTCTCTTAGTAACATGTTACATTAGCATACCACATTTGTTATAATTACTGAACCAGTGGAGATATATTATTATTAACTGAAATCCATAGCTTATTCAGACTTCCATAGTTTTTACCTAATGTTCTTTTTATGTTCAGGATCCCATCTAGGATCCTACATTATATTGAGTTATCATGTACCCTCATGTGCTCACGGCTGTGACAGTTTCTCAGACTTTTCTTGTCTTTGATGTCCTTGACAGTTCTGAGAGTACTGGTCAGGTAATTTGAGCAATGTCTCGCAACAGAAATTTGTCTGATTTTTTTCTCATAATTATACTAGGTATGGAGTTTGAGGAAGAAGACCACAGCAATGAAATACTATTTTCATATCTTATCAAGGATACATGACTTATTACTGATGTTGATCTTAAGTTCCTCCCTCAGGCAGTGTTTTTCATGTTTCTCCAATAAAATGTTATTCTTTCCCACCCTGTCCCCTTTCTGTACTGTCTTCCTTGGAAGGAAGTCACTATGTGCAGCCTGCATATGAAAGGTCGGGAGTGATTCACCAACTCCTTGAGGGCTCGTTATCTATACAAATTATTTGGAATTCTTCTGCACAAGAGATTTGTCTCTTCTCATTCATTCATTCATTCATTCAATCATTCATTTGTATCTGTATGCACTTTTTGTACTGGGTTATAATCCAATACTGCTTTTCTTATTTTGTTGCTCAAATTGTTTCAGTCCTGGCCTTTAGGATCTCTTCGGGTGTCTAATATACCTCATATATCTCTTATACCTCATGTTTGTGCTTGTATATGGAGGTCTTTTCTTAGTTTCTGATGTTACAAGGTGCTGTAGGCTCATCATGTATATTTTCTGCATGAATACTAAAATCAGTCTTTCTTCAAGGAGTTTGGTTTCTGTTATTGGAGAACAGTGTTAGAAACTGAGATCTGGGTGTTATGTATGCACATAGGTATATATCGTTGAAACCAGGTCCTCTCAATCAACAGTGTAAGGAAATGTATTTATGTATGTATGCTAACCCCTGAATCTATACATATCTGTACTTGTATATGTAAATATCTGCCTATAGTAAACTAAATCTGCATGTGTTTTGAGGACTCCAAGTTTAACTCATTACCAGATGGATCATTCCAGCCTCCTTCTCTTGCTTGTCTGCAAACTACCAATAAGAAACCTGGATTCAAACCACCTTTATCCATTGACTTAACAATCTCAGTATACACAGAGTGGTTACAGAATTGTTAACCTGTGTACCTATAGGAAACAAGGTGTTCAACTAGACTGCAGTGATAATGTATAATTCCTCTTGACTTTAGTCATGAAAACTTCACTCATTTTCCAAGTTACTCAGGCTACCAACGTATTTGAAGTTGTTTCATATATTTGTAATATGTGAGATTCTTTTACAGCATTCCACATTTCATCCTGGGAACTCCCAGTCTCCTATTTTTTTTTTTTGAAATTTACATACATTAAGGTTTATTTTTTATGTTGTAAAGTTCTATTTTAACAATTACACAGTTTCATGTATCTACCATGACTGTATCATTTAGAATATTTTCACTGCCCTAAAAAAATCCCCTGTGGTTTACTTATTCAACCTTCTTCTCCCCCACAAACTCCTGACAACTACTGGTATTTTTGCAATTTTTATAATTTTGTCTTTTCCATAGGTCATATCATTAGAATTACAGATTTTGTAGCCTTTTCAGACTGACTTCTTTCACTTAAAAATATGCATTTAAGTTTCATCCATTGCTGAGATGCCTAGCTGTCTCAGTCAGTAGAACATGCAACTCTTGATCTCAGGGTCATGAGTTCAAGCCCCATGTTGGGCATGAGGCCTACTTTTAAAAACTAATTAATGTGGGAGCCTGGATGGCTCAGTGGGTTAAGCGTCCAACTTCGGCTCAGGTCATGAATTCACGGTCTGTGAGTTTGAGCCCCATGTCAGGCTCTGTGCTGACAGCTTGGAGCCTGGAACATGCGTCAAATTCTGTATCTCCCTCTCTCTGCCCCTCGTCTGCTTGTGCTCTATCTCTCTCTGTCTCTCAAATATAAAACAAAAAAAAATAAAAATACTAAATAATGTAATTCACTTTAATTAATTAAAGATCAATTAGTCAATTAATCAACTGGTTAATTAGTTAAGTGATTGGTTATTTAAATGAATTAATTAGCTGATTAATTAATTAAACATAACTAAAAAAGATTCATTCATTGCTTTCCCTGCCTTAATAGCTGATTTCTTTTTATGGCTGAATAATATTCCATTGTATAAATGTAGCAGTTTATCAGTTGGTTGCTTCCAGTTTTTGGCAATTATTCATAAAGCATGCAAGTTTTAGAGTGGAAAAACTTTTGGAATCATTAAGCTAAATACTTTAGAAGAGGTGGTGCTGTATCATACGGTAAAATTATGTTTAGATTTGTAAGAAACTGGCAAATTTTCTCCTATAGTGGATGTGTCATTTTCAATCACTCCCAGAAATGAATGAGAGTTTTGTTGCTCTGCTTTCTTGGCAGTTATTGATATTGTCAGTGTTTAGGATTTTTGCCATTCTAATTAATGTGTAGTTGATATCTTGTTATTTTAATGTGTAATCCTCTGATGACAATCATGTTAATATGTTTATATGTGTATTTTGCCACCTGTATATCTTTTTTGGTAAGGTCTGTTCAGATCTTTTACCCACTTTTTAAAAAATGATTATACATTTTCTATTTGTTGAATTTTAAGAGTTCTTTGTATATTTCGGATAGGAGTCCTTTATTAGATATGTGTTTTGCTACTGGTTTCTCCCAGTCTTTGGCTTGTCTTTTCATTCTTTTAATAGTGTCTTTTGCAAAGCAAAAGTTCTAATTTTCATAAGGTACTACCTATTTTTTTTCATGGACTATATGTTTGGATCACTTTTTTTGGTGTTTTATCTGAAAACTCATCACCAGAAAAATATTTTTAATAGCTATGTATGGTTTTAAATATTAGATAGTTACTTTGAAATAGTAACTTTCAAATCTTTTTCTCTTTTTATTTATTTATTTGAAAGAGAGAAAGTTTGAGTGCAAGTAGGAGATAGGGGCAGAGGGAGAGAGAGAGAGAGAGAGGGAGAGAGAGAGAGAGAGAATCTTAAGTGGGCTCGGTGCTCCACACTCTGACACGAGGCTTAATCTTACGACCTTAAAATCGTGACCTGAGCTGAAATCAAGATTCAGATGCTTAACCAACTAAGCCATCTAAGCACCCAAATCTCTTTCTCTTTCATTTTTCTTTCACTGCTCTCTTTTCACTTTCCTCACTCTTTTTTGTGTTCTCTTTCTCTGTTTGCCTCTTTTCTCTCTGGCAATAAGTAGGCTAGAACACAAAAAATGAGCTTGTAAGTCAATTCTTTAATTGATCCATTTTCTTCTATGGATTAAAAAAATATATTTTATTTATTTTTGAGAGAGAGTGAGCAGGGGAGGGGCAGAGAGAGAGGGGGAGAGAGGACCTGAAGTTGGCTCTGCACTGACAGCAGTGAGTCCCATGCTGCGCTTGAATGCACAAACCCTGAGATCATGACCTGAGCTCAAGTCGGACGCTCACCTGACTGAGCCACCAGGCACCCCTCTTCTGTGGAATTTTTACATACATTTTAGAAATATTCCTTTGTGATCTAAAGATCATCTGTATGCTAGTTGGTTGGTAGTAAACTGTAGCAATAATTAAAGGATGCTCTAATAATGTGCCAATTAATCAAAATCAATATTTGATTAGTTATCAATGTAATTATCATTATAATTAATTATCAATAGAATAAATACATGTTATCCTATAAATTATAAATACTTATTCAAAGACAAGTATGTTCTCAAAATGAATTCCCTATGAATGAACACAAAGCTAGTATTTGTCATGTCCCCCCTCCTAGTTTGGCTCTCAAAAATCTAATTGAGGATAGAGTGCAATTAGCAAATTAAAATGAATTTTAAAAACTATATTACACTAGGTGTAATCAAATGTTAGAACACCATGCTAATGCCATATACAGTGTAATGGTTGGTGAATGTGAGAGCAATGAGCACTGCTGTATTGGTGGTAGGTTTCTGTTCATTTGTTTAAATGTTTATTTTTGAGAGAGAGAGAGACAGAATACAAGTGGGGGAAGGGCAGAGATAGAGGGAGACAGAATACAAGTCGGGGAGGGGCAGAGAGAGAGGGAGACACGGAAACCGAAGCAGACTCCAGTCTCCGATCTGTCAGCACAGAGCCTGATGCGGGGCTCGAACTCACAGACTGCGAGATCATGACCTGAGCTGAAGTTGGCCACTCAACCTACTGAGCCACCCAGGTGCCCCTTGGTGGAAGGTTTTGAAGAAAGCAGAGCTTGTGCTTGTCACAGAAGATGATTATAATGTAGATCGTCCAAGTTAAGAAGAAGGGATGCTCCAAACGAAGGAAAACGTGAACAAAAGCATTGACTTGAAGTTGAAAATGCGATACTCATTGGGCAGGTATAGCACAACTCCAATTAATCAAATGGCTTTTAAAATCAGTGTGTCAAGTAGATTGGTAGGTTACATGTGTTTATGTAGGAGCCTGCAGTTTTTTTTAATCAATGGTTAATGCAACACAAAGAATCTTTAAGACACACTTTGACTATTGAGGCCTCTGCTATGACGTAGTTAGGACACTGAAACCCTCTGACAAGAGCATATGGCATTCTCTTGTCCCCCGTGATTGGCTCAGATGTGGAAATATAATCTAATTGGATCTAGCAGAGGGAAATTTATGATTTTAATTTGATAGTATTTGGAAGAAAATTCTCCCTTCTGAGTAGTATGATTACAGATGGGGCATTTGAATTTCTCCAGTTACTTTAGCTCCGTGAAAGATCAGACCAGCCAATAGAGAAAGATAACACCAAGAGGATCACAAGGCAGCAGAGCCAGAAAACTGATCAAAGGGTACTTGGAGCCTGGCCTACTTCTGGATTGTTGTGTTAATTGAGCCAATAAATCCCGTGATGTACCTTCTTGCAAGTACTCAGAAAATCTTTTATTTTCTCTCACATCCCACATATAGCCTCATATTAGAAAATTATTTTTGTTCTACCTTCAAAATATGTTTAGACCCTACTACTTCTCACGTCTCTACCCTGTCTCCCTGAACCAGATCAGCATCAACCATCACCTGAGTTAATACAACCGGTCCCTAATCAGTCTCCCTTTTTCATTACTGTTCTTTCACAGTCAATTAACTACACAGGTGGTAGTGATCTTTTAAACACAAAATAAGATCTAACTACTTCTCTGCTCAGCATTCTCTAAAAGCTCCCCATATAGGGAATAAAATCCAAAGGGAAGACAATGGCCTGCTAGGTCCCACAGGCATGGGGCCTTAATGCTTTTGCAGTATCATCTCTTACCAAAACCCCTTTTTACCCCAGGCCAGGTGGCTTTTTTTTTCTTTTTCCTGTTTCTCAAACATGTAAAACACACACTCACCTTAGGGCTTACTGCTTACTTACTGCTTCCTCTGCCTGAAACCTAGTTTCACAAAATATTGCTTTTTCCCTTACTTCACTTGTTTTCCTTACTAGAGAGAAATTGGCTTCCGTTTAAAACCACACAGTGTCCTCACTGGTACCAGATAATATTTTTATCATCCAGCTTTACATTTATTCAAAGTTTTTGTCACTACTCAAGGCACTTTATTTGTTGGTTTTATATCCCCTCACCAATCATGTAAGTTTCCGGAGAACAGGATAGCTCTGTTTTCTTTGATGTTTCTAAAACCTGCAGCAGAGAAGGCAACACATAGGATATTTTTTTAAAGTAAGTCAAATCATTCTTCAAGGTAATTAGAGTTGTTCTTATTTCTGTTAATGTCATTTGCTACTAAAAGCACTTTCATTAGATAAATGACAATCTAACTAGTGTTTACTAAATTTAATAAAGACAATATACCACATCTAGAAGAAAAAATATATTGTAAATTATGTGATAGTGCTTTAAAGTGACTCTGTATTTAATATTTTCCATTAAAATTAGTATATTATACAGCTAAGAAAAACTGAAATCATTCACAGAAATCTTTTGTATTGAGAAAAGAAAAATAGCTAAGAATGAAACATTCCCTGTTGTAAAAATATGGTGGTTTTTACTTTAAAAAAAAAAAGAAAGAAAAAGAAAAACCTACCACCTTTCTCTAGGAGTACAGTTTTAGATTTCACAACAAAATGTTAACAGTGATATAATTTAAGAGGGATTTGGTTACATAAAAGGTGGGAATTGATGGGTTATATACTTATGGAACTCATCTTAAGTCATCAAGCTCTTTCTTGGGTGCTTTACAAGTATTATCTTATTTAATATTTTCAAACCTCTTTCTGATAAATATTAGTTATTATTTTGCAGATGAAAAGAAAAAGAGGTTCTGAAGGAAAAGAAAATTCCCAAGAGCCCACAATTCATACTGACATCCAAATCTAAAGCTTCAAGCATCAAAACTCATTTAAAAAAAATGCTCTTTCCAATAAACATGTAAACCTATTGGTATGCACACAAATATTGTTAAAGTATTGTCTGTGAAGCCCTGTTTGGAAAATATTAAAATCCTTGTATGGTTTATCAATCTGTCAACTAAAATTTGAAAGAAAAAAAAAAACCTAGCTCAATGCATTTTTTTGTTAAGAAAAAAGAAACTAGCTCAGTGATGTTTTACAGATGAATAATGTTAGCACTGCTCTAATTACTTAAAAATGCATGTAATTATATGAGCACGAAGACTAATAATAGCAAATGATACTTACACATAAAACTACATTAGCAAGTGCTACAGTCTCTTGTTAAAATAAATCATATCAAAGGGAAGGGGGAGGAATAGAAAGGCAGACAAGGAACGACAGTGATATTTAAAGTTAACGATGACTAAGAGCTGAACTTGAAGTCTATTTACATATTTCTGGAAGACTGAAACATCAAAAACCACTAACCTGAAATATAGAGGAAACAGAGGAAGAAAATCACTCAACATCGAGAAAATGTTCCTTATAACATTATGTGATAACAGAAAATACTCCATGAACTAAAAAAGAAAAGTATGCATACACTCAACAATGTCATTACGAATGTGTGACAGTAACACTATTTTAGAGACAGGAACACTGAGGTGTAAGTGGTAGCTCTTGTTAAGTGGTTACTAGTAAAGTAAGATACAAAATAAAATCGGCATGTGTCCCAGGTTGTGGTTTTCTGTTCTGGGGACGGAAGGTCCTGCCAAGACGGGGTCTGAAGATGACTGGCATTTGAGCTTCCAGCCATGTGAATATCTAAAACTCCCTGGCAGTGAGAATTCAGTCGAGAACCAGACACTAGGCTCCGGCACCAACAGCCACCAGTGGTATGGCCACAACCAGGCCAGAAGAATCTAGTGTCACCAACCTGCCCCCGTGCTATAATCATCGAAGGAGTAAATGCTTGTTGAATAGACTCCTAAGTGCCAGGTGCTTTTTGAGCCCCTCCTGAGGGGCTCAATTTTGGAACTCCACATCTGCAACATCACCCCCATTTGCTCCTTCAGAGATTTTGGAACCACACTTTTGGGATATAAGCCTGCCACTGAATTCACTCTAGAAGGAAAAAAATACAGGAATGATAATAACGGTAACTACCGGATGAACTCGAGGAATGCCAGAGGCATCTGCAGCTGTTAACAGGCTCCAGTTTAGAATTCAGTAGTCCTGAGGTGGCTGGGTGGCTTAATCAGTTAGACGACTGACTCTTAATTTCAGCTCAGTTCATGATCTCATGGTTCGTGGGTTCAGGCCCCACATCGGGTTCTAAGCTGTGCCAGTGTGGAGCCTGCTTGGAATTCTCTCTCCCTCTCTCTCTACCCCTCCCCCACTCATTCTCTCTCTCTCCCTCTCTGTCTCTCAAAATAAATAAACTTGAAAATAATTGATGGACCGCTAAAAAAATTATAATAATACAGTAGTCCTGCAGCAAATGCTCTTTTACTTCTACTCAGCTGGTGGTGGCACTGTTTCGTCTGTTCTGGTATCAACCCAGGAGCTTCCTTGGGATTTACTCCAAATAATTTGGGTGGACCAAGAGCAAAAACTACAACTGCATCAACAAGCCTTTCTCTAGGATTGGTTAGACTTATACATAGACCCAGACTCAGACTTACATGTACACTGACACTTACCTACACATAGCTGGTTTGGGAGGTTTGAGTTTCCAAAGTTCAAGCACAACAATCGAAACTTGAACACGAGGATATGGGCATGACTTTGGCATCTACTGTAGCTACTTCAACTGCGGCCAGTGAAGAACTTAGTGGTATAGATTTTAGTAGCTAATAATATAAAAAGAGTGAGAAAAGAGGAGGATGACCAGAAGATAACAAAGCACTGAAGGATGAAAACCTTCCTCATGTCCTTTGCTAGGAGATGAAAATCTTAAGAAATTTGTGAAGGAACAAAAATCAATACAAAAAAATAAGCAATGATCAAAGTTTAAGAAGTATTAAGGCTCTGGGGCACCTGGGTGAGTCAATCGATTAAGCATCCGACTCTTGATTTCAGCTCGGGTCATGATCTCAAGATCGTGGGATTGAGCCTTGCTCAGCATGGAGCCTTGCTTAGCATGGAGCCTACTTAAGATTCTCTCTCTCTCCCTCTCCCTCTGCCTCTCCTGCACCCCCTCATTAAAAATTAAAAAAAAAAAGATATTAAAGCTTTAAAGTACCTTCTGTCATTGGGTACCTGTGGATGAGCAAAAAAATACTCTTGATACCAACAACTTAAAAATATAAGTTACTCAGGAGTTAAATAAGGCACATATAGCATTCAGATCCCAGGAACTACTGCACAGACTTCAAAATAAAAATACAGCTTCTGCCAACTATGTCCCAACCACAGTTCAGCAGTTCCAGCTATAGCTTCAACAGTACAGACAGAAGATTGAACAACTAGAAAACTGTCTTGTCACTCAAGCAAATAATTGACATATAACCACTCAAGATTTATCAAGGGCTCTGTGGAAAACTTACCAACATTTGTAGCTTTGGCTCTACAACTTCGGTCTATTATTAAAAGTGTAAAAGTGCTCAAAGAGTAATACCTTCTCTATAGAAAAATGTTGGAAAATGGTATAGACATATTTGAAGTCAGGCTAGCAGAAGCTAAGAAATGGCAGAATGCACCCAGAGTTCCTACCAGACCCATGCTTTTCAGTAACATGCACGTGAAGCTGCCATCACGACCTTGGCGACACTAAGCTTAGCAAGGATGGTGACGGGTCCAGAGTTTAGTACAGATTCAACACAAGTATTGGCAATGATCTGCAAGCAAGTGGCGTAGGGTCTTCACACTGAAGACTTTGGAACGAGCTTTTGCGTTAGAAATGCCACTGCCGAGGCCACATTTGGGTTTTGGAAAAATAAATGAACCTTCAGTAATCCCAGGGCAACCTTTGGCATCTCTAGTACATCTTCATGTAACTTCAACAATTCTGGCATCGTGGTCCCCATGGATTGGACCAACAGGGTACCCAGTCCTGTCTCTTGGATCAGAAGGGGAATTCTTTCAGTCGAAGAAACCTCCAACTGGAAACAAAACAAGAAAAATCATTAATATATGAGTCGATGTGTTAGGGGAATCCATGGCAGCATTGTTCATTACGAGCCTATTTTCCTAACCTTGATGCGGTAAATTGCACCTCAGGAGATTTATAAAGTTTTGATATTTTTCCCCTATTCTGGAATTTTGAATTCATACTGATAAACTGTTTTCTTGTGAATATAAAGTCCAGTAGTGTATTTTTCTTTATTTTGTAAACTATATTCTGCTTACATCCCTGACTAGTAAAGCCTATTGTTTAGCAAAGTGTTAATAGCTGTGGTTTTTATTGATAAGGTTGACACTACATAAATATATAGCTATCTGTTTCTCTTAGAGTAGAAAAGACCTCTAGTGTTTATAGTTGAGTCAATTCTTATTTTGATAAAAGTCTCTTGAACTACACTGAAGGACATCTTTTATACAGAATAATATTCACACTTGTGCATATGCATAAAATATGAATTTGTAGAAAGAAACTCTTGCCTCAAACTGTTTCCCTTTTTTAAGGGTATTTTGTTTTTCACAGTTAAAACTTCACATCTCAGTGCATGTAGATTGAAATTCAATGGAATTAATTGCTTAAAACCTTGTTGCAGGAGTTATTGGCCTGTTTGGCTGACTCAATTTAATTGTCTCTAGTCTTCCATTTTTCTTCCCATGCTGATCTTTGACAGCCTCTCCATAAGAAGAATGCTGTGTATCTTGTCAAACAAACGTTTATTATCCTATAATAATTACCTTTAGGATATTTATATAATATTGGTTGTTTTTTTCCCCACATCTCAAGTGAACCTTCAAGAACCTATTTCAACTCTAGTGGGATTGAGTGCATGCACGTAAAAGATTTTCTATTACTTGAGTGAAAACTTTATGAGCTCTTCGAATGCAGAGTTAATTCTTACATGGCGATAAAAGACACCTAGGTGGCTCACTTGGTTAAATGTCCAACTCTTGTTTTCAGCTCAGGTCGTGATCTCAGTTGATGAGTTCCAGCCCTGCGTCAGGCTCCACACTTGTGCAGAGCCTGCTTGGGATCCTCTCTCTCTTCCTCTCTCTGCCCCTTCCCAACCTTTGCTCTGTCTCTCTTCCCTCTCTCTCTCAAAATAAATAAATTTAAAAGCAAATTCTTACATAGCTATTAATACTTACCCCAAATGGAGTGGCTTATATGTCTCTTAGTATATTAAAGGTTTAATATAAACTACAGACACAATACATTTAAAATCTGGTTTGGGTACCAACTATGCACTCTTTCCAGTCTTATCTGTGACCACAGAGCCATAATTACGCGCAGGCAGGCCAGGCTGCCTCCGTGTAATGTGCCTGTAATAGCATTAATAGCGGAATGAGAGTCAATAAAAAGGAAAGCCCTTTGACAGAGAACTGCCTTACCCCTAATTTAAGAGAAAAGCAATTAGATTGATGTATTTACCTTTCAAATACAGTTTCCAGATGTAGTCTGAGTATGGAATGTCATTGAAAATTGTGTAATTTTTTATACAGATTTAATAGTATGTATTAAGTGAATACTTTCAGAATCATCTTCATCCAGCCACTATTTTGCTAAAATAGAGATTGTACATACGTATATATTTTCAGCAAACTGGCTGGTTTTGATTATAAGTGTTGTAAAACTGTTTTATCTGCTTATAGCAACAACTGATTTTTCTGTCATATAGTAAAATTCGAAAAGATACTTGCTTTCTGAGCACTGAACTTGTTTTTGCTTTTTCATACTCCTCTATTACTGCAATTCCCGAGTTCAGATTGTGAAAAAAAGGCAAGAAAATGTGTGATTTTTGTGTTCTGTGATGACTGTCAGTGAAGTGTGCAATTACATCTTTTTTATTTATTTTTTAAAAATTATTTTTGGGGCGCCTGGGTGGCTCAGTCGGTTGAGCGGCCGACTTCGGCTCAGGTCATGATCTCGCGGTCTGTGAGTTCCAGCCCCGCGTCGGGCTCTATGCTGACAGCTCAGAGCCTGGAGCCTGCTTCAGATTCTGTGTCTCCCTCTCTCTGACCCTCCCCTGTTCATGCTCTGTCTCTCTCTGTCTCAAAACTAAATAAACGTTAAAAAAAATTAAAAAAAAATTTTAATGTTTATCCATTTTTGAGAGACAGAGAGAGGGGTAGAGAGAGAGGAGACACAGAATCTGAAGCAGTCTCCAGGCTCTGAGTTGTCAGTGCAGAGTCCAATGCAGGGCTCAAACCCACAAACCGCTAGATCATGACCTGAGCCGAGGTCAGATGCTTAACCGATTGAGCAACCCAGGAGCCCCTACATCATTTTTAAAAAGGACTTTTTTTGGTTTGAAAAAATCCAAATATATTTTTTAGTTTTCAAAATGTAATTTGTATCTTAACATATTAAACTACTTGAAGTTTTGTAATATAGTAATTTGCGATAGTTTAATTGGGCTGTCATTTTTCCTTAATGTCTTCACTTTGTCCAGAGTCTGCCTTTGTGTAAATAATAAAATTTAATAAGTCAATTACTGTTAAAAACAAATCTGTTGTATTCAAAAAAGATATGTTAAAGGATTTGAAAGTCATTGAGATAAATTATGCTACTTCAATATGGCTTTATAATCTTTACTTTCTGGTGATGGGGCACTCATCTTAGTGACCCATGTCACTGGTCAGGGGACCTGTAGGGCTGATATAATTGATCACCTTGACTAAGCACCTTGATTGATGTAATTGACTACCTTCACTGACCTACCACTGGTACCATAAATCTCTTTACCATTAACAGAGTCTTTCAGCACTGTTCCACCATAAAAAAGTCAAAGAATTATACAGTTCAGAAAACTTGACTTATCTCAAACTGATACATTATTTAACACAGAAACACCTCTTTTCCATTACAAACTCTACAATGCTCAAGGGCTCTTGGCATCTTATGACATTTACTATGACATCTACTCCAGAGGGTATTGCTCCATTTTCCCTTACGTCAAATATTATATAACTTCTGCAGATGAGCTGAGAGATTTGAAAAAATCTGTGACAAAATGAGTGTGGTTTATCAAGGGATGCCCCCGCCCCCACCCCTGTTGAACAGATAACAACCTGCAAGGTGACAGAAAGCTGTAACATGGGCTAGTTCTGCATAATCATGGGGAGAAAATTACCTAGAGCAGCATGGCCTCCAGATCCCTGCTGTCTAGATAGTTCTTCCAATTCCATCTGAAGTCACTCTCAATATATGCAAAGTTTCACTTTCAATTAGGAATGATCAAGGGAACAACAAGAAAGCAGTGCCTAGCACAGCCTTCTCTACTAAATCTTAATAAGGAAGGCTAAAGTGGGTCTTTCTGCTGCCAAAGTATCAGGACACAGAGGCACAGATAGGTCTTGATTAGAGAAAGGAGAAGGACTTTGCAATTTATATTACAAGAGAAATGGAGCAGATAGTCTGACCATGGTGATTTGGGTCAAGTGTGGGCAAACATGTCGGGCAAGAGGAAAGTCCTTGCTTCTTTATTATCTGCTGTTTCTCTGTTACCAGTCTGCTTTTTGTTTGTTCATTTACTTATTCCACAAATGTTTATTTTTTTTAATGTTTATTTTATTTTTGACAGAGAGAGACAGAGCATGAGCAGGGGAGGGGCAGAGAGAGAGGGAGACACAGAATCCAAAACAGGCTCTAGGCTCCTTCCTAGCTGTCAGCACAGAGCCCGATGTGGGGTTCAAACTCACAGACTGCGAGATAATGACCTGAGCCGAAGTTGGACACTCAACTGACTGAGCCACCCAGGCGCCCCCTTTTTAAAAATTTTTTTTAATGTTTAACACAAATGTTTACTTTTTTAATTTTTTTAAATTATGTTAACAGCTGCACATCAGGACTATTGAACATATCATTGAGTAATTTATAATAAATAGTGTGCCATTGCCAAGGAATTTTTTAACATGATACCGTAGCATTATCTTTTCTAATATAAATCAGCTATCAGTGCTCTTCTTAACTTTTAATGTGTGTGAATCATATGAAGATCTTAGATGTAGCTTCTGATTCAGTAGGTTGTGGAGGATAAGGGGGCGTTGAGTTTCTACATCTCAAATGAATTCCCAGGTCTGTTGCTGCTAATTGTCTATAGACTACACTTCTCATAGCAAAGATTAAATTATTTTTTCATCCTCTTTTACAACTTCTGAGGTTAGTAACACTATAATCTCAAGACTCAGCAGCTCACTATGACCTTTGAAAAGGTTTATCTTTTACTTCCCATACTCTATTAGTCCTCAAACTTGCTATCCTTTTACTTTGCAATGCTTCATATGCCTGTCCTTTCCTTAACACTATTCTCTTCTAATTCACATCACTTTGCGTTAGACATGTTTACAAATCATCTATAGCATCTCACTCAAACCATCAATGTCCCTATTATCCCAGATTTCAGTCTTGCCTCTCTAATCTCTAGTGTCTATGTCCAATTTCTTTCTTTCACTTATTTAACTCTACCATATAGTTTTGCTCATATCAAACAGCTTCATAACTCCTTCCCATGCATGTGTCTCTCCCCCCACTCCATTACAAATTTAGAAATTTAATAAGTAGAAATTAGGAGTACTTTTCATAATCAAATGAACATTATAGCAGATGGTCAATATTAACAAGAAACAGGATGTTTGGTTTTATCTCCACTACTCTGAAGAATCTGAAAACTTTCAGCATCCTCCTAAAATATAACCAAAATGGAATTTGCAGCATATTGTACTTTAAGGAAATTCATTGTACAGGATAGAAACAGGGATGGTGCACAAGGAAGAAAGGGTATTAAAATTAAAGAAAAAAGAAAGTTTCATAGAAATAGTTAAGAGGGGAGGATCAAAGAAGGAAGAAAAAGAAAGTATTTCTGAATTTCCACCAAAAGTAGACTCCTGCAAAGTAGAACTTAGAAGTAACTGAATTGGATAGATCAGGGAATATTTACACAGAACATTCTGAACTATGTAAATTTTTATAGTAGGCAAGTCTGCAAGACCTTTAACTAGAAAGTAATAAACAATATAATTTATTTAATCATATCACAATTCAATGATATAGTAAATAATAAAAATGTTTCAGATAAGTAAAAATGGCCCTGGATTTGAGGACATGATATATTTTCTAAGAGTTTTAATATTTTTCAATGTTTATTTATGTTTCAGAGACAGAGAGAGACAGAGTGTGAGTGGGGGAGGGGCAGAGAGAGAGGAAGTCACAGAATCTGAAGCAGGCTCCAGGCTCCAAGCTGTCAGCACAGAGCCTGATGCCGGGCTTGAACTCACGAACTGTGAGATCATGATCTGAGCGAAGTTGGGTGCTTAATCAACTGAGCCACCCAGGCACCCCTGTTTTCTAAGAGTTTTAAAGAGAAAGTGCCCAAGGCTGTATCCTGTTTGAAGTTCTGTCCCCATTATTCACTCCCTGTTAAGTAAAAATTATTTTATCTCAGCACAGTTTTTCACAATCTCTTCCAGAAAACAGAAGGGGAGAAAATACTTTCCAGCTCATTTTATCAGGGTAGTAGTACCACGATAGCAAAACCAGACAAAGGCAATGCAAAAAAATGAAAACTACAGACCAGTATCTCTTATGAACTTAGACTCAAAAAACCCTCAACCATGACCAAATAGAATTTATTCCAGGTGTACCAGGCTGGTTCAACATTTGAAAACCATCAAGGTAATTCACCATATCAATAGACTGAAAGTGAAAAATCATATGATTATTTCTATTGATGCAGGAAAAAAGCATTTGACAAAATTCAACTCCCATTGATGATTAAAACAACAAAAAAAGTCTCAGCAACGTAGGTAGAGAGCAGAACTATCTCAACCTGGAAAAGATCACTCACAAAAAAACGTGCAGGATTCTTAAAGATGAAAGACTGTGGTCAGAAAGAAGCGTGTTCAAACTTATCACTTATTCAATATAGTACTGGGAGTTCTAGTCAGTACAATAAGAGAATAAGTAAATAAAGAAGTGTCACACAAATTAGGAAGAAAGAATAAACCTTCCTCTGTTTGAAGATGATGATGAACTATATAAAAATACCAATAATTCTAAACAACAACAACAACAATAAAAACAACAACAAAACTCCTAGGACTAAGAGGTGAGTTTAGCAATTTACATTTAGATGTAAATACATGTAATTCTATAGAATTATAGAATGATCGATGATTCACACACAAAAATCAAGTATATTTCTACAGACTAAATATAAATATGGAGATAAAATTTAGAGGTATAAAATCATTTGGCATCACTACAAAAAATATGAAATACTTAAATATAAACTTAACAAAGAATGCATAAGACCTATATGCTGAAATCATAAATAAATAGAGAAACATACCATTATCATGGATTGGAAGACTTAACACAGTAAAAATGTCAAATTAATTTCAAATTAATTTGAAAAATGTCAATTAATTTGAAAATTGAAAGCATTTTCTATCAAAACCCCAACGAGATTTCTAATAGACATAGACAACGTTCTTCCAAAATAAAATGCAAAGTCATAAGTCCTAGAATAGATTTTAAAATCCTGGGGAAAAAAATAAAGTGGGACAAAGCACTTTAACTGATTTTAAAGTCTAATATGTGTAGCTACAATAATCAAGGCAAGTGTGATATTGACAAAGAGAAAGAGACCAATAGAAAAAAAAACTCATAAATAGACCCAACACAAATTATCCCAACAGATTTTTGACAAAAGTGCAAAAGCAATTAATGAACGAAGGATAGCCTGTTGACGTTACATATGATGCTGGAGGAGTTGGATATCCAAAGGTAAAATATAAATATGTAGTAATAAATGAAACCCCCCAAAGGAGCATAGATGTAATCATAAAACTCAAAACTATAAACATTTTACAAAAAAACATAGAAGAAATTTCTTAGAATCTTGGGCTAACCAAAGTGTTCTTAGATTTGATTCAAAAAATGATGATTTATCAAAGCAAAAGTGATAAATTTGACTTCATCAAAATTAAGGACTTTTATTCTGTGAAAGCCCATATTAAAAAGATGAAAAGGCAAGCTACAAACTGGAAGAAATTATTTTCAACTGTGTATTCAACAAAGGACCATATCTAGAATATATAGGAACTATAAACGCTCATTAAAAAAATAGAAAATGGGGAAAGAGCATGGATGAACATTTCACTGAAGAGGATATAATGATAGTAAATAAGCACATGAAAGATGTTTAACATCATTAGCTGTCATGGAAATGCAAAATACAACCATAATGAAACATAACTACACATTTATCAAAATGACTAAAATAAAAAGTGGTGATAATACCAAATGCCAGAGATGATGCAGAGAAAGTGAGTCACTCATATTGCTGATGGAAATGTAAAGTAGTATAGCCACTCTGGAAAAGATTTTGATGATTTCTTATAAAACTAAATAGTTAACTATCATGCAACTTTCTTGCACTGTTGGGTGTCTTTTCCAGGAAAAAGAAAACTTATTTTCAGAGATGAAAGATTACTGCAGCTTTTTTCATAATAGCTCAAAACTGAAAATAACCTAGTTATCCTTCAATAGGTGAATGGCTAACAAACTATGGCAGATCCATACCATGGGAAAATACTCAGCAATAAAAAGAATTAACGATTGATACATGCAACATCTTGGATAAATTTCCAGGGTATTTTGCTGAGTGAGAAGTCAATCCCAAAATGTTATATGCTGTGTGAGTCCATTTATAACATTCTTGAAATGAATGACAATATTTAAAAATAGAAAACAGGTTAGTGGTTGGGAATAGTCAGAGAATTGAAGACAGGGGAAGGAGGTAGATGTGAATATAAAAGAGTTGCTTTTAGTATTAGAACTTTAAAAAAAAATTTTTTTTTAATGATTATTTATTATGGAGAGACAGAGAAACACAGAGTGTGAGCAGGGGAGGGGACAGAGAGAGGGGGAGACACAGAATCCAAAGCAGGCTCCAGGCTCTGAGCTGTCAGCACAGAGCCCAACATGGGGCTCAAACTCACAAACTGCAAGATCATGACCTGAGCCGAAGTTGGTCGCCAAACCAATTGAGCCACCCAGGTGCCTCTGTTTTGTTTTGTTTTTAATAATGGAACTGTTCTGTAACAATATCAATATACTGGTTGTGATACCATAGTATAGTTTCATAAGATGTTACCTTTGGAGAAAGCTGGGGTGAACATGTATATACTGTCTGTATTATTTTTTATAACTGTAGGAGAGTCTAAGGTTATGTCAAAATTGATACTTAATTTAATAAATTATCTTTCCTTTTTGCATTAATTATTTTATTTTATAGCAAAGAGAAAAAAATATTTTTAATACACTTAAATACAAATACAGGACTTTGTGCAGCATTGTGATGTAGATAGGTAGATAGATAGAGATATCAGAAAGAAAGATTATATATAAAGCTCGAAGATTGTTTGTTGCCAACACATATACTGATTTAGTCTGAGAACACAAATATCTGTAAAATGGGCCTTTTAAGTGATACTTAATGAAGAAAAAAACAAATTCATGGGACATCTCAAAACGGAATGGTCAAGATTCAAAACTTAATCTTATGATAACTTAGATTATTGACAAATGTCAACAACTCTTCTTTACACCTTCATGAATAAGCAATAACTAGCTATCTGCTGCTGGCTTCCTGTTTCCTAGAAAAATCCTTTGTTTCTTTTTGAATTATTACCTCTATTTGTCAGTTTTCCTCTGAATTTAAGTAAATAATGCCATCTGTGCTTCACCCCCTACTGATTTCTCAATGCTTCCATATGAATTTCATTTTTCAGTATCTCATCTCTGCTGTAAATCTAAGTTTTGGAGGGCACATGGATACTTTTTGTGGTTGACAAATGATTCTGAGCTAGTTTTGCTCCTGCTGTGTCACTAGAGATATACATAAAAACCAAAGTTCAGATGAAATTATTAATTCTCTCCTTTACGTAGTAAGGTGAATAAAACTGGGATTACATAACACAAAAGAAGCCAGTTTGGAAGAAGGGTGTTGGGGAGGTTGTATGAATATTAAATCATTCTAGAAGCATCAAGATCCTTCCATCAATTCAAAAAGAGACAAATTCTGAAATCTATTAACTGTGATGCTAACACTAATATCATTAAAGAATAGAGAGTATTCCATCTTCTTTATTTTGACCATTCCTATCCTATAAAATCTAAAAGAAAATGATGCTTATTTTAACAGATGTCATTCTGTCAAATAATTCTAGAAAATCAATTACATTCAATAGCTAATTTAAATTGTGTTTTGTGGTAGTTTACGAAGACAATTCCTATGTTCTTATTTGTTAATCAGTAGTCCTCTTAAAAAATTAAATGAGGGGCGCCTGGGTGGCTCAGTCGGTTAAGCGGCCAACTTCGGCTTAGGTCATGATCTCGCGGTCCGTGAGTTTGAGCTCCGCGTCGGGCTCTGTGCTGACAGCTCAGAGCCTGGAGCCTGTTTCGGATTCTGTGTCTCCCTCTCTCTGACCCTCCCCCGTTCATGCTCTGTCTCTCTCTGTCTCAAAAATAAATAAACGTAAAAAAAAAATTAAATGAATATTAGAATGCCCATCTGCATACATAAACAGATCTTCATGCTTTAAGAAACGTTGCATATAGTATGGTTAACATGCTTATCTTTAATTGTCACATATGTGTTTATATTAAAGTTCACATGTAGATGTTCATTTCAGAGTTATCTTGTGAAACCCCTGCAGGAAATTTAGGGATATAATTTTATTCTGTGTAGATTTGAGACATTATAACATGACAAATCATAGTTTTTTGCAGCTTTTCCCAATGAGTATTCCCTGAATACTAATGAACATTATATATTCAAAAATTTGAGATTAAATATACATGATTAATAATAATATTCCGTTTATGAGATGACATTGCAAATAAACCTGTTAAAGGGTATTAAATTTTTGCCAAAAATGTGGAAAAATCTTTTTTTAAGTTTATTTATTTTTGAGAGAGAGAGAGAAAGAGTGCACAAGTGGGTGTTTGTGAGTGAAAGAGTGAAAGAGAGAAAAACAGACTCTGAAATCAGGTCCAGGCCCTGAGCTCTGAGCTGTCAGTGCACAGCCTGATGTGAGGCTCAAAGCCACGAACTGTGAGATCATGACCTGAGCCTAAGTCAGATGCTTAACTGACTGAGCCACCCAGGCATCCCCCAAAAACGTGGAAAAATCTTAAACACCCACCTCCCAAACTTATTTATGATTTTTATCATCAATATTTTGTTTTAAGTCTTAGAGAACTCCATTTGGAGCTCATCTTCCTCCTATGAAATTTCCTTTAGAAAACACACTCCCGGAGTAATTAAATTCTTACACTAAAAAAAGACTTTGAAAGAAAATATTCAGCCTAGAAAACTTTTACATATGTGAAAGAGTATTGCATTTGTGTGTGTGTGCGTGTGTGTGTGTGTTCCTCCCTGATCAAAAAGTTATTTATTCAATCTCTTTTCCTTATATCCACACCTTTTCAGCAGATGCTAACAACTCTGACTTGAAAGTAAATCAGAAACTCAAAGATGTCTCCTAGTTCCACCATTTCCGTTTTGTTCCACTATTAATGCCTAGATATTTGCAAAAGCCCACCTAACTCATCTCTTGCTTCTGTACTTTCCATCTTCCTATAAAGCTACTACAATAGAAAAGAAGTATCATATCATTTTATCAGTTTACAACTTTTAATGGTTTTCAATCACATTTAGAATGAAATTTATACCCTATACCAGGTTGACAAGACCCTATCTGACCTAAACTCATTATCTCTCTGGTCTCTCCTCTGACCCCTCTCCGTCTCCTTTATTATATACTATACAAGTGACCTTTGTGTCATCTCTCAAACACTGCAAATTTGTTCCTTTTCAGGTGTTTTACTTACTATTCTCTATGCCTGGAAGCTTCTTTACTCAATGTTTATATGACTTGGTTCTTTTTATTTATACCTTAGTATCTGTTCAAACATTTTCTCTCAGAGAGTCAACAACTTATATGGTAGACATTGACATATTTAAAATATTACCCTTTTTCTAGTCACTTTCTTTTCCTGTACTCTTAGTTATTTTCTTCAGAGCACTTGTAAATATCTGAAATTATGCCACTGACTCCTAAATCTATTTTCTTATTGTCTTCATCCAAGAGTCTAAAAGCCCAGAAGAATATGTATGGATCTTGCTTGTTTTTCTTACCACACTATCCCAGAGCCTAGAAAAATGGCTAGTACTTATTAGGTGTTCACAAAATGTTTCTGAGTTAATGATCATTGTAGGAATGATGAGAAGAGATCAACAATGCTTCTCAGCAAAAGTGACACTAAATTATTCAGCAAAAGGGAAGAGGTGGGCTTGATGTAGTGATTGACTTTAAGGTAGTTTTGACATTTATTAGCCTGCTGATCTCAGGAAATAATTTCAGCTATAAAAAAATATTGTTCCTATCTTGCGAGGTGAGAATATTATAAGAAACTTATGAGAAATAGTAGTTATTCAATAGATGTCAATTGTAAAAGTTAATGCTGTTATAGTCCTGGAATAGAGACATAATATGTCCAGCAAGGATTTCCATGTGATATTGACAGAATGAGACACAAAGTGTAATTTAAGTTTTCAGAGTAAGAATGACAATAGAGTAAATTGCTGGGTAGAGCCAATAAGTAGGAACTCATTTAACAGACCTGGGTAAAAAATTCAGCAACTCCAGGGTGGCAAAGAGTTGAAGTTAGTAACAGAACTGCATATTGGTATATCACAGTGTTACAAGTGAGTTTACATATATATGATTGGATGTTTGTCTCATTTAATAAATTACATACATTGGTTTCAGAATTATCAAATAATCATGTTCATCTGTATAGACTTTTATTCTTTTCAGGGATTAGTAAAGTCCCTGAGCTCAAGTTGTAGTTAATGAAATGGACAACATAGTTTTCACAGAATAATATTCTTGAAACTCATCTATTTCTAATTAAGGATATCCTGGGTCACACATTATTTAAGTCAATCTAGAGTAAGCCATTTCTGTACTAATTTCTTTTACCCTCTTTCCTTGAAATGTTCTGTTCTTTTGAAGAAGAAAGCCAGGAAATTGCTAGAATTCCAGCCCAATTCTCTTGTCCCTTTAAGTTGTGCTAAAAGCTTAAGTAAAGTGATATTCTAAGCAAGGAAGTTATTTTAACTGCTGACTAAATTGGAGCAGCAGAATAAGATATTTTACTGTATAAAAAAATTACTACGGAAAATTTATTGGGTTTTCTTAAATACCAGGTGCTATGCTGATATATGAATTATCTTATTTAATCCTTACAAAATCCCTATGCATTGAATAACGTTAGTATACTCAGTTTTACTAATCAAAAGACTTAGATTTATAAAGGTCAATTAATTTGCTCATGTTTACCCTAGACAGTGTCTAGTGCCAGAGTTTGAACTGAGAGTTCATAAATTTTATAGTTCGACCTTATTTAAATCTATAACTATTTTAGGGGCGCCTGGGTGGCGCAGTCGGTTAAGCGTCCGACTTCAGCCAGGTCACGATCTCGCGGTCCGTGGGTTCGAGCCCCACGTGGGGCTCTGGGCTGATGGTTCAGAGCCTGGAGCCTGTTTCCGATTCTGTGTCTCCCTCTCTCTCTGCCCCTACCCCGTTCATGCTCTGTCTCTCTCTGTCCCAAAAATAAATGAACTTTGAAAAAAAAAATTAAATCTATAACTATTTTAGTTACTGCCAAAGAGATCTGCTGAGTTTATGTGTACAATCTCTGATATTTAGGTTACTCCGACTATTTCAAGCCTCATACATGGGTGAGAGAGAAAGGAAAACAAGATTAATATAATGAAGGCAGCTTGATTGCATTGAAAAAGGAATAGTAGCAATGTTCTCACTTGCCTCAAACTCAATCAGCACTGTATCAAGAAATCAGTAACATACTTTAATTTAATGATTTCTTTCATATGTGATATTCACAGTAATTCATCTTACTTCTTCCAAAAGAAAGGTGGTTGAGATATTCACTTTGAGATGTTAATTACAAAAGGGTGAAAAATGTTACATCATCACAGGCCTCCAGTTGAAAGTGAGACTCAGAATTCAGAGGCAAGAGTTGTTAGGGAAAAAGAGAGGGAGAGAGAGAGAGAGAGAGAGAGAAGAGAAGAGAAGAGAGAGGAAGGAAGGAAGGAAGGAAGGGAGGAAGGAAGGAAGGACTTGCTTTGGAACAAGCAGCAACATTAGTAGCATTTTGCTTCAAGAAAAAGTCAGAATCTTGACTTGGAATTCCTTTTGAAAATTGAGATGAAATTGCACCTTCTGCTAGACTATTTCCAGAGCCTGGAAGCTTCACAATTAAATAGGTCTAATTGCTTAAAAACCATGCCTCATTCTAAATTTACTATGCCAGTCCATAAATTTCACTTATAAACTCTTATAAACCTTACATCTATATTCCAGAAATAAACCAAATGAGTCCATTGACTCTTTCATATGACAGCCTTACAAACAGCTGAAAATTGCTACCTTAGTCTTGTTCTTCTATAACAGAGCTTTTCTTTAGGAGGGCTCTTCTAAATTCAAGGAAAATAAATGCAGGTGGAGTTCTTTATCAATAGTTATTAATAGACCCTTGTTTAAAAGCAGCTGAAAAGAAACTGAATACAAATGAGTCAAAATATTAAATATTTAGTAAGTCAGCTTTCTTTTACTTACCGGTTTCTCATTGCTCTGTGTTTGTATTTATGGTTGATGAAGTACATTGCATTTAACAAGTTCTGTGATAGTGAATAACTCCTCTGTCAGTGGACACTGGTGTGGTGTTTTCATATAAATCCTTGGTTATTTTATTCCACAGCCCAAATCCTAAACATAGGGACTATAAAGCAACAAGTCATCTAAAGACATAAAACAGAAAAATCACAGGAGAAGAAATAACTACACTTTCAGAACTTTGTTATTTATTCCAATTACTTCCCCAAAAGGTAACCTTTCAAACTTTACCCTAAACCTCAATTAGATATCGTATAAGTGCTTCCTCCCCATCTTCTTTCCCCAACCTTGCTTAAAATCCTCTAGTGGCTTTTAGATTAAGGTCAAAATGCTTAACATAGATTCCAGATTCCAGGTAAACTTCAAGGTTCTCCATTATCTAATTTCTCCAATTTCACAGCTTGATTTCATTCAACATTCTCCCCAGTTCCATGTAACTCTGGCACACTGGCCTTCTTCTGGCCATTGTGGGTCTTCCCACAACAGCAGGTCCTATGTATGGAACACCCACCCCTGGACTCTCAGCCTTTTAACCTGGTAGAACCCTCCTCATCCTCTAGATCTTGGTCGAATGACAATTCCCACTGAAATCCACCCTTCATCACCCTTCCCTTCACAGTACCATCATTATTTACTTGGGTAATTATTTAATTTATATTTTCTTCTCCCAGCAGACCTAAAGTTTGTCAAGATAAGAATATTGTCTATTTTTCAGGGCACCTGGGTGGCTCAGTCGGTTAAGCGGCCAACTTCAGCTCAGGATATGATCTTGCAGTTTGTGGGTTCAAGCCCCACATCAGGTTCTGTGCTGACAGCTCAGAACCTGGAGCCTGCTTCAGATTCTGTGTCTCCCTCTCTCTCTGCCCCTCCCCTGCTTGTTCTCTCTGTCTCTCTCTCTCTCTCGCTCAAAAATAATAAACATTAAAAAAAATTAAATATAAAGAATACTGTCTATTTGATTTGTCATTTTATCTCCAGCTTATAACACATTGCCCAACCCATAGTAGGTACTCAATAAATATTTCTTAGAAGAATAAAAGAATAAACAAGCTAGATATTATGAATCCTGCTTGCTGGTTCTACTGTGACTTGATCCTCCGTTATTCTGACAATCATGACATTTTATGGCCATATTTTCATTTTTCATATGAAAGTAGAAAAAGTGTCAGCAATCACATGACTCACTATTCTATGACGATATCATCTGGTAGCATAATTTTTGACACATGTGTTAAATAGAAACTTAGATACTTTCAAATATTTCCTCCTTTTTTGGCAATTTGTTTATGTGACATTTTACTTTTGACTAGTTAACTGAGCCATGAAGATGTCTTCATGGATATGTACACACACATGCATCACATAAGTAGTCAATGATATGCCTGAATATAATAGACCTTCAAAACAAATTTATCTTTCCTTTTCCTTTTTTTTTTTTTTAATGTAGTTTCATGCCCAGTGTGGAGCCCAGTGCAGGGCTTGAACTCACGACCCTGAGATCATAACCTGAGCTGAGATCAAGAGTCAGAGGCCTAAACGACTGAGCCACCCAGGCCCCCCAAATTTATCTTTTATTAGCTCCTTAGCCCTTGCCTGAAAGAAGCAGATATGTGTAAATTATGCACATTGTGTAAATGAGTGGTCAAAGGAGTGAGGGAAACAGTAATGATATATTTATTTATCTACCATGTGTTAGCCACAATTTAAATTAGATTTTCACTATTGCTTATTTAATCCTCAAAACAACTTTATGAAGTGTGTATAAGTACAGAGGAGAAAAATGACAGAGAAATTCAGGACCCCAATCCCCCACACCTAGTCATGGAGGAGCTGAGATCTCTGTGCTGACTTTCTAACACCAACAGGTTACTTGTAGTTGTGAGAAAGAAATCATCTTTTCCCAAAACACAGATTTCTGTCTACATTAACATGACTGCACTATAATTTCAGGACTTCTTGCCCAGGCACAAGCAAATTGACTGTTCATTTTAGAAACTTCCCCCAAATCCTGTGAACTCTTTGATAGTATTCGCTGACAGTTTATGCCCCAAGATTATTTGAACCCCTTGCCTCAAAAATCCTCACTTTTCTCTTTTTACCAATCTTAAACTACTGTGTTAGAATACTTGATCCAAATCAATTCTCTGCATTTGAAAGAACGCAAACCAAACTTTAAATACTCTCTAAAAAATCCAACCTCTCCTTTCTTCCTCCCAAGTGCTGCCAAAGTTCTGTTGAAGTTCTGTTCTCTCTTACCACAGTATTGGTATTGGTGATATTTGAGAAATTGGCAATCAATAGTTACCATCACAGGCAAGAACACAGATATTGAGATGACATGCAAACATCACCTGAATGTATTCCAATAAATCCCTAAAACTGTAATATTCATTCAGAAGAGTGAAGACATCCTTTCCACCACACAAAGAATTTTCTAGAACATAATTTTATTTAGCTATTGGGATTTGTAATTCCATGTCACTGGAATCACTTATGCTGATTAATTCCCTGTATTCATATAGAAATGTAGAACTTGTAGCATAAAACATAAGACTTTACATACACTCTTTTAAACATAAAATACTGTTTCTCTTGAACACCTGGACTATGTTTCTATTACTCCAGGTTCAAAATAACTGTATAGCTCTTGATGTAATCACTGCCAAGAAGCTAGAGAAGAAAAGTTTAGAAATATGTGATAGGCAAGTCCTAGATCCGGCTGATCTTCTTTCCATAAACTTCAAACCTTCAGACCTGTTGATATCTAGAGATGTTTCAAACCTAAACATCAAATTTCGTCTACTCTTGCTCTTTTTATATGTAGTTGTCACTAAATAGACAGATACATATTTGGTGCTTTTTCTACATCTTTCAACATGTTCATCAGCTCGGAAAATAAGCATTATGAAAATGCCTTGCTAATACTGCTTCATTTTTGTAATGCGGACAAACTCCTTGGCTTATAGTCAAAGGCTGCTTTAACACTGAGTTCTAATTGAATTTATGAACGGAGAGCGAAGTCATGTAAATCAGCCCAAAATGATAGAACAGTTTACAAAATGCTAACATAAAGTTACAATCACGTAGTAACAGAGGAATAGAGTTTCAAATTATAAAATGCAGTATAAGTCTTGATACCAGCGCTTTTCACCTACGTAACTCCATGACTTCTGTGACGGATACTGTATTGTGCCACCCAGATAATCCATCAAGAACAAAGGACTTCTCTTCTAGTTGCTAGGAATGCTACCACACAACTGTCCTCTGTTGTCAGCCTCATTGGGGATCATCACACTGGGGAGATCAAGCCTAAGGCCCTTGCAGATCTGACTCTGAAGAGTTGTGCCAGATGGACAATAGCCAATGATGTCTACTGAGGCCCTTATTAGGATTGCACTGCAACTCAAATTCTCCCTCTGCCAATCTTGCTTTTCTTCTCCCTTCCACAGATGTTGATCTCAAGTATGCTTCCTAATAAATACTGTTCACACAAAGCTCTCTGTCCGAGTCCCAGGAAATTCAGTCTGTGCTAACCTTAATTTTCCCACCTGTGAAATTAGACTAATAATGTTACTACCTATTTTATAGAGTTTTGTTTCTCAAATGAAAAAGTGAAAATATTTTGAATGGAAAAGTGCTATTCAAAATTAAATTGTGGCCATTGTTATGGTTAGTTTTATCTAGGTGTTTTCCTAAACCAATAGATCTCATAAAGCCCTTAGTCAACTTAATAGGAATTCAATAGTTAAAAAAGTGTAGAGCTACCATCACCTATGAATGACACTTCTCATCAACATTTGTGTGCCTATGTGAACACTCAAATACCCTTAAGGTGTGTATAGTATGGCATTTCCCCTACTAATGAGTTAGTTCTCAAAACACAGTAAGTGTTTATTTTGCATCATTTTGCAGCACATAGAACATATTTTGCTATAGGCTATTTGACACAGTTTCAGCACCACAGAATTAAAATCATAGTTTTAAGGCAGAGCTAGTGTGTGATCTTTAGGGAACTTTCATCCCCTTTGCTTTTTTAATAAACTCTAGGATAGAGCCCCAAAGTCCTTAGCTGGATTTGGTTGTCTGCACCTTAGGGCACTTCAGTCTTCTGAGCAATAGTAGCAGGAGTCCCTTTCCTGATGCCTGCTGCGCCCTGGCGGATGCATATCAAGAAGAGAACATATTTGTGTGCGTGCACGCTCTTGGCTAAAATATTCAGCTTTGAAAATACATAGCTCAGTCTCCAAGTCAACCATTTAGAAGGTTATTCTAAGAACTTATTCTTCTGTAAGCAATTATGTTCAAGTTGTAAGCCTGTTCAAATTAGGTTTTTTTTTTTTAAATATGTAATTCAATGAATCTCTGTTACCATGGTAATTAAAGATTTAATAGCCACTTGCATCTGCTTAATAATGAAGAAATAGGAACTAAGAACTGAAAAATAAATATTGCTGAGTTTTCATTTAACACAAAATGAATCTTTGAATGTAAAGATATTTTAGGGGCGGTTGGGTGGCTCAGTCAGTTGGGTGGCTGACTTCAGTTCAGGTCATGATCTCACAGTTTGTGAGTTTGAGCCCCTCGTTGGCCTCTGTGCTGACAACTCAGAGCCTGGAGCCTGCTTTGGATTCTGTGTCTCCCTCTCTCTCTGACCCTCCCATGCTCACATTCTGTGCGTCTCTCTATCTCAAAAATAAATAAACATTAAACATTTTTTTTTAGGTAAAGATATTTTAAGAGAAGTGAAAGCCTGGTACTTACAAGGTTTGTCTAAAACAGCTTTGTAAAGAAAATAGTCCCAAATACCAGACAACATCCCTGTTATTGAACTGCTTTGGGGCAAAAGTAAGCACACAGAGATACAACTACAATTTGTACAGGCAAATAGGAAAGCCCTCTCAAATGTTGTATTTAAGTGAACCATCATATAAATGCGGTTATTTAGAGACCAAGGTGATGCTTCTAGACACTGTGGGGAGATTCTGTGCCCTGAGTGCCTTCTTATATAGGAACAGACATCGTTCTAAACCTGAGTGTCTTGATAGGACTCCAGTGACAACCAGCATATCTATACTAGTCTGATTCACCAGGACCAGTCTGCAGGGAAAACTATGAAAAAGGGTTTAAAAAATGAAGTTCTATACTATTTGAAAAAAAATATTATGGGGTCAAAATAAAACAGCGATGGATTGAGAGCAATATTAAAATAAAGCATTAGTTTGAAATGTTGAAAAATTGAGAGTTGATAGAGAACCAACCTATGGTCAATCCCTGGCTCGGGAAGATGTGATCCTACTTGAAGAAATATGATAATATTATTATTATTAAAATAATAATGTACAAGAAAATGATACTATATAATAATATTTTAATGTGGGTTAATATAAAAATATAATGTAAAGATACTATTATTTGATGTAAAATTTTAAAGTTTACAAAGAACTTTAAAATACTTAATTTTGGTTTCAATGTCTCTAGAATTGAGTGGGCAGGTGAACGAAATCCATGAGAAAAATAATAAAAAATAAGTTATGTCTTGGGGCGCCTGGGTGGCTCAGTTGGTTGAGTGTCTGACCTCAGCTGAGGTCATGATCTCACAGTCTGTGGGTTTGAGCCCCACATCGGGCTCTGTGCTGACAGCTTGCAGCCTGGAGCCTGCTTTGGATTCTGTGTCTCCCTCTCTCTCTCTGCTCCTCCCATGCTCATGCTCTGTCTCTCTCTCTCTCTCAAAAATAAGTAAACATTAAAAAAAAGTTATGTCTTTTATGCTTTATTGAATCTCTTAGTAAACTGAAAATATTTAAATGGTCCTGAAATGAGAGTGACCAGCTGACACTATGCAGAGCATGATCTGATCGGACAAGTCTCAGCCTCTGACACAGAAGACCTAAAGGGACAGCCGAACTGATTGGGCACTTCCCAGAAATGGTTATTCAGTCATGCAGGTATTCACACAAAAAGTTCTGCTTCTGCAGCTAAAGATGACAAGTGCTTCTGAGATCTGACTTGCAGAGATAAAGAGTACAATTTAGATTAATGAAGGAACAGATTTTGACAGAATTGACATCAGAGGAGCTTGTGAGAGGAGCTTCAATTTAAAACAAATGCCTTGAGGGACACCTCGTTGACTCAGTTGGGAAATGTCTGACTCCTGATTTTGGCTCAGGTCATGATCTCACAGTTGGTGAGTTAGAGGTCCGCATAGGGCTCAGTGATGACAGTGTAGAGTCTGCTTGGGATTCTCTCTCTCTCTCTGTCTCTCTGTGTCTCTCTCTGTTTCTCCCCTGCTCATACACACACTGTCTCTCTCTCAAAATAAATAAACTTAATTTTTTTAATAAAAATTAAAAATGAAACAAATGCTTGGATGATGAATAGCTAAGGATGTAACAACTTATAGAATTAAAAGGATTCCATAAAATATTACTGAAGCACATTTTAATCACATTAATCAAGTAATCAATTTATATGCTAGATTTTATGTGAGAATTCAGTTGGAAACATGAGGGCTAAAAACTGTTAATGGAAAGAGTGAGGTGAAGGGACAAAAGCCACATAGGAATATGTTTTGTTTTGCAGAAACAACAGTTCCAACTAAGGATACACTCAGCTAAGTGTTTTACTTCATAGCCCCTCCCTATTTGTGTCTAATCTGATAGCTTCTATGTGAGACATTTGGAGATGTGAGCCATTTGGAGCTGGGTTGGAGCTAAGGAACTGTATAGAAGTCCCCCTGAGTTATCCTAAAGTTATCGTTAGCTCATCATAATACTGAGATCTCCTCCTATGGGCAGAGGCTTCCACCATTTTTGGAACATACGATGTATGCACGAACATGTTGACATGCTGGGCATGCATAATTGAATTCAATTGCTTATGTAAGCTCCCTGTCCCCACCTCCAATACACAGAATAAAGCTTCCTGTACTGGGGCACCTGGGTGTCTCAGTCAGCTGAGCATCTAACACCTGATTTCCGCTCAGGTCATGATCTTATAGTCATGGAATAAACCCTGTTTCAGGCTCGGCATCGAGCATGGAGTCTGCTTAAGATTCTCACTCTTCTTCTGTCCCTTTCTTGCACTTAGGCTCTCTTTCTCTAAAATTAAAAAAAATGTTGAAGAACCTTCCTTTACTAACCACTTAAAGAGATAGTGCTTTTGACATAGGCAGGCAGGTCAGAGGACCCACAGTGGGTCCTGCAGGACCAACCAAGAGGGTCCTTGAATTTGTGCAGGACAGAAATCAGACATGATCCAAGAGGAACCGAAAATAGAGTTTATTGAATAGCATAAGTGATAGAGTACAGCAGATGGAGTGACTGGGGGAATCGGAAAAGAAAGGAGGGTGAGTCTGTTCAGTGCTTGGGGTTAGGGATTTATTTGGAAAGGGGTCCAAGGTATGTGTTCCTTCAGGAATCCAGGGTAAGATCCAATCAAAAAGGTGAGTGGAAGGTGAACAGTAGGTGTTATTTCATAAATCACTTAAGGTAGGGGTTACTGATGCCAGCATCAGACAAGGTTTGTTGGAAGCTAATGTTCTGGAACATCTTTGGGATCCCGTTCTTCTTAGATGTTATCAGGTGTTTGAGGGCCCTAGGAGGAAACTCAGAGAATGATTAACTTTCTTGTTTCCCCCTTGGAGTGACAACACAGCTTCTTTGGTTTATTCAGGTGCAATGTGAAATATAGAACATGAGTAAATGGGGTCTAGCAGAAAAGCAGCAGAGATGGAGCCTTTCTAAAAGTGGGGTCCTTTATTTCTCTATCTCAAGCTGAGAGCTTTCTTTCTGTCTCCTTACTTGTAGGAAGTAATGAAAAGTTCTTTGCTTTCAACACTTCCCTGGGTTGTGCTGAATCGGATGCACCCCAAGCAACAAACCCCTTGAATTTGGTTACACTCTGGTTCTGTCACTAGGCTGTGTGACATTGGTAGAGTTAGGCAACTAAACATTTGTGTTCTGCTAATCTGATAGATGGAGATAATATTATAGAACCCAGTAGACATTATAACTCCTAAGTTTAAAGCATCAGTTACATTTTAGCTAATTTATAAACTAATTATTTTTAACTGTTTAAGTAATGGATTTACTTTGCCTTCCAGTGAACTATCTTTAATACCAATGGGGATGTAGTCTTTCTTCCCTACTAGACTGATCCCTTAAACTCAGGAACAAAAGATCCCTCACAGCACTTTTGTAACACAAAAGTCCCAATGTTGTGTTTCAATGACTCACATCAAGATTAACCTGATTTGAGATGACATAACCTAGGTGTATTTTCCAAACCCTCAGAGAGTGTCACCTATTTAACCTTATTTGCAATTTCCTAGGACCAAAGGTCAACTGTATTCAAATAGAATAAAATCATCATGCGAAAAAAATTGAAAAATGTAACAAAAACATTCTTCAAATTGTCAAATAAGTAAGAATGCACATAAAAAGAGGGGAATTTTCTTAACTTGCTAAAGGCATGTACAAGAAAGCAAAACAAACACCGCATTTCAAAGTAAACTGTTGAAAGTGTTTTCTTTAAAATCCGTAACAATTTAAAGATGCCAGTTATTATTTCTATAAAGCGTCATACTGGAAGTTCAAAATGATACAATACAACACAAAAGAAGCAAAAGGTGAAAGGGCTAAATGTAAGAAATAAATTGCCACTATTTGCAAATAATAGATCTTCAGTAAAAATAGGGGCACCTGGATGGCTCCGTTGGTTAAGTGTCTGACTTTGGCACAGGTCATGATCTCACAGTCTGTGGGTTCGAGCCCAGCATCGGGCTCTGTGCTGACAGCTCAAAGCCTGGAGCCTGCTTTGGATTCTGTATCTCATTCTCTGTCTCTGCCCCTCCCCCACTGTCTCTCTCTGTCTCTCAAAAATAAATAAATGTAAATAAGTAAATCAATAAATAATCTACATATATCAGTTGCCTGGGTGGCTTATTTGGTTGACCTTCGACTTAGGTCATGATCTCCCTATCAGTGAGTTCCAGCCTCGCTCAGGGCTCTGTGCTGACAGCTCAGAGCCTGGAGCCTGCTTCAGATTCTGTCTTCCATTCTCTCTGCCCCTACCCTGTCGCACTGTGTCTCTTTCTCTCAGAAATAAACATTTAAAAAAAAGTTTAAAAAAATAATCTACATATACAGTTCATCAGTAGCTGGATAAAGTATTGATGTTTACAAATCAATGCCATTTTGTACACATTCAACTATCAGTTCCAATGTATTTGTAAATTGAAATACTACTTAAGTCATCCATAATGTATGCAGGACTATGTCTAACAAAAGCATATCTCCTTTATAAAGAAAATTATAAAACTTTACTCAGTCATTAAAAATACCTAACTAAATCAAAAGCTATACAATGTTCTTTTATACATTTTACTGAAGATTTTAAAGATGCTAGTTTTGTCTAAATTGCTCAATAGTATCAATGTGACGCAAAATCTCAAATAGGTTTTTTGGGGGGATGCACTTGACATATTTATGTAAAATCTATTCAAAAGAAAAAGGTCTAAATATAGTCAAAGGACTTTTTGAAGAAGAAAATAGGATAACTTGCCCTTTCAGATATTAAGACCTAATACTAAAGCCATAATACACACAGCGATATGGCATTCAACACTGGGACATGTGAAAGCTTAGAAATAAGCCTTCTTATTTATTTATAATTTATGACAGAATGAACCTTCCAAATTACTGGGGAAAAAATGGGCTATTTAATATACAGTGTGGTAAAACTACATACATATGCATGAAAAAAATAAAAACGAATACCTACGCAAAAATTAAGGTAAATTAAAGATTTACATGTCTAAGTTAAAACTTTTAAACATTTAGTTAGCAAGATCATCAGGGTAAGGAATGATCTCTTAAGCAGAGATCTGACAGCAAAAATCATAAAGAATGATTAATTTGTCTACATTATAATTAAGAATGTCTATGCAACATAAAACACTATAAAAAGAATGTAAGACAAGCCATATAATTTTGAAGAAGATATCTGCATCACATATAACCCATTAAGAATTAATCTATAATATATAATCCATAACTAGATAATATATATGATATAATATAATATATATATATATATATAAAATAGTACATAAAAAACAAATTGCAGACAAAAGACAAAATATTTGCCTTTATAGTTAACATAAAAGGGAGAAAATTAAACCATAAAATTTGGGGAGATGTATATTTACCTAATAAAACTAAAGAAATCAGAGAACAGTTAGTTAAGCATCCAGAATGATATTAACATTTAGGTGAAGGAGAGAGGGGATTTGATCAAGGAGTGATGTGCTGGACCTTCAAAGTTACTAATAAATTTTAGTTTTTAAACTGACTGTAAGGCAATCAGTATTTCTACACTATTTTAAGAAATTGCACATGCATTCCCATTTCATGTAAAGAGTGTCTCACCAAAAACAACAACAAAATTTAAGATATATTTGTCACGGAAAGTGATAAAATTTGGTCTGATTGTCTCCAGAGAAATATCAACTTAAGTCTATGAATTAGTGTATTTTTGAACCCTAAATCAGGATTTTTTGAAAGAAAAGTTATTCTGCAGATAAAAGTCATTCTTAGGAACAGAGTCCTGAAATTTTATTCTCAGAGATTTGGATCCATGAGGAATACATGTTATGTCTTTTAACAATGTCCACCACTTTTGTATTCTTCTGCCTCATTTTCTTTTAATGTTTTGTTTTGTTTTTATTTTTGAGAGAGTGCAAGCAGGAGAGGGGCAGAGAGAGAGGGACAGAGCATCCGAAGCAGGCTGGGCTTGAACTCACCAATGGTGAGCCAAAGTCAGACACTCAATCATGGAGCCACCCAGGCATCATTTCTCTCCCTCATTTTCTCACATGGTAACTGCAGGGAAGAAATACATTAACCTTATAGTCATCATCTAGAATATTGTGGTGTATTGCTTTTGCTTTTGCTTCATATCTTCCTCTTCTTTCTCTTCATCCTTCTCTAGACATTGTTTTTGAAAACACGTGACCTGTGGTATAAGCAAAAATTACCAGATCTGGAGGATTATTTCATGGTCAAGATCAGAGAAAACTTTGGTTTTTACTCTCATCTAGGTTACAGGTACTCTCTGAAATCATCCAAAGAAGGGAGAATCCTGAATTAGTAAATAATTCCCTGAAAAATTTACTTAACAGGTACTTGTCAAAAATGAAATATGGAAAGCAGAAGAGACAATTAGGGGGATTAAAGTGACATGAGTACTATTGCAGAATGTTCACAGCAAAGTTCCAAAATTAATACATAATAATATTTTAGACTCTATTAAAATAATTCAACCCTCTAAATCTTAAGACATGATCTGTTAAAAATAAGACCAATGAACAAGCAAAAACATAAACAAAGCAAGACAAAAAAAAACAAGCTTAGGCTGACCATATCTCCATCTCATTCAAGAACAAATAGAAATGGGGTAAGATACGGAAATTTCCCATTTAACATACAATTCAGTAAAGCCAAGAACTAATGGGAGTAAGCACTCAGCTCCTCCCTTAGATAGTATAGGTTAATCAGCAAAGTATTTTAAAAATGTATGGCAAATGATTTATTTTTCTTCGTTCTCTATGCTCTTTTCTCCTTTCTTTATCTTTATGGAAAAAAATTAATAAGGAAGGAAATGAGTTATTAGCCTTCTAACATTTCATCCCTTTGGACTTCCCTGTACCTACCTCCAGCTGCCATACTAAGTAAAAGAATTTTTCATTGTTAGTTTTCCCAGCCACTCACAAGCTATATCAGCGAGTCCTAGTATCTATGACTTCATGAGAAAATGCCTGCCGAATGCACAACCTAATGCCTGGCTGTAATAGTTCAGTCACCAATCATCTTTCTTTCTCGCTTTTTGTTGTTGCAACTCTTTTTGTATTCAGTAACTTGAATATGTCTTCAGAGATTTGGTGTAGAAATTCATCCACCCCTAAAGAAGCTCAGAAGATAATATGAATGGAGTATCTAATTATTATTATTATTGTAAATAGGCCTCCCATAAGGTTTTCTTTTATTCTCTGGTGTATAACGTGTGATTTTTTGGATAAACAAAAGCATTTACAAGTAAAATGGATCACTGACACACACAAACCACTGAGTTTGCCCAAAGTGTGACCGAAACCCAAGGCAGAGCAGCAAGATTGGTGTCTTTTCACAAGAACTCTGAAAGCATAGGGGTGCCTGGGTGGCTCAGTTTGGCTCAGGTCATGATCTCACTGAGTTTGAAACCTGCATCGGGCTCTGTGCTGACAGCTCAGAGCCTGGAACCTGCTTTGGATTCTGTGTCTCCCTCTGTCTCTGCCCCTCACCTGCTCTCTCCGTCTCTCTCTCTCTCAAAAATAAATAAACTTAAAAAAATACCTCTTAAAGTATAACAATAATAAAGTGGAAAGAGAGCTTTTCCTTTGTAGCTTGCTTTCCTCAGTGTTATGTTGCTACTGGATTTACATCTCCCTTCTAATTTCTTTCAGGGGACTGAGGCAAAGTCAGTGCCAGGTGGCTTTGTGGATTTGCACTGACTATCCAAGCTATTTTAACTTGGGATCATTTTCCTAACAATTCACTGTAGTGACAGCAGGAAATTGTCCTCACAGAAACATCTAGCAATGCTGGGGGAAAAAAAAAACCTTCTGGTTTTAAAGACTTGTGTTCTGTGTTCCCTTTTCACAAATACTGTAGTCATTAACATGGATCATATAATGAATGAAAAGCTTGTGACAACCAGTTGAGGAGATCTGCACTGGTCATTAGCAAGTGAGGGAAATTCGCACAAGTCTGCATGAGTAATTTGTAAGTGAGACAGTCCAAATGATACGTCTACCCCCTAGCTTTTTTTTTTTTCCTTTTTTCCAAATGGCTGGAAATCCCCTTGGTATAGGCATCAGTTTGGAAGTAGATGTGGAATTTCACTTAGACTACATATAGTGAAGGATTGACCCTTTAGGTGTGAGACTTGGCGGCTGAGCTACATGGAAAATGCATAAGCAGTGGAAGAATAAACGCAAACATTGGGGAGAGTTGGATGCCAATGTGTCCTTCACATCTGCGGCATTCCCTGTTGACTGCGTGCTTAGGTTAGAAAACAATGTTATCAAGCGCTCACTGCACACTTAGTGGCCCGTGATGGATGTTGCTATGTAATTCCCAAATGCAATCTGAGAACTTTTTCTCCTGAAACCTTGACGGGGATAAAAGATGATTCTCACTTTGTAATATCCAGCTGCTCCTATCTAGACTTGGAAATAGATGATAAAGCTAGACATCAGAGAACTTCAAGTGAAATTTCAGAGTGGGCCACCACCTTCTAAATGGTAATTACACCGCTTTCCCAATATAGGTATTCAATAAATATTTGTTGATTTAAGCTCGATTCCAAAACAAATAGTTCTGCAGTTATTATTCAGTTTGAGAACTACTTAGGCTTTTTCCCAAGGATAATAAAAGGGAGTACTTTCAAATTTTTCCTATACAAATGAGAATCATATGAGCAATTTAGCTTTTAACAAGCTGAAAAGCTGATAGTTTGGAAGTAGTTACCTATTCGAAGTATAGAGTGTGGAGTAAGTTCTAGATCTAAATTCTGTTATGTTTATTATTTTCTCTTAAATCTTAATGTTATGATGTTGGGGGAAAACAACATCAATATATGATTAAATCAAAGCTACGTAGTCAGAAATATGTACAGAAGAGAACATAATGGTAAGTATCTCAGTGCATGTGCTATTGAAAAAAGATTAGGGGAAATGTCTGTCTACCTACCTTTCCCTTTTCAGATGAGGCATCTAAATTTGATAATGAGGAAGAAGCCCAAACGCTTCCCTTACTGTAACACATGACTCTCTCAATTCATCAGGCAAATATCATATCTTTCAGTTCTCTGTGGACAAAGGGAATCTGAAAACTAAGGCAGACTGTAGAATAGTATTTGGGAGGCAGAAAAATAAATTGGAACTGCAGGGGAAGAAGAAAATAGGAGTTAAAAGTAAATATTCACTGTTTATAAGCTGTGTAATTTTTGACAGATTATCTTTCTGAATGTTAGGGGTTTTTTTGTGTGTGATATTAAGTTATTAGAAGCACAGAAAACAATTTACAGAACAGCTTTCACAGCACCTAGCACGTGGCTGGTACTCGGGGAATGTTAGTTACCTCTTGTTCTCTGCCTACTGACCTCGTATTACTATTTCTTCCCATCTGTGGTCATCTCCAATTATTCTCCTCTTCATGAAAATTGGTCATACCTTTTAACTTATTAAAATAAATAAAGAACTTCAAGAGAGGATTGATTATATTATCAAAAAAATTAAGACAAAAAGTCTATAAAAGTAGCAAGAGGGGGGTACAATCAGATATTAAGGATTTAATTCTAAACTACAGACAAGACAAAAGACATGACAGAATTTTTAAAAGAAACAGGAACACTGAGTAGTTTGGCTAGCCAGTATGGATGTCTTGTTATTGGCATTGAATGTAAAACATAGATATTAATTAATAGTGGCTATTTCTCACTGATCAAACCAGGCATAACAATTGACAAAGATTTTCTCCTCAACCATACTCTGGCCAGGTTCCTCTCAGCCCTCTCTTGACCAGTCCTCAGCTTTAGCCTCTAAAGTCTTGAACAGAACAGTAACATTGTTTCTGACAACTGAAGGCCACATCCCTAGGATGACCCCAGCTCCCTTTAAAATGCCTACCAGAGAAAACTGGAGGCTGCCTAAAGAATTCAGTTTGTTCCAGCCAACACCTGAAGATGAGGGCTCCAGGGTTCCAGTCTCTCGGGAGGGTAGGAGCTACCTTTGATAAGCATCAGTCCACAAAACAAAGCCAGATGGGTTCTACATTGACCATCTGCCCCTTCATGCTTTTTGTAATCTTTCAACTCCCTGACTCTACAGAGTCTCTGCTCACCACCCCCACCATTCTCTCATTCTCCCTTTAGAACCCCCAGTCTCCTCTTTACAAATTGAAGTTGAGATAGATCAAGCTGGATTCTTTTTCCCATGGCAATAGTATATTACTGATCCAAATCTGTCCTTATCTCTTTAACTAGTGTCTGATTTTGTCTTTGACACCACATATAAAGGTACTGTGAATAATTAAGATCTTTGGTGTTCTCCCAGTACAACTCCCTGTGACAAGGTATTGTGGACAGAATGTTTGTGTCCCTGAAAAATGATGATGATGTCATGAAATCTAATCCCCTATGCGATGGCACTTGCAGGTGGGACCTTTGAGAGGTAAGATGTTATGAGGATGGAGCCCTCATGATTAGGACTGTTGTCCTTATAAAAAGAGCCAGAAAACTAGTTCACTCTCTTTCTGCCATGTGAGGGGGTAACAAGAAGTTGTCAGTCTGAACCTGGAAGAAACTTCCAAGCAGGACGTGACCATGGTGGAGTCCTGGTCTTGCACTTCCAGCTCCTAAAGGGTGAGAAATAAATTTCCATTGTTGATAAGCCACCTGGTGTCTGGTACTTCATTAGAGCAGCCCAAACCAACCAAGACAAGGGAAACTGCAAAATGTATCAATCTTGTCACCTACTAAGTTTCTTTATGACTTATACTGCCAGAAAAAAAAAAAAAAAAAAAAAAAAAAAAAAAAAAAAACCTCTGGAATATATCTTTTGTGACATTGAAGAAATTTGAGGATTTGGAAGCACAGATGGTGCTTACATCTCTTCTCACAACTGACACTCAGGATGTGAAAAGCAAGTAAGCTTATAGTGGGAGTCAAATGCTGAAAAATTGCCTTGGGTTTGATCTGTGTACAAAATCAGAACGATGAGTGTCTTCTTTGCAGAAGAAACCGAGGCCATCAGATGTAGTGACCGGGATCTTCCTCATGCACGTAGGGCTTTCCTGTCTGTGTGGCAGCATCTATCTTTAGTTCTTCTGCAAGGGTTTCCTTCTTCGTATGGTCTAGAGCACATCCTCTCCAAAGTTCTCCAGGACCTCGCCCTAGTGATGTCACTCCTGTCAATGATTAGTCACTGACACTGGATTTTATTCTTTAACTCATTTTTCACTTTTCTATCACTAAAGGTAATTCTGAGAAGATGGTCTACTCTTACAGACACTCTGTTCCTATTCAGCACTCAGCACACTGTAGCCCTGTGCCGATATTCAGATGGCTTGTAAAGTATTATCTGGGAAACAGTGTAGTCAATCGAGAAAAATAAAAAGAAAGTCTTTTCCTAAGACACTAATTGAATCTAGTTTAACTATCTTTCTATGTGGACTTTCTGTAGCATTTAACACCGTCAGCAATCCTAAATTCTATTTTCTCAGCTTCTTAGAAATTATTCATATGTGTTTTTGTGTTATTTTTCTCCATGCTTTCAGTTTGCATGTTTTTTAAAAAAAATATTTCTATTTATTTTTAATTTTATTTATATTTTTATTTTAGAGAGAGAGAGAGACTCTCAAGACTCTCAAGTAGGCTCCTTGCTCAGCATGGAGCCCAACGCAGGGCTTGATCCCATGACCCTGGGATCATGACCTGAGCAGAAACCAAGATCAAGTGCTCAACCAACTGAGCCACCCAGACTCCCTTGTTGTTGTTGTTGTTGTTGTTGTTGTTGTTGTTGTTTTTTAAACTTGAGTTCCATGTTAAAAAAATTTCAGGGGTGCCTGGGTGGCTCAGTCGGTTAAGCATCTGACTTCGGCTCAGGTCATGATCTCGTGGTTTGTGAGTTCGAGCCCCGCATCAGGCTCTGTGCTGACAGCTCAGAGCCTGAAGTCTGCTTCGGATTCTGTGTCTTCCTCTCGCTCTGCCCCTCTCGCTCTGCCCCTCCTGTGCTCATGCTCTGTCTCTCTCTGTCTCAAAAATAAATAAAACATTAAAAAAATTAAAAAAAAATTTCAGAGAGTCTATGAATACTCTTGATTACAGCATTTATTTTTCAAGGAAGATAGTCTATAAATTTGTTTGGTGTCTCAGAAGGCCTATGAACCCCTAAAAGTTTGACTTTTATATACTCTTCATGGGTATACTCATGAAGTATGCTTCATGGGTATACTCTTATATACTCTTCATGGGTAATCTCATATTTTGATGTCAAATTCTCTATTGACTTTTATTTCCATCTTTCAATCTCTTCCCAAATATGCCACAGTTATCACAAATCCACAAGTCAAATATCCCCAATTTCTCCTAGCATCTTCCCCTTGCAAAAAAAAAAAAAAAAGTCCTAGTTTTAGCTATCCTAAACTAGAATATTTGTACTTATGTTTGACTCTGGCCTTTATTCTTCCTTTATTTCTAATCAATCACATATTCTTGCTAATTATTTTCTTTAATGTTTATTTTTTATTTTTTTTTTAATTTTTTTTAACGTTTATTAACTTTTGAGACAGAGAGAGACTTAGCATGAACGGGGGGTCAGAGAGAGGGAGACACAGAATCTGAAACAGGCTCCAGGCTCTGAGCTGTCAGCACAGAGCCCGACGCGGGGCTCGAACTCACGGACCGTGAGATCATGACCTGAGCCGAAGTCAGCTGCTTAACCGACTGAGCCACCCAAGTGCCCTATAATGTTTATTTATTTTTGAGAGAGAGACAGAGTGTAAGTGGGGGAGAAAGAGAGAGACACAGAATCAGAAGCAGGCTCCAGGGTCTGAGCTGTCAGTACAGAGGCCGATGTGGGGCTCAAACCCACGAACCACAAGAAGATCATGACCTGAGCTGAAGTCAGATAGTTGACTGAGCCACCCAGGTGCCGCTAGTCTTGCTAATTCTACCTCAGAACAGAGATATCTTTAATTTTTTTATATTTATTATTTATTTTTGAGAGAGAGAGACAGAGTGTAAGCAGGGTGGAGGGGGGCAGAGAGAGAGGGAGACACAGAATCTGAAGCAGCTCCAGGCTCCGAGCTGTCAGCACAGAGCCCGACAAAGGGCTTGAAATCACAAACCATGAGATCCTGACCTGAGCTGAAGTCAGAAGCTTAACCGACTGAGCCACCCAAGGTGCCCCATAGAGCACAGGTATCTTTAAAATACATTGTCTTTTGTCTGTCATCACTAGTGTTTTTGTATTCCTGTCCACTCTGCACTCAAAATCATTGTAAAATTCTTTAAAAGGGGATGGGTGCATGGGAGAGGGGGGGCAAAAAAAAAGTAAAATAAAATAAAAAAG